>NW_019174336.1:1771765-2326917 GCF_002260705.1 Seriola dumerili
TTTTTTTTACATTTTTATTGGATCACTCAGAAAACAGTCAGCCAATCAGAAGAGAGGCTCAGAGCCTCCTCTCTTCTTATGGATCAACACTCCAAATAAAACACAGAAGTGTAAACTGACCTTTAAATCAACAACCGATGTTGATTGATGTGCTCATGTACTTTTCCATATTCTTATTTTAAATAAGTCACTAATACTTTTCATATACTCTTTTTTTTGCTTTTTCCTTCTTATGTATTCTTTATTTGTTTACTTACTTGTTTACCCATTTAACACATTTAGTTCATTCATGTGCTTAATTACTGTAATTACTTTCCTGTATATTTATTAAATTTACCCAATTGTTTGCTTATTTGCTTTATTGACCTACTATTATATATCTATTTTCTTTATTTGTTTTCTTACATACGTATTTACTGAGCTACTGATTATTTACTGTTTTATCAATTAACATATCTGTGTTTTCTAGTTGTCGATCAAACATGAGTTCAGTGCTCTGACTGGATTATCAGGATCATCACTTCCTGTATACCACAGACTTTGTTTTCTTCATGAACCAATCAAACAGCAGCTATATAGATCAGTAAAAAGCTGTGAGGTGAAGAATCATGAGTTTGCTGCTGTGATCTCGGTCTGAATGAGGAGTGAGCTGCAGCAGCAGAGATGCTTCACAGCCCACTGCCTCTTCCTGACTGCTTGCTGCCTGGCTCTGCTGTAGATCATTACCAGGCCCATCAGAGCAGCAGGCTGGTGCATGAATAGAGAGGACAGAGAATGGAGAGCGGTCACAGGCCGGGGCACGTCCCCCTTTTATAAAGCACAGGAAGGGAACAGACGCGGGACTGCATGACGACACAAAAGCTGCTAGAAGAAGTCTAAAGAATCCCTCTTTGTTAAAATGCACATACAGGAAGGAACGCAACAAAGAGGAGGAGAAAAGGAGAATCTGGTTTTATGCTCTCCTGCATGTTTCAACTTCACATAAAGCCTCTTAAACCAGCTTCATAATATTTCCTTTAGTGATATGACTTGGCACTAACGTATCTACAGTTCCTCCTCCTCCACAACACAGACTGCCACGTTCTGATAAGAACACAGCTCATTGAAGCTACAACATTAAACCATCTGAACATTTCTCTGCACAAGATTTTGGACCTAGAATAAAAGTACCAATCAACACAAAGCGTCTCCTCCCAGAGTCGAGTTTCACCAAACGTCTGAGAGGATCATCGTCGTCCTCACCTCTGTGACCTCTGAGACACAGGGATAAAGGTCTACCATACATCTCCAGTCTGTGAGCATCTCGTGCAATTAGAAACAAATACAATGAGTCACTGAATATTTGTGTTTGTCGAGTCGAGTGTTTGTCAGGTGTTATGTAACCAGTAATTACTATGACAACATAACAAACTGTATCCAAACTCTTCCACCTCTGGTTCTGGCAGACTGTCTGAATGGACGGCCTTTGCCTGGTTCACAGATAAACATCTCAGCTCACAGAGTCTGTGTAAGGGTCATCTCAGAGGCGGGGAATACAGTAAGATACCCTGTCTTAAGCTGGGAGACTACATCTCTCTGTTCCTGTTAAAGTCCAGGATTACAGGTCTGTCTGAGGCCCACAAAGATCAGAGCCACCATCTTTGTTCAAACTGAAATTAAAATTCATTTAATCAGCACCTACACAGCTCTTTACATGTCTACAGAGTCATTACAGACCAGAAGAGCAAGGAGACCTGCAGCAGATGGTCTGGCCCCCACAGAGCCCTGATCTCAGCATCATGCAGTCGGTCTGCGATCACATGAAGAGACACAGACACTGAGGCACAAGGTGCTGGAACAACCAGGTACCTGAAGAACTGTGCAGGTGTACTGAAGAGAACTGGAGCTGATTTAAAGGCAAAGGAGCGTCACATCAAATACTGATCTGATTTAGGTTTTTACTCTTTACTGCTCTTTGGATAAAGTTGACTCAGAAAAAAGAAACAAAAGAGCTTCTAATACAGACAAAACCAAAAGGAACCAGTAACATCTGTCCTGCCATACTCAATTACCAGCCTGTAGAAGATTCTAAGTACTAGTACTAAAACTCTGACTTTATATGTGAACTCAGAGAGCAATTTTGAAATGGCATACTGGAGCCTGGTTGAAAGCATCTCATCATTAATGAGACTGTTTGGTTCAGAAACTTGAGTATTGAGAGCAAAAACACATTCTAAAAATTGTTAACATTGCAGGGAAGGTGATCGGCAAGTCACAAAAACAGCTTTGCAACATATTTGACAGTGATGTTCACAGAAAGGCTAAGCACATACAGACATCATCCCCTATGCCATACACACACTGAACGCAAAGTGACTGGATCAGGAAACAACATTTATTTATTTATTTTGTCATTTGTTTTGCTGTCTGGTATTTATATAATCTATCTGCTACAGTGGCCCAGATGGGTCAACACAATGCAGAAGCCACAACAAGGACGCAAATGAAAACCACAACGGATGTGAGAGGCGGTCCGTCTACGCTACTGTTGTGGTTTAATTTGCATTCGTCTTGTGGCTTTTGCATTGTGTTGACCCATCTGGGCCACTGTAATCTGCTGCTACCTGCTCATTTTGCACTATTGTAAGTTGCACAGGTTGTATGTTTTTACTGTACTTTGGAGAAATCCAAAGACAAATTTCCACTGAGGTGGATAATAAAGTCAGTCAATCAATCAATCAAAACTATTCAGGGTTATATTTTTAAAGCTTCCTCATTTTACTTTTAAAGCCTAAGACTTTTGCATAGGACTGCCAATCATTAGTATTTGTTTTGACTTGTGGGCACTAAAAATACACCTTGTTATCCACACTTAGCTTAGCCTCTGATTTTAGCTCCACCTACATGACTCAATGTCTCTACACACGATGCTGCACTGTGTCATGCTCTGAGCTGTGACTGTTTGGATGGAGAATTATTATATTAACATGTTCTGAATGCCCACTCTTGTCAACTTCTATTGTGATCTCACATTGTGATAAACACATAATAAAACACAAACACTAACAGGCATCACAGCAGTAATATGAGCAGCTGTGTGGCTGAAATGACCTCATTAGCTCCTGTATGTAAATACAGGTTCTGGCAGTTCCTATAGTACTACAGTCGAAGTGTCTCTGCTGCTGAACCAGAGACGGAAAACAAACAGTAAAAATGTGAGGTAAACATCTCTCTGTCCCAGAACTTCCCTCAGTTAGAACAGACCAAGATCCACATGCTCCAAACCTGTGACCTTCCTGCAGCACATGCAGCTGCTGGTCAGCTTTCCCGGACTCCTCCACAGAGGGGGAGCAGTGGAAAAAAAGGACTGTGGGCCTGAGAGATGCAAGGGAGGGGGGGGGGCGCATGCAGGGACAAGGGCTTAGGTGGGGGGACTGGGAGCCTCTGCCTCCATGATCTCCCTGTTGTCAAGGGGAGGGGAAAGGGGAGTTGCTGTGGCTCACAGCTTAATTACCTCGAGCAACAATAAGTATCTCATTTGTGATGGCAGGAGGACAGAGGGAGGCTGAGTCTCTGGGAGGAGGAGTTACAGATTCTGTGATTGCTCAGCTCAGGACTCATCACTTCACAAAGGTGGAAAAGTCCGGTGCTGCAGATGAATGAAGCCTGTTCCTGGTGCATGATTGGACACTTAGACACCGTCTAACTCTGCAGAGACATTGTTACAGCTGGAAGATTTTCCTCATGGTCTTTACAGGGAGTTGATTCTGACCATAGGTGAAGAAATAATATGAAAAAGTTCTACTGACACAATAAAGGACAGACACAGAGGACATGTGGAATGACTGTGACTGGTGAGGACCTGGAGTCAAACCTGCCACAAGGGCAAGGGATATAAGGAAACAGACGAGAGGAGGTGAGTTTACAGTTTTACTTCTGTTTGTCTTTAAGCAGTTTTTAGGGTGTTAGAATCTGCCAGTATGGTATATAAAGTGTTTTATATTCCTCTTTATTTAAGCCACATCATGACTACACTGAGTCAAACATTTGAACCTAAACTTAGTATTCTTGTGCATCATTTTTCTGCATCACAGATTTGATATCGCTGCACAGCATGACTTTCTTCTGACTGACGTACTGGTGTGTTGCTGGGCTTTAAGGGGTTAAAAGTGACTGTTTGACTGGTCGTCTTATAGTAAAGAGCTGAGAGACTTCACATAAATACATACATACATAAATTATACATATTTTTATTATTATACATATTAATTATAATACATAAATCAGTTTTTTTATGTAGTATTTTTGTGCAGCTGGCTGTGACACTGGTGTGGACCAGCTCAGTCGACGAGGACATTCTTTTCTAATAATTAATAATAATGAAATGATGTTGTTCTGGAACATTGTTAGCATAGATTTGGGTTTATTATATTTTTATTTTTTTCTAATTTCAGAACATGACAAGTTTGGTCTGTGTCTTTTTACACATGACTCATTATATGCACGTGACTCATTAACAATAATCCATGAGGAAAATCCATCCACTCCTTTCCTTTAAGACAAGATTTCATATTAAAGGCTCAGCACTGATCCTGTTTTGATTGACACTACTTGCAATGCAGCTAAAACTGTAATTAGGTAGAATTAGGTAGACTTGATGCTGCTTTACTGGTGAACAAATCATGGTTACACATAAATATATATAGCAAACAGTAAACTGATCCAGTTTCTGCAAAGCAGTGGACAGCTCCATGCTCCGCCCCCTTGGAAACTTTTAGTCCAGCCATGATCTGACTCTGAGAAAGCCCCTCTCCTCTCCTACAATTTGATCTTCTGGAAACTTGAGGCACAGTCTTATTTATAACAGGTGAGCACTTGCTGTAAGTTGAGTAACCTGAACGAGCCTCTGTTGAGTAAATCAGATCCACCTGAGTGTCACCTGAACGCTGCGATGGAGGAGATACAACTCGAGAAAAAAAGCTTTTGTACAAAGGAGTTCAGTTGGTCAATGTAGCAATTTGCTTCAGTTTGATAACTGAACTAGAATCAGAGCTGACTCTTAAATATTTCTCCTTTATTTTACCCGACATAACTCTTGTGTTTTTAAATGTTAGTGAAAATATTAGAGATTTTCAGTGTGGTTTATGACCCCACTGTATGTAGCCTTTAGGTCTGACGAATTAGCTGAATTTATTTCCTTCCTCATAAAACATTCACAAAAGATTTAAAGTATTTTAAATCTTGCATTGTTTTCATGCAGGGCTGTTGCAGGCCCTCTTCCTCTTCTCTGTATTTGTTGGTGCATTACTGTGTTTCCTGAAGATCAGTGGAACAGAGTCAAACTCTTGGCAGGACTGTGTATGACGTCGTCCACGAGAGCGTTGATGAGACAAACAAAAAGCCAAGACCATAACACTACATAAGGTCAAAAATGCCACAGGGAGAAAAGCTTCAGGGATATGTAGTGTAATAGTAACACACCCTGATATGTCTGTTTCCTAAATCATTTCTTGACATGATGAAATGATTGACCAAAGACTGAATAACCCGCTTCAGCTGAACCATCAGCAGCGTGCTGAGGTATCAGTTAGACACTAATGACAGAATAAAACTGCAATAATCTCAGCAGTGCAATCTAAGCAGTTGCTTCTTCATTAGTCAGCTGACACTTAAACCAGATCTGCTGAATGAGGAGAGCCGGGTGTCTCCGCCCCCCCTGGGCTCTACACAGGCCTGTCATGCCTTTGTGTGCAGACGCTGACGTGCGTTCATGGCGCAGACGAGTCTCAGCCACCAGCAACTGCTCCTGCTGTGTGTGCATTGTGTGTGGCGGAGAGCAAGTGAGTGCCAGAAAGTGACACAGTGACACAGACAGAGAGAGGGAAGCGGGAGGCGAGGAGGGATAAAGACGCGTGACTAATTGATTTATCACCTCTGTGGCTGCTGAATGATCCTGACGTCTACGGCAGAGGGCGGCGTTTGTTCTCTGTGTGGTCGTATACGCGTCTGCTGACACCTTTCAGAAGTTTGCCTGACAGATGGTGACCTGTGTCTGCTGCTCTGGACTGCTTTTATGGGATCATGCTGCATTTCCCAGTGACCAGAGACCTAAGAGACACACAGACAGACTGCAGCTAGAGACAGGACACTGTCATCCCTGCAGAGCCGGGCAGTCTCTGGTTTGATGGTTTGTTCGCTGCTCGCACATCTAGCCATGTAAAGACCACTGATAAACACACACACACACACACACGCAAGTGAATAATGGTAAACATGTGCTTGAGCACACACTGCTGCACTCAATCTCTTCTCGAAACAACTTTTGACAAAAAAAATTAAGTCATTTTTGTGTTGGTGTTACACGCAGCAAAGACTAAGCTTTTGCTCAAAATTGCATAAAAGACAAATGAAATGACATCGTGTTTACTGAGGTCAATCAGATGATGATGAAGTGATCCTTGAATATCTCTGTGAACTAAAAGCAGCAGAGATAAGAGGCTAAATGACCAGTTTACCTTCAAGCAGGTCAACCACTGAACTGAGCCTTAAAAAAGTCTTTTGCAGTTGGGATGAGGGTCAGCACCTCCAAGGATTGCTCTCTTCAGGTTGGGATGGAGTTTCTGGTCCAAGTGGAGGCGTTTCAGTATCTTGGGGTCTTGTTCACAAGTGAGGGTAGGATGGAGCGAGATCTTTGCAGCATCAGCAGTAAAGCTGGCGTTGTACCGGAGCTTGAAGAGGGAGCTGAGCCAGATGCCAAAGCTCTCGATCTACTCGCTACTTCCGACAGTCACCTGTGGTCATGAGCTCTGGGTAGTGACCAAAAGACTGAGACTGCAGATACAAGCAGCTGATATGAGTTTCCTCTGCAGAGTGTCTAGGCTCAGAGTACAGCCGCTGCTGCTTCCAGTTGACAGGAGCCAGTTGAGGTGGTTTGGGCATCTGGTTAGGATGTCTCCTGATTGCCCTGCATTGGAGGTCTTCCAACAAGCCCTTCCGACTGATAGGAGGCCTCAGGGTTGACCAGAACACACTGGGGAGATTATGTATCTTGTGTGGCCTGAGAACACCTCAGGATCCCCCAGGAGGAGGTGGAAAACAATGCTGGGGAGAAAGACATGGATTGGTGGATGGATGAATGGATGGATGGATTGATTGAGTAGGTGAATAGAGAATTGTCCAAATGCAACTCATTTCATTATCAATCAATTTGGTGATCATTTTCATAATTGACTCATCGATGAAATATCAAAAAATGATAAATGTGTATCACAATTTCCCACAGTCCAAAGTGACGTCTTCAGTGTCCTGTTTTGTTTGGCTGTCAGGATTATATCTCAAAGAGATTCAGTTTACAATGTCATTAAACAGAGAAAGGGAACTGAAGTGATTAATCGATTGTCATAATAAATTTTGATTAGTTTTTGGCTGACTTGATTAATCAACTGATCGTTTAAGCTCCAGTCCACTTGCAGCCCAAAATTTATGACGGACCGCATATCTGCTTATGTGTAAACACGTCGGCAAACACAAACACCCACAGCTGTATAAACAGAACAATATGCATCAGTGTTCAGGGAGAGCTGCAGACATGGGGAGAAAGGTTCTTCTGAATGTTTTTTGGTTATTTGTTTACTGTGGTTCGTATCAGTCAGTAACACAGACTGTGGATCACAATAGACTATAAGCTATGGAGGAGGGATGAGTCTAAAAAATGTATTACTGCTCACATGTTGAACTCATGGTCCACTTCTGTGAGTCATGAATTTGACTTACGATCTTTCAACGTGAGAAAAACCTCAATTAGACACTGACAGACCCCCACTGTATGATGGGAAAATGGATGAAGTCCAGGCTGGACCGGTCGGGCTCAGGCAGGAGTTGGCAGAGTATGTTATGATGTAGAAACGACCATCTCCAACAACAGAAGATAACACTCGTATTGTCAGGGGAAATTCTCCTTTGTGTTTTTTTGTTATTGAACATTCCGATGCTGTGATGCATTTTTTATCCCAAGACCAAGAGAAACATCAAAACACAGCATGCCACTACACAAACTCTGAGCCAAGACCGGACACGAGTTCTCTTCGTCATATATTTTAGAGCAGAGGAGAAATGTTTCTGTTGTAAGGGATCAAGTAAAGTCCACTGAGCCGTACATTTCATTGTGTGGTGTCTGCTGTTCATTTCTCATCTCCTGTAGTTCACCAATGATAGTAACATGGAGCTCTCAAACTTGGCAGCGATCAAAAAAGCGTGCAGACATGAAAACACTTCAATTGTTTTGATAAACACGCATGCAGCAAAAGCCAAGTCGTGGTCAGAAGTTAATCTTCAGTTCTTCTTCTAAGAGTTTTTACTGTCATTGTTTCAATAGCTTATAGATATAGACTTGCCATCTTGTGGTTGTATGTCTCCACCAACCAGCCAAGTATCAGGAAATATGGTCACAGTCTCTCCTTCCTGAGTTACAGTGTTGAATAATGGCCAGAAGGGTTTTCGCAGAACATTATGATGTCACAGTGAAGTTGACCTTTTGGATATATCACTTCATTTTATCCGTATAGACATTTTAGTTAAATTGTGTCATTGATTCATGTTTTTTGTGAGGTCACAGTGACCTTAACCTTTGACCTCCAAAATCTAATCAGTTCATCTTTGAGTCCAAGTGGACATTTGTGCCAAATTTGAAGAAAATACCTCATTGAGATGTCACATTCACGAGAATGGGACGGATGGACGAAGTGAAAACATAATGCCTCCAGAGGCATAAAAACCTTAAGAATCAAGTAGAGAAACACAACATATGAGGATGATTGGAGTGACCATCATCAAAACACAGAAGAATTCTGTTCACTCATCAAGTAGAATTCCACACAGTTGGAGAATCTATCAGGCAGCACAGAAGCTGTTGCTGTGTGTCAAATCGTCTCAAACATTGCCGTTGTACACTCACTGGAAACATGTGACCACGACTGTCGCCCTACCAAAATATCTGCCATTTGCTTTGCTCACTCAACTCGAAAATGAACATTTTACTTTCCTGTGTGCACCCCTTGTGTCATGCAACACGGAAATCGACACCATCAAAGTGTCCTCGTCACCAATGTGACCATTTTGAGTGAACCATCCAGGTACTTACAGTGCACTGCATGTTTCTGTACTTGCCAAGAGAAGAGCTGCTGCTCCTTCCCCTCCAAAGTAACCAGTTGAGGCCGTTTGGCCATCTGATTAGGATGCCTCCTGGGCACCTTCCTTTGGAGGTTCTCCAGGCACATACAACTGGGAGGAGACCCCTGGGTAGACCCAGAACTTGCTGGAGGGATTACATATCCTACCTGGCCTGGGAACACCTCGGGATCCCCCAGGAGGAGCTGGAGAGCGATCCTGGAGAGACAGATAGCTTAGCCTGCTGCCACCACGAGCTGACCCCGGATAAGCGGAAGAAAATGGATGGATGGGTGGGTGGAGTAGGTGAATAAAGAATTGTACAAATGCAAATGTGCAGATGGGTGTAGAGTCTGAAGTCTCATGGCAACGGAGTGGATGATGTCACAGGTGGTTGCTGGGATAGCATGAGAGGGGACATTACAGCAAAAACTATGCAATATGCAGGTAATACTGGCTTTAGTAACATGTGTCTTCCATTAATGATGTGAGAGAATGAATATTAACTGATCCTCTCTTCCCTCTCTGTTTCAGGTATTATGCTGGTTCGGGTGCAGCAGGACTGTGCTATGATTCTCCCTGTCGTGGTTTTGCTGGTGCTCCTGCTGCTCTCTGGACCAGAGTCCTCTCTCCAGGGAGACACCCAGGAAATCGGGAACAGTGATGAGATCCCAGAGGGAGAGTTCATCTACGCACCAAAACGGCAGAAACGTGCCGTGGTGGACTACAGTGCCCATCAGACGGACAAATGCTCTTACACCTTTATTGTCCCTCAGCAGAAAAACACTGGGGCCATCTGTGTGAACTCCAAGGAGCCCGAGGCCTTGCTGGAGAATCGGGTCAACAAGCAGGAGCTGGAGCTGCTCAACAGTGAGCTACAGAAGCAGAGGCTGCAGATCGAAGCGCTGCAGCAGCTAGTCGAGGTCGATGGAGGTGTGATCAATGAAGTCAAGCTACTGCGCAAAGAGAGCCGGAACATGAACTCCAGAGTCACACAGCTCTACATGCAGCTGCTGCACGAGATCATTCGCAAACGAGACAATGCTCTGGAGGTGTCACAGCTGGAGACCCGCGTGCTGAACCACACAAACGAGATGGGGAGGCTAGCCACGCGCTACCGTGATCTGGAACATAAGTACCAGCATCTGTCAGCGATCGCCAGCAACCAGAGCGCTCTCCTGGTGCATCTGGAGGAGCAATGTAAGCGGGGAGGATACTCGTACGGCAGCGTGGTGCAGGAGAGGAGCCGTCCTGTCCGTCCACAGCCTCGTGTGATCCCTCAGCCTCCTCTGCAGAGACCTGTACTCTCTCCCGGAGGCTACAGACCCTACCATCCACCTACCTACACCCGCCACATCAGCAACCCCATGACCAATGAGATACAGAGTGACCAGAACTCCAAAGCCCTACCACCTCCGCTGCCCACAATGCCGAGTGGTACATACAGCTTCACGAACAAGCCCTCAGGTGAGTAGCTGCCTACACCGGATTTCATTTAACACTGGCCACACATTTTCCAATGAGGGAAAACGTTTCCTCTACATCAGTGGTCGGCAACTGATGGCTCACAGGCCAAAACTGGCATGCCAGCAAAAATATCTGGCCCCACAGATTATTTTGATAATTTGATTTCTTTTTTATCTGAAAATATGGGACTGACAGTCCCACATGTAGTTATAATCTCCACGTAGAGAATCTAACCCCACTCGAAGAGACTTATTATACTTTTATCTATGTTGAGAGTGAATGACAGACACAAACATTCAGGCTGCACTGTAGTCAGTGCACAGAGCAGGGTGCTTAAATAGATCTGTCATGGCAGCAACAGATACCCACAGAATCAGCGATCTTTAGCAATTTTGCCTACAAAATTAAAGCACAAGAATTTTTTTTTTTTTCAGTAATGCCTTATTTCAAGCTATTGTTAGTTTTATTCTGAAAAGTTCTGACAGGAAGTTCCAAAGGTTCTGTTGCTTGATGGCAGACATCTGAAATAGCAGAAATCAGTCTGTATGACATGTGACTGTGGTTCACAGTGTATCAAAGTAAATTACACTCGCATTTTTATCAACCAATTTCTTAATTTAGTCTTTGATCATGATCTGGCTGCCGTCTAATGGCCACAAAAAATTGGCCTGAGGTCAAACTTAGTTGCTGACCCCTGCTCCACACATTACTGTAGCTCCAAATGTTATCCAAGACTGAATAATGCGCTTATAATATGACTTCAGTAGTTTATGGTGACTAGTTTACAAGAATGCAAGCTTAACTTATAACCATGTGTCTCTATCTGCTCCACCTTCAAGAGACCTTGGAGATTCTGCCTAAAGCAGCACAGAAGAAGTTCTAGTAGAATGGCAGAATGTGTATAACGTGTATATGTGTCCCTGTACATGTGCAGAGGACAAAAACAACAAGAAGCCACGGGGCAACTAGAGTTCAATAACTCCACAGAGAACCTTAAACTAAGCTGAAAAGTTAGCCAGCTCTACAACATCAAGAGCTGCTTCACCCAGAAACACATTCCACTTTTCATTTGAAGCAGCTTCTGTTTTAGAAAGTGGGAGCTTGATGAAGGGTCTTGCATTGACTGTAAGGACACAGGTTAGAATCAGTTTCTTCTGATTTGACTGAAAATACACACCAAGGCTCAGTTCAGACCTGGTCAGACCTGTTCAGACCTGGTATTTACATCTGTCTCAGGTGATCAGATCACAACTGGTCAGCTCTAAGTTCAGGTGTGAACGCACCCAAGACGCATTGAGGACGCATTTGAGATCCGATCACTAAGACCACATTCAGAGGTGGTCTGGGCCACATGGGTCCACGTTCTTTTAGCAGTGTGTGTCCTGGACCACATTGACAGACCAACGACTCTACTGACGTCACCTGACACAGTCTGATTAGTCCCAACACAGTTAAATCATGAACGGAAAATATTTTACTGTTTTAAATGGATAACACCCGATTTCACTTTAGAGCTGTGAACAGAGCAATGATTCACTGAGGCCCTCCATACCGCTCTCTCTCTCTCTCTCCCTCTCTATCACTCCCACGCACACACACACACACACAAGCATGGTGACGACGGACCCCTCTGTCGATTGGCTAAAAACAACAACGCATACCTGTTTATTTGCATATAAAGCAGGAAGTGAGATCTAATCAAAAGTGGTCACTGGTGACTCATCTTAAAGCCAGGTGTGAACTGACGAACTTAGAGCTGACCACTTGTGATCGGATCACTGAAGACGCATGTTAATGCCAGGTCTTATGATCATCTTGTGATGATTGTGGAAAGAAAGTGCACGTGGCAGACATTTCAGAAGAAGAAAAAAAAAAGGCCATACAAGGAGGGGTCAGATGGAAATACAGCATACAGGAAAATATTACAGCCTTGGTCAGATGCTTTTGGGTGAAGTGGTTCTTAAACAGTCTTCTAAATTTAAGGTACATCACTTAATTTGGAAAACACATCCAGTCTTCAGCCTCCTTCAAGTCCTTCACATTTTGTTATGCTGCAGTCTTAAGATAAAATCATTTAAACTATATCATTTGACTGACCATTGCTATTACAGATGGGTTTTACCAAGCTACAGTTGTAGGTTGGCCTGACAGTGAGTCACTCAGAAAACTGGCAGCCAATCAGAAGAGAGGCTCTGAGCATCTTGTGTCAACTTATGTTTAAGGAAACTCGAACTTTGATAACTGTGATTTTTCACAATTTTCGGACATTTTATAAAGTGATCTAACCAATTAATTGAGAAAATATTTGCAAAATAAGTCAATAATGAAAATCATAATGTCCCCTTGGATCGTGATTGGACCAAGCTTGTTGAAAGATTTATTAATTTAGTTTTCAAGATATTGACCGATAAACTTGACAAGAGGCAGGGCTTAACAGGAAATTGGCCAAAACTCATTAACGATATGTCCAATCATCATAAATCTAGGAAGATATGTTCAGTCCATGTTTTAGAATAAGCCTACCAAGGCATTTCAAGCCTGACCCAAAGGGGGCACCACAAATACCCAAACGTGTACCTCAAAACCTATCAATCCTGATTCAACTCACTGGAGACATCCTGAGAATCCTGAGAGTTTCATTCAAATCCAATAATAGCATTTCAGTGAAAATGAATGGCGGTCATGAAGGCCTTTTTTTGTTCAACATGCAATACACAGCTGTGCCTCTCCTGCAGGTCCTTTCAAAGACTGTCTGGAGGCTGTGGAGGCCGGATACACCACCAGCGACATGTATCTCCTAAAACCAGACAATGGAAACAGACTCATGCAGGTTTGGTGTGACCAGAGACACGACCCTGGTGGCTGGACTGTGATTCAGAGGCGTCAGGATGGCTCCGTCAACTTCTTTAGGAACTGGGAGACGTACAAGGTAATACTGAATATCTTAGCTTAAAATTATATGGTTCTACAGTATGTGGCTGCGAGATAGTTCTGAGATATTGAGCTGCAAAGATGTCAGCATCCATTGCATTAGATGGAGATGGAGTGTTGAAGGTTCAGAATCATTCTTTTAAACAGGTCTATAGCCAGCTAACACATACAAAGACTAAATACTAAAATGTTATAATGACGACCATGTTCATCATGCTGGTTGACCACGTGATTTCAACTGTGAATTATCTGTAATTCTTCTATAAATTTTGTTAAGGAATCCAATCAAAACAAATTTTACATTAATTTAAAAGGTTAGTAAGTGAGTTCCAAAGTTAAGAATGAATGTTTCAAGACCTTGTTTAAATGAGGATCCAAAGTGGAGTCTAAAATCACTCCGCTCTGCATAACCGGGGCAATGGTAACTGTATATAAAAATAATAGAACAGTGATATAAATCTTCTTGGACGAATGCCAGTTAATACCAAGCATGTGGTACATATGCTGATAAAATACTGTTCTCCAATCAAATATGAGCCTGTGAGATTCAACTGTTACTTACATCTGTCAATTAAAATGTCAGCTGTCAAACGTTACATTGGCTTATTGTCATTGAGTCACTTCAGAGTAACAGGCAAATTATTGGGAAAAACTAACAAAGTGTCTCAGCGGTGTTGGACCACCACAGCACACCAGAACAGCTACAGTTCCTTGTCTCTGAACTCCACTGGAGGATGAACACCATTCTTCCAGAAGATATTCCCTCATCTGGTGTTTTGATGATGGTGGTGGTGAGCGTGGTCTGATATGTCACTCCAAAATCTCCCATAGGTGTTCAACTGGTTTGAGACTGTGAAGGTCACAGCATAAGATTCACATAATTTTCATTCTAATCAAATCATCACTGATACCTTGTGCTCTACGGATGGGGGCAGTGTCGTCCTGTTTCTCCACTTATTTTTCAGGTTTTCCTTGTATTTTCTCACCATCTGTAGCTCAGTAATCAGAGTGGAACGCTTCTAACATGCTACTGTTGTTTAGATCATTCTCAAGCTCAAGTTTGTTAGATTAAGTGAAGTCCATCGTTGTAGATGTACTAATAAGGCCAACATCCCATTAACACCAGCCGTAGCATATCAGCAGCAGCTGCAGTCCTCCATAACCACCACACACCATGCATTCAGCCACAGAACTGCTTCAGGTGTTTTCAAGAACTCAATACTCAGTGTAGTTGCATGTAGTGTGCATTAGTTGGAGGAAAATATGCTTTCAGTTGCAGCTACATGGGTGAAGTATGAGCCTGTGTAGACAGCTGTACTGATTCAAACTTGAGTTTATCTGTTTAGACCGACCCCCCCCCCACAGTCTTTAAGCCTTTCAGTGGTTTAGTAGCTGCTACCTTGCAGGTTGACTAGTCATGAATGGTGGTTGTCACTTCCAGTCTACCTTCAGTTCCACTTACATCTGCTGCTGTCTGTTTTGTCTTACAGGGTTTCTTATTTCAGTCTTTATTAAAGCTGCGATGTGACATTGGCATTTTTGTTGACATTCTGAGCTAAATTGAAATCTGGTACTGCAAAACTTATCAAAATCCTTGTCATTATAGTTAAGTATTAAGCAACTACAGCTCCAGTAGGTTGTGCATCCTCCTTTGTGGAAAACAACAACACACAACTGACAATGCAATTAGCTTAAGGGTGAAGGGTGGGATTTTATAACACACATTATTATGAAATACTGGTAGAAAAATGGAATTTGTACAAACAGAACTTGAAAAAGAAAAATGCCATGATTATATATATATATATATGTATATATATAAAGACCTAATACAGTTATAATACAGTTATACCTGTGATAAAACAATTAATGTGTCATTTAATGTGTCATTTAGCTCCCACAGCTGAAATCTGTCTTTAACAAAACAAACTGTTTGGCCAACCCGGCTCATTGTGTAACATGCAAGTAATCATAAGAAAACTCAACAGAATAAAATCTGTGAGATCAGCAGAGCTGAAATCAATTCGAATGACCTAAACATGCTCTCAGTGCTGCAGCCAGCGCAGTGATCCGAGCACTTCAGAACCATGCTATGTTTCCTTTTGACTACTGGTGGAACCCAACTTTACATAAATTCAGATTCAATCATTCTGTGGCCTAAAGTGGGGACTTCCCAATCTGGACACTCTTCTCAATACTTTAAACTCAACAAAAAACTTCCAAGTTGTCCCCCGACCCAATCATTCTCCAACCCACCCTCAATGACTCAACAGGGCATTTTAAGCCAATTATACGCTCACATTTGGCAGGCATGAGGACTTCCTGCTGATTGAACCCATGTGTTAAATAATTGAAGCCAGGGATTCAGACGCACAGTGAGGTCTGCTGGATAGGATGTTAAACACGTCCTGCCATTATGCCACTGCTCTTGGCCTCTCGTTTTGACATCATACCAGTGTTGCACAGATGCTTGGAAAACATGGGTGGATTCTTGCTGAGGTCCACAGTTATGACCAAGGGGAGAGAAAAAAAGATTCTTTCTTGTAAATCTTAAAATAAGAGAATGGCTGAGGCATTTCCGATTAAAGCATGTGTTGGGAAGAGTATGGGTGGATTATTCTTGACTCAAATGTCTCTTTTTACAGCAAGGGTTTGGAAACATTGATGGTGAATACTGGTTAGGCCTCGAGAACATCTACTGGCTGACAAACCAGGGCACCTACAAGCTGCTGGTGACCCTGGAAGACTGGACTGGACGGAAGACCTTTGCAGAGTATGCAAGCTTCCGTGTCGAGTCAGAGGCTGACTCCTACAGGCTGCGGGTGGGCCAGTACCATGGCAACGCTGGAGATTCTCTCACCTGGCACAACAGCAAGCAGTTTACCACACTGGACAAAGACCATGATGTCTACACAGGTGGGTGGAATGTAGTGCAAGAGAAGGCAGTGACAACTTAAACTCACTTCCATGACCTACAAACATTTTGGCACCTGATTCAATACAATACATTTAAGCAAAAATCACACGAGAGAGACTGACGTTGTACCGAATATCAGCACGGCTGTGATTCAGTCATAGGTACAAGGACGCAAGTGTGATATTGCATTTATACAACAGTTCTATGAGCGCCATATCAGTAAAATAAGCAACAACAGATTATGATTTGTTTGTTTACTTCATTATTTATTTGGCAACGCCAACACAAATAGTTCTGCAATTGGACTGGTACTGAACTGTTGCTAAGCAACACAAACATTTTCCTGACCTGCACAGTGCAGTCTCTCATCAAATACAATTTCTTGGTCGGAACTAACTGCTGTATGTGTTGCAGATTTAAATGGGTCGAATTTACATTCTTGCCCATCAATCTACCCTCAATAATCCACAATGACAAAGTGAAAATATGTTTTTAGACATTTTAGCAAATTCATTAAAAATGAAAAACTGAAATCTCTCATTTACAAAAGTCTTCAGACACTTAATCCAGTTCTTTGTTGAAGCCCATTTGGCTGCAGTTAAAGCTTCCAGTCTTCTTGGGTGAGTCTCTACAAACTTTCCACACCTGGATTTGGACAGTTTCTCTCATTCTTCCTGACAGATCCTCTCAGACTCTGTCAGATTGGATGTGAAGAGTCTGAAAAGTTATCTTCAGTTCTCTCCATGAATGTTCTGTGGGGTTTAAGTCCGGACTTTGGTTGGGCCTCTCAGGGACACTCAGAGACACTCCAGCATTGTGTTGACTGTTTGCTTCAGGTCATTGTTGCACTGAAAGGTTAAAAGTTTCCTCAGTCTCAGGTCCTGTGCACTCTAGATCATATTTTCTTTAAGGACTGCTCTGTATTTGGCTGTATTCATCCTTCTCTCAGTTCTGACCAGCATGATGCTGTCCCCACCTTGCTTCACTGTAGGGATGGTATTATCAAGGTGATGAGCAGTGCCCAACGGTTCCTCTAACAGAGCTTCAGAAGTCCTCTGCAGAGATGGAGAACCTGCTGGCAGGACTCAGCAGATCTTCATCAATCAGGTCTTTATGGTAGCGTGACAAACAGCATTTAAAGACACTGACAGCAGGAGGAAAAACACTCTCTGGTCTGATGAGATGAGAGTTCTGTGGGCAGAACCTAAACTTCAAACACCATTTCTGGTTCTTGGTCTCCTCCCTGACCAAGGCCCTTCCTGGTTAGACACTCAGTTTGGCTGGACGGCCAACAAGGAAAAATCCTGGTGGTTCCAAATTTCTTCCATTTCAAAGTTATTGAGGCCACTGTTCTTCTGGGAACACACTTTAGAAATGGTTTTAAATTCTTTCTCTGTTCTATGCTTTGCCACAGTTTTATCACTGAGGTCTACAGAGTTTCTTGGACTTTGTGGTTTTTGTCCTTACATTTAGCGTGAACTGTGTGACCTTATATACACATGTGAGCCTTTCTAAACTATGTACAATCAATTCAGTTTGCCTCAGGTGGAATCTAGTCAAGTTGTAGATACAGATCAAAGATGATTAAAGCAAACAGGAAGCAGCTGACAACAGTTTGGAGTTACAACAAAGAGTCTGAATACTTTAGTAAATGAGAGATCTCAGTTTATTTTATTTCATCAGGCTTAAAATAAATCTACAACCACCAGTGAGTTTTCTCAAAGCAAAGACATATCTGGAGTTATTAAATATTGCTGTATGTCGGAGCTACACTACTCAAGAGACAACACGGGTCAGGATTCATCAGTCATAGCTCAGCAGATCACAGGGACTTCGGCCAGTGTCTCCAAGGGCAATTAATAGTGTTTGAAGGAGTTTGAAATTCAGAGAAATGGTCTGAGTTTGTTGTAGCCACAGTTGTTCTGTTTGAAATTCCCATCAGTTTAACATATAATCACAAATCTAAAAACCTGTATGTCATACTTGGTTTGTGCTTCTTGTCATTCTGGTTTTGAAAAGTAATGCTCATTATTGTTAATTGCACTGGAAAAAATGGCTCTGCAATTAAGCAGGTTCTATTTGGCAATCAATAAACCAACTCACAAATATTCAATGATTGCTCATGAGTCTGAGAGTTTTCCCTTATGATTGAGGACATGCACGCAGAAAATAAATATTTGGATTTTGGAGATTTAGATTTGGCAAGCAAGTCACCCAGGTATCTGGTGACTTTTAATGATGTGAATGTGTAACCCATAAAATAAACGCGTGAAGATGGGTAACTTCTCCAGTGGTTGTTATATTACAGAAGCACTGTATTAATGAGGTAAGGCCTCCTGAATGCTTCCTGCGTAAGGCTTCACACACCATAAACATCTGCAAGTGTGTAACAGAGGCCCACCTGCAGAACCTAGTGCATGCCTGCTGACTGCATGCAGCTTATTGGTCTGCAGGACACCCAGCCCGATCACTTCCGGTTCCACCGCCCCCTATCCATTCACAACACGCCAGTAATCAGATAATGAAGGTACAAGAAGAAGAACGACGAGTAGAAAACAGCACACATACTGTACAACTGTGACAAACAGCCACCGTGAAAGTTGTGTCATACCAGCTGGTCTGATTCGATTCTTTGTGTCTCCAGGTAACTGTGCCCACTACCAGAAGGGAGGATGGTGGTACAATGCCTGCGCTCACTCCAACCTGAACGGTGTGTGGTATCGCGGTGGACATTACCGCAGCCGCTACCAGGACGGGGTGTACTGGGCCGAGTTCAGAGGAGGAGCTTATTCTCTGAAGAAAGTGACCATGATGATAAGACCCAGTGCAAACACCTTCCACTAACACTTAAGTCATTCAGAACTGAACAGACAGTTTCTTCCAAAGGGATTTCATTTCATTTCAGTATCACAACTTCCTCCTGTTCTTTTTCCTGTTGGTTGCTTCACATTCATAAAATAGCTTCCAAATGCTTGTTTTTTATTTTATTCCTCTTCCAGTAATAGATTTTACTTATCTAGTTAGGCTCATAAATCAACATTACACATAAATCAACAAAAGTACACACAAACAGACATTAAGTGGTTGTAATATCTCATCTGTGCTCTGGTTTGGCTTTTGTTGGTTTGTTGAAACACAATATAAAACTGTAACTTTAATTTTATATCTCTGTAAAATAGTAACATAAAATTGACTGCTGGCAATAAACTGATATGTCAGATTATTATTGGTGCTTATATTACATGTGTATTATGTATGTATGGGATTCTACAGGAAAGAAAGCTGGTTATTTATTTTGATATCATTTTCTAGAAGATTTCAGTAAATCTGTCTCATTAGTCGAGTTATTTCCTCTTTATTTCATCTAATATCTTGATTTGACATTAGTAAGTAAAACAATGGATTTTCTGACAGAATGTGAACAAAGTTCAACAGGTCAGCTTTTCTCACTAAATACACCATGCATGATTCTTGAACTGAACTGTGTATGTGGATTTTAATGAGTCTATAATGACTAATGTGTCTTGTTTGTGAGATATGAAGTAGCAAGATGGGACCACTGTTAAATTAAGGATCAGTTTGGTACCAACTTTACATACAACAGTTTTATGCTCATAAAAGGTATCCACATTTCAAATTGACTTTATTTCTAGTATGAAACCATAACAGGATGTTAAAACTCTCCCATGGAAGCTTATTTGGTTGTTAAGTTAGGACATGTTTAACCTAGTATATAGCATACTGACTGGAATCAGGGGAAAACAGGTAAAAATACAAAAATACACCTTCCAATACGTCTCAACCTCACTGAGGAGCTATTTGTAAGGTTTGCTATTGCTACATAGCTAACATTAGCATTAGCAGCTGTTTACTTACCAGTCTAGAAGAGATGTGAGTTCAGCATCAAACTTAATTCCTTTACTCACCAACAGCTGTCTCCATCACGTCTTTTCTTCTACTGAAGTTAGCATGCTAACTAGCTAGCCCGGCCCATCTCTTCACTTTCTGATAGCGACTCACTGTAGCCTCCATTCCACGTTCAGCAGCAGAACAAAACTTACAAATAGCCCCTCCATAAAAAGAAACATAAACTCTGGAGGTTGAGGTTTTAAGGGGAGTTATGTGCTGGAACTATTTCTTAGAAACCAACATCAGAGGGCAGTGACTGTGTACTGCTTCACAGAGCCTAGTTATCAATGATACCAGATAGCAAAACTAAACCTTTGATCACTGTATCTGGCCCGTAGCTCCACCTTAACCCTCCAAAGTGGGGTAATCAGCTTTAGAGGTGGTGGTGGCTGGATTTTCTAACTTTGGACAGAGCTAGCGGTTTCCAACTGCTTCCAGTCTTTATGCTAAGTTAGGCTAACCACATCCTGACACCAGTTCTGTACTTTAACTTTTCATTAAATTTACCAGCTCCGGAGTAATGAGAGCCACCACATCTACCTAAATATGGACATTGCGAATTATGTCAAAGCCTTTAACTGTGGACACAATCTTCAAAAACATTTTCTTTTAAATAATGAAAAGTGCAAATACAGTTTCATCGCAGGTAGAAGTAGCTCCAACACACAAAGAGAAACCAAATAGTTCAGTGTTGTTCCCTCTACGCACCAAAGGTTTCAGTCACTGTATTAGTGTGCAGATACACTACAGTATGTACCAGGTACTCTGTGTATATATATGCTCTTTCATTAAGATTATTTTTTATAGTCTGTTATCGATCTTACAATAAACTATGTACAGCCCTGCTCGTGTCTTCAGTGATCTCATTTCAATCAGCTCCACTCTGGACCACGATCACAAATATAATCCAGAGATGAGAGTTGATGCTCTGACATCACACGAGCTCAGACAATCACAGAGAAACAGAAACACTGGTGAGACATGTGGATGAAGCATCAGTCAGAGCAGAGTCACTTTATACTTGCAAAGGCTCCACAGTGATTCATTAGTTCTCAAATCAATTCATTCAAGTAGTGTTAATGTCAACAGGGTGTTATTTCAATCCACTGTATTCACTGTATAAATCTGTGCTAATTGCCTACAGTACATGAGGAGGGGAGTAAACTTTACACACAGACAGTTTGTCTCAGTGTCACTTGATGGTGCATTTCATTGAAATTTGGTTCCTATTGTTCATTTTTTCTTCAGT
Organism: Seriola dumerili; assembly: GCF_002260705.1. Taxonomy (NCBI): domain Eukaryota; kingdom Metazoa; phylum Chordata; class Actinopteri; order Carangiformes; family Carangidae; genus Seriola; species Seriola dumerili. The sequence goes on from NW_019174336.1 coordinate 1,793,383, forward strand.
GTCCATTTCAGTCTCATTGTATTTGAGCATAATCTCTCTGATTAGACATACTTTTACCCCCAAAAACCTAAGGGTGAATGTTACTGAACGTCCTCTACCAGTCTGTTAGATGAACTGAATATGTCAATGACAACAATCTGTCTCATTTCATTAAACATCTGGAAACTCACAATGTGGTCAGACATGTCATTACAGCCGTGTCCCAATTCAGGGGCCACATCCTTCATAGGGCTGCATATGAAGACAGCTTGCGTCACAGCAGCGCGACTAGACTGTTCCATTTTCGAAAGCTCCTTCTAATGCGGCCGAGAAATGCAGCCTTCTTTTCCTGGGCAACGAAGGTTCCAACAAGTGGATCCTTCATGGTCCAACCTATCCCAGGATTCATTCCTCACCAGTAAGTAAAATAATATGGCAGCAAACAACACCGACACTGAGCCTGAGGATTACACTGTTAAATGTAATTAATGTTAGCTCAGTTCCACAGCTAACAGTACAACTGTTAAAAAGGCTCAAAACCTCAAAACCAGAGTTACATGTTGTTAAGATTGTTATACTAAGAATTTTAAAGTGGATGGAAATCAGGCGTTTGTAATATTTACGTCTTCCTAGCCACGCCATGTCTGACAATGGTTTTTGAAGATCAAGACAATTTTCCATAGAACTGCCTGTGAGCCCTGTGAGAAGTATGAGAGTGAAAGTTTCTCAAGAAGAAGAAAAAAAGCACTTAAAGCACTTATGGCTGTAAATGATTTTTCAAATATCTCTGGTATGAAAAACAGTAAAACATGTTCTCTGAGTGCTCAACATATTTTAAAGACAGAGAGGGACGCTCCTGCTCTGATAGACTTTAGTAGCTTGTTCCACCATCAGGGAACCACAGACCAGAACAGTCTGGACTGAGACTGTCTTGTGTGCAGAGATGGTGATGACAGACCACATTCATTAGAGAAAGTTCAAGTAGATGGTGTCTAGAAGAAGTCACTCTGAAGGCTGCATTAGTGAGTGAATCTGATTCAGGCGAGCCATGTGTAGTTAGTGGAGGTCGAGTGTCATGTGACCCTTCAGGCTGATCAAAGACCAGACATGCTGCTGCATTCTGGACCATCTGTAAGGGTTTGACTGTTCATGAAGGGAGGCCTGTCAGAAGAGCATTGCAGTAGTCGAAGTGAGAGATAACCATGGTCTGGACCAAGAGCTGGGTGGAGTACTGAGTCAGGTGAGACCTGATGTTAATGTTTTGTATAGACCAAAGAGACACGACCGGGAGACGGATGCAACATGGTCAGAGAATTGCACATTTCTTTAAACAGGTTTCATGATGAAATAAAATGAACAGAGGGCATTTGGGGAACTGGTACAGATGACCAACAACATGGACTATGCAGCTAAACACTCCAATCTTCTACAGAGTTCAACAACACCTGAAGCTGAAATCTGAAGGAGGACTTCAACATTGTGTAGACATGTGTAAATCCTTACAATAGCACTCTACCTGTATTTTGATGTTGAATTCTGCTTGATGGTTTTGAGGATGGAATTCCAGCTTAGGTAGAAAATATGTTCTACATGTATGTCTGCAAGGCTTAAAACGTTGCAGGGCGCACTAAACCCAGCATCAGCACTGCAACCAGCAAAGCAGAACACGTTGAAATAACACAGAGACACTGTGGCCGACTCACCGAGGTAAGGAATACAGGGCACCATCTTCAGGGAGCGGATGTATTCTCTCATGCGGGTGTAGTTCTCCTCCTTGGACGTCAGATAGTTCAGCTTCTCAAATGTGGCCTTGTCTTTCCGACTGATCAGCTACAACAGAGAAGAAGAACCACGTGTTTGATTCACAGCCTTTTACCTGAGTGGGAATTATGGCAACCTCACAGATGTTGAATCAATGATACCTTACCTGAGCCAAACTACAGTGTGATAAGTTCTAACACTGACAACTACACTGTTAAAAATCAAAGACTGCTGAAGCTAGAGGCTTATTTACAATGGATTAAACTCAACAATAGTTCCTCAACAAACACATCTCTGTGGAATTTCCCTCGTCTGCTGAAGGCTGCAGCAGCCAGCTCATTAGGCACTGCTCATGTACAGTGAGGTAGACGAGGCTTGGTGTGCATCATCCTGAGTGGTTCAGACAAATCTGGCAAAGACCGGTTTTATCTGTTGCCAATATGTGACATGATACTTGTGCTCCGGCACGAATTGAGTGACTTGGAGGGGGTTTTTTTTTAGTGCTGCTGGTTCCATCAATGTACAAAACAAAAAAACTGACAAGATGCTGGTGGGTCGATCAGAGACAAAGACTCCCACAATCTGAAGCTACTGGAAGAAATGTCACGATAAATAAAAAGCTTCTGATAACTTGATGATACTTAATGATGAAGTAAAGTAGTGTGAAGCTGAGCCGACAATGGCGATCTCAGTCACCAGTAGGGCTGGGTTGAAAATATCATATCGATATTAATTCATAAAATCTAGGTTCTTTGGATGTATCGTTTTAATATGACCTTTTACAGTCTCCTGTGGATGACTGACCAACCTATTATTTCTTGATGTGTGTCTAAACTGTTGGTCACCCTTAAAAAACTAGAATCACCTCCTCATGTTTGTCTGCCTCCTCCACCCAGACTAGTTTCAGGTCACATCCCTGTTTATCCAGAGTCATAGAAAATATGAAGCATTTGTGTGAAATTTTGTCATAATTGCTGAGTGTCTTGAGTTATGACTTATAGTGTTTTGTGAGGTCACTGTGGCCTTGATCTTTAACTACCAAAATCCAATCAGTTCATTCTTGAGTCTCAGTGGACATTTATGCAAAATGTGAAGGAATTCCCTTGAAGAGTTCTTGAGATATCACAAGGCCAGAGCTGTATTCAGGTTACATCCCTGTTCATCCAGAGTCATATAAAATATGAACAATTTGTGTGAAATTTTGTCATAATTGCCGTTTGAAGTCTTGAGTTATGGCTAAAAAGTGTTTTGTGAGGTCACTGTGAACTTGACCTTCAGTCACCAAAGTCTAATCAGTTCATCCTTGAGTCCAAGTGAATGTTTGTGGCAAATTTGAAGAAATTCCCTCAAGGCGTCACAGAGATATTGCATTCACAAGGCCAAAACCGTGTTTTATGAGGGCACCACACCCTTGACCTTTGACAACCAAAATCGAATCATTTCATCCTCGAGTCCAAGTGAATGTTTGTGCCAAATTTTAAGACATTCTGTCAAGGCGTTACTGAGATACCGTGTCCATGAGAATGAGATAGACAGAAAGACAACCTGAAAACAACATGCCTCCGGCTCTGACTGCTGCCAGCATGGAGGAATAAAAAAGAACTTGTAAGAGTATTGATAAGGATTATCAATAAGTGTAGTAATATTAATAAAAACTTTATGATACATTCCTACTTCAGAGAGCACTGTAAAAATATGTACTACAGAGTGAGACCATCACAGCTTTGTCACTAGCAGAGCTGGTTCCAGTTTGGATCTGGTTCCTGGCAAAACACCCAAACCTCCAAAGCAACAAGTCTCTTGTCCAACCTTCATCTTTTTTATTAGAGCGAAGTAGAAAACATTGAAGTATCTGCTGTGGTCCTTTGTTTTTACTGGTTACCATGACAGAGGATGGCAGATTAAACCAGCTGTTATATATAAATAACCTTAATGCCTTTTTAAAAAAAAAAAATGGCTGTAGTCTGGTTAATGTGCTCTGAGATGATGCTGGTTGTGCAACAGCGCTGTAGAGTCACACCCACAGTTGTAATTAGCCCTGAAACAACGGGTTGGCTAATTAACTGACGTTCTTTAGTTCCAGCCTGAAAAGTGATTTCAGAAAAGATTTTCTGTTTTTCTTTGTCTAATAAAATCATAAACTGAATATTCTGAGGTTCTGGACAGTTTGGAAGACAAAACAAACAACTCACAGACATCATCCTGGACAGTGAGTGATTCATTTCATCCACTGGCAAAATAAACAGATATTTGCAGCCCATGTTGGAATACATTAATCTTTAATGGACTACAGATCAATAATCGTAGTTCTGAATCAGCTCTGTCAGTATTTGGATCAAGCTGGTTAAAAGTTCTGAAAACAACATATTCAAGAGTCTCCTCAGTCAACAACCTGCAGATGAAACCCTGTTCTCCTCTCTGAATGTGTAACGTGTTGTTAGTGGTTTCTTGCTCGTCCCTGATACAGTAACAGGTCTCTGTGCTGCTTATAAAAGCCCATCAACAGAAGCCTTCCAGTTCAACATACAGAGTGATTCTCCATGTGTCCTGGCCCTAATGCATCCACTCGTCACGGTCTCACGTCCAACACCGTCAAATCAGAATTCATGTTCAGACGGTAAAACCAGGACCAAACAGTCTGAGCTTTAACGGCCTGGAGAAGAAACAGCTGTCTGAAGTGGAACTAATCACTCAAACACCACGTTTGGACAAAAGGCGGCGGCGGCGGCGGCGGCGGCCAGCCACACGTTAGTGCTCATAAACACACATAACCTGATCCGTTTGTAGTGATGAAAGTCATTTTATGACGACAGCCGAGCTCCACATGTTATCTCCATTTTCTTTGAGTGGTGGTCGACGACCACGAAGAAACGTCCACCAACATCTGATCCTCCTAAAACCTCTGGATCTGTCCAGCAGGACATCGTAATAAACTCAAGCCTGAGGTCCAGCAGACTTTCTCAAATCAATCATTCTATTATTATATAATATGATAAGCAATATATTTGTCTGGCTGGAAAGAAAAGGCTCACCAAACAAACTCATATTTAACTGAGAAAAGTCATAGAGGGTGTGAGTCTGTGTTTAAAGGTCAGTTGCCTGACTGCAGCACAGAGGACGTATTTGTTACTCAGGTGAAGATCAGGTCACATTTTATGATCAGTTAATGCAGAATGCAGATTGTGGTGGTCAAAGGTCAAAGTTCAAGGTCACTTTGACCTAATGTTCTTGTGAATGCAATATATCAGGAAAGCCAAGACAAGAGTTTCATCACTTCTGGTGTATTGTGAGCTCATTAAACAAATTTTTGCTCCCTAAATCACAGATTCATTCACTAATGATGACACAATTTAACTCAAATTCCTATAAAAAATTAAGTGACGACATTTTATATCATAATAGTCAAAGGTCAACTTCACTGACATCATAATGTTCTGTGAAAAGACTTCTGGCCGTTATTCAACACTATAACTCAGGAAGGAGAGACTGTGACCACATTTCCTGCAACTTGGCTGATTGGTGGAGGAAACAACCGCGAGGAGGTGATTCATCATCAAGTTCATGGTAAATCATCAGTAAACACTGACACGACTGGAAGAAGAATCAACATCTGTGCATCTGACATTAATGCAGCGGCTTCAGACAGTATTCAGACCCGTTCACTTGACTGTGTTGTAGATTTGATTTTAAATGGTTAAAATTGCCCACAAGTCTAAACTCTATAACCCATGATGAGAGAGTGCAAATCATCACTGAAATCTTTCATTTACAAAAGCCTGCCTTCAGACCCTTGATCCAGGACTTTGTAGAAGCTCCTTTGGCAGCAGTTAAAGCTTCCAGTCTTCATGGCTGAGTCTCTACAAGCTTTGCACATCTGGATTTGGACAGTTTCTCTCATTCATCAGCCCAGTCTCAGGTCGTGTGTACTCAGTGGCAACTTTTCTTTTTCCTCCCACTATCAGCCCTTTAAGTGTCGCTTGTCAAACTCCCAGCAGGCTTCACTATGTTTACAAGCGTGCTCAGAAGAGCGTCCTCTGCCTCTATTGGTCAGCTGGTCAACTTTCACTGCCAACACCCGACATCCATAAGGTCAGATTATTAGTTCATTGTGTTGATATTGTGTCGTCTGAACCCAGAATTAGAATGACTGTTGGGTTGTTGATCACCTGACCAGAACAGTGAAGGGGTCTGAAAACTTTCACTGCAAATAAATATGCTGTTTACCAAACTAACAAACAAACTAAACACGTCATCACATCACATCACTGAGTCAGTAGTGAAAACGTCATGTTCAACCAGTGGTGATCCTAGACTCTGGGGGGCCCAGGCAAAGAAGCACATCGTAGGCCATCAAAGAACCCCCTTGCCCTCATGAGCAGACTGTAGGCAGAGACTACAATTTACAGATGTTCCCTAAACGCCTCACATGCAGATTATCCGTAGACGTCATGATTTACAGATGTTCGAGGAATGCCTCACATGCAGACTTACATTACACGTTACAATTTACAGATGTTCCTTAAACACCTCACATGCAGCCAATGGGGAGACACTACAATTTACATAATCAGGGGCCCCACTCAGGTTTTGGGGCAACAGCTGTGCACTGTATAGAGTCTTTGTAGCAGATTTAAGGGGGTTTATAGTTGATAATGCAAAATGTGCAGATCTGAAGGGCCATCGAGGGCCCCTTTTCTCCCTAGGGACCCCAAGCATTTGCCTGGTCTGCCTCTCATGACAGTGCACCTCTGTGTACAACCCTTAACAATGAATAACGTCTGTGCTGCAAGTTGATTGGTCAGTTTCTCTGATTTCTGATAGACTTAACTAAACTACATTTCCCAGGGGTCACTGTGTGACATAAGTCCACTCATCTGTTTCTGCTGGTTGGCTGTGGCTGTGGACAGTAGTCTACGTTATGTAGTGATCATGTTACATTAATGTACTTCAGGCCTCTAAAGGGCAACACATAGAGACTGTAGAAATATGAAGTGTGGTTCTTTGTGATTGGCTGCTTCCAGCTGATTCACACACTGATTTAAAGGAGGAAGTGGTGACACTTTATAGTTTCACTTGAAGCAGTGTGTGAGTCTGATGTCTTACCGCCCAAGTTTTGCTGAGTCTGAAGATGGGAGCGCTCTGCAGAGCAGACACCACCGACACCAGAGAGTGAAGGTTGTTCAACTCCAACAGTTTCTGGAACAAACAGATATGTTATAAACAAAATGCAAAGTAAAACCAAAACCTGCAAAAAAAAACATACTTATCTTTATAAACCACAGGTGAAGTGCCCCATGGTTTAGGGATTAACATGCCAATCCAAAACCTAGCAACCCTTGTTTCATTTCTCTCTATGCTTGGACAGTATCACAGTATTAAAGTATAACAAGGTATACAGAAATCTTTAAGGTATGACATACGCTTTAGTTTTCTAATAAAACTGACACAGAGACCATCTGTGTTTGGAAATATTATGTGTTCAGGTTCCTCCTCTGAACCTCTGAGCTCTTCTATTGTCCAAAACCAAGAAAACACATCAGGAAGTCACACTGTTGCACTGGGTGACATGTCCCTTTTTACCATAAAGACACACTTTATCTTATTTTGACACAATCCTTATTATCCTATAATCCCTCATACTATAAATACAGCTGAAATCACAGTTCAGTCTTTGTCCTTAACTGAAAATGAAAGTAGTTTATTTGCTGTAATGGAAGCAAGGCTCAGTGTACTGGAAGTGCTCCTCCTTTTCCCTGCAGTTCCTGAGCAGCCGGGAAACAGCCGTGAGTCAGTGACATTCGAGATTATAGGGCTGGCTCCATGTGTTTTTGGTTCAGTCAAAAACATGTCAGTGAGAACAGCTTTATTGTGAATTCAGCTGTATTAAAATACTGTATATGTGAGCACAGAGAGGAGGAGAGAAGCAAACAGAGCGACTTCCAGTTTATGTCTGATTTCACCTTTGTAGTCGTTGAACCCCTAATCCATGATTGCAGAGTGATTCTCTATGAGGACGCATTCTGGGTCTGTGAACAGTTACATCAGGTACATCAAGCTTTATTTTCAGGAGTCTGTATCTTTGTAATTTTTGCCCAGAATGTTATGTGATGCTTCCACGTTTCCTTTCCATCCCATACTCGGGGGAAAAACTCCTGCTACTGTTCCCTGATCAGACCACCATCATGCTCCTGCCATCAGTGTGTCTGCTTTCTCCATCACTCCTCACGTAGCGTCATAAAGTACCTGGGAGTAGCTCCTGGATTCTGTAGCTTCACACACTAGAACAGATTCTGTGTTGAAAAGGTTTTACAGGCAACTGGCTGTGACCCATAAACTGTAGATCTACACTAACACACTGACTGTTCAGCCACTGGCTTCGGCTGCTGAACATCTATGTCTGATTACAGACTGAGAACCTTCACACACATCACACTGAGCTGAAGTGTAACAATGAAGGAGATTAACAGCAGGTTTTTGTCTGTTTCAGTTCACATAGTTTTTTCATCAACTGTTCAACTGATAATTGGTTCCAGAAAGAATTGTTCACAGAGAAAAAAGCAGGTTTCTGCAAAGTTCAACACCATGATATTATTAAGTGTTTAAACTGCACAAAATCACAGCTACTTGCATGTTTATGGACTGTCATCTAAATCAAAATTAAATAAATACATACATGAATATATAAATACAGCTACAAAATAAATCATGAAATAAATTAATTAATTAATATATGTAGAAATATATAAATACATGTAAAAATAAATATGTGAGTAAATAAATAAACAAATAGCTATATAAATGAATACATAAAGTATTAATTAAAATGAAGAGTGAATTCAGTGCAGTTCTGGTGCTGATCTGGTCTGTGAGACATGGAAATAAAAAGCTGGGAAATAAATAAAAATGTAATTTTTAAAATAAAAAGCATTTTTTCATTTTATTTATTTACATTTATATATTTCTACATTTATTACCTAATTTATTTATTTCAGGGATTATTTCACGGCTGTTTTTATTTATTTATGTATTTATTCAATACTGATTCCATACATCTTGGGCTGCAATATAAATCATTAGTTAATAATAAATATTTCTCATCTTGTTATTAAACCCACAGTCTGTAACTTCTGCCTCTAGTGGCCTCAATCAAAACAAAACAACAAAAGATGGCGATGGGTGATGTCATGAAATAGTGTGGGATCATGGGAGTTGTTGTCTTCACCACCATCACCGTAAGCTCCTCCCGGTTTGGATTCCTTCAGTGTCAGTGGTTCAGGAAATCAAACAGACCTGGTGATTCTAACCGTTAAAGTCAGAGTTTGAGCGACGCTGTACGGAGGACAGAGACTCAGGGAAGAGCTGGAGCTGAGATCGATGCTAACCTTTGTCCTGATTGTTTCTCTGAAAACTTATGAAGCAGACGTTCAGCAGGTTTTTACCAGCAGCTGAATGATCCACAGAGGTGTCCTCCTCTCCACAACAAACATTTCCTCAGCTTGTTTCTCTGATAACTTCAGATCCAGACGTCCGACGACTAAAATCCTTCATCTGGTTCAAATATAGAGCTGAAAACCACCAAGGTGTAAAAAGTGTATGTGGCTTAAAACTAGATAAAAGTCAATGTTGAGCTTCTGTCAGACAAACACACTGACACATGATCATAGAGGATATGATGTCATTTACAGGATACCAAATGACATATTTCTCTAGGTTTGCGAATTACTGGAAACATTTGGGAAAATTTAAGAACACAACTCAAAAAAATATAGAACATAGGTCTAGTCATTTTTAGACATTTTAATGTGAAAAAGTTACACATTATAACTTTAAGAATAAAGCATCTATTCATTAAATTGAACTCACCTTTGCGATTTTAACAAAATGGCTCAATATCTCTGCACGAATCTTCAGCGTCTGGGCAGTTAAGATTTCCCTCACCAGCCAGAAGCTCACCTGAAACATGACATACACACACATGTAGGAAGACATGAGTCTACATGTACTGTACCTCCTAAAATAAATATCTGGCTCTTCAGCTGCTAAATGCTCCTTTTTGGTTCAAATAGGATTTTTGAGTATAGTTTTAAAGATGAAAAAATCTGTATTGAGGGAAGGGGAAAATATGGGGGAACTCCCTATCATAGTATTTGAGGGATTTTGTCCTTTACTTTTCTATGAAAGTACCAGATTAATATAAATTTAATATCACTACATGACAAAATAGGGATAACAGAGCTCACAAACAATTATCACAAAAACAAACAAACAAAGGTTTTGAGGGTTGAAAGCTCTTTATTGGAAGCCAAAGTGCTCAGCCATTAAGCTGTGAGGGTAAACTGACACTACATGTTTGTAGACTCCTTAACAACACACTCAGTGTCTGAATGGAAAACAGACTTTTCAAATTAACAGTGTGGAATGCTGAAGCTGCCTCTGCACATCTGTTTGGGCTCTATCTGCCTGTGAGCATCAAGAATTTCAATTAGGTACTAAAAGGTGAAGATGAATTTGACCTGACAGCAACAACTTCCACTAATGAGCTTTTCAGCTTATTATCATCCATCCACTGATGATTGTAAGGGAGAGAAATGTAGTGTGGTTGCCAGGATTCATGCCCATGATCACAGAGTGGAGGAAGATGGAATGAAGATATTTTCAGAAATACAGGAAACAACAATAATACTAGGGACCGGCTCACACTGCAGTCTCTCTGTCGTTCTATAATCCTTCACAAGGCCTTAGCTCTTCTACTGCCACACTTTTAAACACACTAAATTATATGCACAAGAAAAAAAGGCAGCGCAGCTTTATTTGAACTATTCTCCAAAACTATGAAAACTCATTTTTAAACAACAGCTGAAAACCAATTATTTAATTTGGCTTTTAATTTTTTTTTTTAATTATTCTTACTTTATTTCATCAACTGTCTTTTATTGTCTAATTTCATTGTAATTCTAGCCTTCCTTGTTTTAATTTGCTACTTCATCTTTATTTTTACTGTAAAGCACTTTGAACTACATCTCTTGTATGAAAAGTGCTCTACAAATAAAGTTTATGATTATTATCATTAATAGAGGCTCATGAGCTCATGTTTTAGACTGTACAGTGTTTACTTACCTTTATCAAAAGTCACATACCAAGCATAACTAAAGTCTCTTCTTTGTTAGCTGTAATTATTTGCAGTAATAAAACGATGAAATATTTGCTGTAGACAAACCTGGTTGAACCTTCGTGTGAATGCGACCACATTTGGAGCCAAACTGTGTTTCTCTTTTCCATTCCATCCACAGCTGGCCAGCTCCTGCCAATCACAAAACCACATGAACCGACAGATGTGAGGAACATGTAACAGTAACCAACAGAATACAGGTTAACAGAGAATGAGACTGTTGACAATAACACGTTTCTGGACTGTAACCTCATGCTAGAACATCGTCATGAAAAACCATCGCATACACCCTCAGAGCTGTTGACTGACAGTGTGCGCAGGAATACCAGTATAAATCTCCTGTGGGGGAATCCTAGTGATAAGCCACCAGGGGGCAGACTTCCCAGACTAAGTCAGATGGATCAGAAATATTACCTGATACAAACCAACCCCAAACTGTATTTACACAAAGCTCTGCTCCAACACGACACAGGTGCAATGTTTACCAAGTTCACCATCTTTATTTGGTGTGTCAGCATATTAACGTTTGTCAATTACCACCAAATGATGGGAATGTCATTAGTTTTGCAGGTATTTGGTCATAAACCAAAATTCTGACCCGATGAAGACGAAGATGAAAAGTCAGAGGATCATCAAAGTTATTACATACGGTGGCCCTGAGAGCTCAAAGCACTGCAACTTTAGAAAACACACACAAACAGACCAGAACACAAACAACTTCAGAAAACATCTTCATCAGTTTTAAAGACATGAGCTGCAAATACTCACAAGTGTTTCCAGGGGACTCTGAAAAGCGATGAACCTGCTGGGACATACGAGTTGTTCAATGCTTTTAACTTCAAAAGTCACAAAGCTTTGAACAACAAGTGCATCCCAGCAGGTTCATCGCTTTATTCTTTGAGAGAGAGAGAGAGAGAGAGAGAGAGAGAGAGAGAGAGAACATGAAGAAGCAAACAGTCGCATCAGGCTGCTCTGTAGTCAGTGCACAGGTTACCCACAAATCATAAAAGCGCAAGAATGTTTGTTTTTTTGTAGCAATACCATATTTTGAATTAACTGAGAGCTTTTATTCTGAAAAGTTGATCAAGGTTCAAAAGATTGTGTTGCTCACTTGACAGACCTCTGAACAGGCTAATGTGTGGTATGAAAAAAACAGCGTCAAACTCACTCTGACTGTGGGCCCTGGTGCCACACACGTGAACAGTAACAACTTTCCTCTTTAGACTTTTTGATAGTGATGTTTTTCCTCCAGCTAGCTAGCTTAAATGTTTAGCTGACTCCACTCTGCACACAACATAATAGCGTACCATGCAAACAGTTAAAAACATGCTATTCTGTACAAGAGGAGGTTGGGTAATTGATGCCAAAGAATAATTCTGTGAGTAAAAAGTATGTCAAACAATTATTACAATAAGTTGAAAGAAGCGGTCAGTCATTCTCAAAATGTCAATATTAAACATTTATTATTCACATTATGGAAAGAGGAACTAAAACAGAGTTCATTAAGAACATTTCATGACTCAAACAGGACATTAATATTTCCTCATTTTTAGAGTTATTATCAAAAAGTTGCATTTTTATCAGTTACTTTCTTGATTTGAGCCTTTGATTATGTTCTGGCTGCCATCTAATGGCTTAAGAAAAATTTGGCCTAAGGCAAAACTTACGTTCTGATTTAGGCATCGCCATCCTCAGAGTCGTGGAGCTAGCATGGCTAAAAATGGGAAGGAAATCATTGGTATGGGAGTAGATCTGGTCTTAACGTGGTCTTGGTATGACACTGGTTTTCTCTCAGAGACATATACTAGAGTCATCTAGACTGAATGAAAACAGCAGAGATTAACCACCATTCATCCACCAGTGGAAAATCCCTTTCCTTTTACTTTGTTCCAATTTACAATGATTTTTTTCATTCTTCCTTGGACTCTATCCAGTGTTTGGTTTGACGATCTTAAATAAAGCCATTAACAACAGAAAATCCCACCCTGACAGGAAAAAAAACCCCCAGAAATCCAAAATTCCATTTCAAGTATTTCCATTTGCACCAGTCCCATGTTAGGATCAAGTTCCCAGCAGGACGTCTGATAAAAAGCAATACTGTGACGACTAACAGACTGTTTTCAGATTAAAGTTACAATTTCAAAGTGTGACGTTGGTGGAGCGAGCTGTCACAGTTGTGTTGAGATCTGGTGACTGTGACGGTCATAGAATATGACTCACATCACTTTCATCAAACCATCAGCCCTCATGTCCTGTATGGAAGCATCTCCATTTGTTACACTGAATTACTCAAGTTCTTCTTTTAATTTCTCACTAAAGATCATGATTAGTTCAGGCAGGAATTAAAACATTTTTTCCATCTTCTATATACAGAGCTTTTAGTTTCCCTGCAGCGGTTTTAACTTCAAAAGTCACATAGCTTTGAACAACAATTGCATCCCAGCAGGTTCATCACTTTATTCTTTGAGAGAGAGAGAGATGCTGACTGTTCTATAGTGTTCTATAGTGGAGGCGGTTTGTCTCAGCTGAGATAAAGAGTGCCTCCACTTATGTCAGTCTTATATAAGATGTTATATCCAGTTTATTAAGCACCGGGGAAAATGATCAGTCACAATGAGGTACATGAAACAGAACAGGCCACATATTTAAAAAAGTGAAGTGTCTGGTTAAACCCTCATCCAGTAACTATATTAATAACGAGATGAGATGGGACCTTGTCCTGTATTATCATTCATTTTTATATGTGATAAAAAGCTGTAAATCTCTGCTGAAGAGCTGGTGAGCAGGGCTGGGCAGGATATCCACTCCTTAAAGTAAATCAATTTCTTTTCAAACCAGATAAAGATACACAAGACCATTCACACTACAGTTTGATGTGTTTCTTCCATAAAGCTGTCCGCGCAACCCCGCCCCCACTCCCCCTGTGCGTCAGTGTACAAGCCCCGCCCCTACTCCGTTTGTCTGCATACAAATCCCGCCCCTACTCCATCTGCGTCTACGCCCTAGCCTAAGTTCTCCTGTCACACTGGGGGAGACCCAGTGCTGGTTTGTGAAAAGAAAATTAATGGTTCAATTATTTGCAGATGGTTTAGATTTAAAATATCTTTATTGCATTTTGTTCTCTTTGTCTGTTATTGTTGTTGAAAACAACTGAAGGAGTATTCTCAGAGACACACCTACTTTTATACAATATAGTCCATTCATTTGATATATTATTTCATTTGCATGTTTTGCAGATGTATATCACCCAACAGGGAGGGAAACCCTCTCTTTGCATCGTATGTTGACCACAGTCTGTTTTAATAAAAGTGCTAGTGACGTCTCACATGTGGCTTTGACTTACAACTAAACATGTAGCCCACATCTTAAAAAATCCCAGATATACTGTATATCACACATCGTCATTCAGCCTAAAGATACAGAGATATGACTCTTGGCTGCAGCCCCAGCTGTGAGTTCAGTCATACTGTGAATATAAACATCTGTATACAGGACAACTATCTGCAGCTTGGAAACATACAGGACTATCACCAGACCCCCTCTGTTTAAAAATTAAGAGTTATTAAGATCCATTACATGATCGCCCACAGCAATACATAAATAAATCTACACAGCTAATCACTGGATTATCATGTTATTGTAGAGTTACATCACAGAGAAACAGTATGGCCCGATGCAGATGGTGTTAGATGACAGATACATGCTGTTTAACTGTTGTTATGTATGAAATCTGTTTTGTTCCTGATGAATCTTTTACTTCACATTCTCTGACACAGACGAGTTATCAGTCTACCGATCACTGCACTCATGAAACATGGCACCATCCATCAGTGTCGCGCCGTCAGGACAAGCAATGTTTGCCCAGGTAAAGCTAAAAATAGACATCAATTAGAATGATACTGAAGTGGAAGTGATATCTCTGCTTATAGCTGATCTCAGAACAGTGTCCTGTCCCATAAAGGATCTGATGCCTGTTTCATTCATCATGTAATTTACATGAGTGGGTGTGACCATGTCCTGTTGACAAAGGCTGGAGCTTGTCAATCTGTCCTTGACTCAGCTTCTACTGTTCTGAGATCAGTTCTGATATTGTAGCATTATATGCATGTGCAGATGTGCGTCAAGAGGCAGCAGCAGCAAATAAATGAGCTCACTACACTGATTTATCATATCTGTGTGAGATCTACTGTAAGTTTGAGAAGTTTGAGACAGAATATTGTTACAGTAGTAGGGCAGCTTCTTTGAGTGACAGATCAGTACGTAGGTCGTGTGCGTAGCAGGTGAGAGAGTTAGTTGATTGTTGGGCTCTGGTAGCCTGTCTGTAAAAGTCACTGCACGTCACTGCTCCATAGTAACTTGCTTTCATCAAAAAGCATTAGCAGGTATAAGCCAGTTTTTTCACACAGGTAAACCTGCTAATAGAAGTCGATTGACCCCTTGTCCACTGCCAGTCAAGTCTGTCTTTCTGTTCAGACTGAGGACACACACAACTGCAAGGAGTAATGTCATCACATGCACTTACAGAGCACACACACAGACACAGTGGAGAGAGAGTGAGCTGCTAGCCGCCATGCTAACTGGTAAAACAGATCTGTCTCAGGTTAGAGCTCTTGTAAAAGTGTCAGAGCCTCTGTGTGAGACGCTTCAATCAGTTTTTAAAACTTATGTCAGGGCTGCAGCGCACTCTTTCATCACAGAGCACTGTGTAGCCGCAGTGTCTGCTGTTACAGCACCACGTTGGACAGGTGACAGAAAGAGGTGAAAATGAGCAAGTTCACCTGGGTGTTGTGTTTACACCAATGCTGATCAGAGCCAGAGCCGATAAATACCTGCGTCTACTGCAGAGTCATGTGACCCAGGTGTGAATGCTGACGGTTCCCTTTTCCATTGCCAACAAAAGCCTGATGTTAGCAGGTCTTAACAGGTTTTTGACCAGTGGAAAAGGGGCTAATGTCTGACAACTTGCACTGGACTAAGTTTTGGATGCGTGCTCACAGATGGGGCCAGTCTTACAAATATAAGGGCAAATAGTAAGTTCATGTCTGTGTTATATTGGAAAAAAATTAAAGGACTTGGGAGACCATGTTGGAAGACGGAACTGAACTCTACACCATGTGCTTGTGAGGGCGTCATCTTTAGTTAATTTATAATTATTAGTCCCTAATGTCTCTCCCATCTCTGCAGACAGTCTTTGTTCAGCCCAATGTGGTGGGAGGGAGATCCTTCAGGGGCGAGCAGCGAGTGGAATTTCATTGACTAACTGAGGGTAAAGCCGGGGTTCAGCCACTAAGACCAGTCTGGGTTCAGCTCAGTGGAAACAGCTGTGTAGATCATCATGGCTGCATCAAGTATTGGAAACAGTACTGTGCGTGTGTGTGTGTGTGTGTGTGTGTGTGTGTGTGGGTAGGGGGGGGGTTCTCAGGGGTTTCCTGCAAAAGACTTTCTGTTTCCTGGTAAGAATTCAAATTCAACACAGACACAATTACTGAGAAATTACAGGAACCCCTCAAATAGTGGTTTGAAGGGTTAACAACAACACAGCTAGAATTTCCTAATAAGAGGCCAACCACCTGACAACATGTGTCTCTTACCTCTGGCTGTATCGCCCTGAAGACTGGTGCATCCATCAGGGTGATTTGGCTCTGAAATAATAAAGACAGAAATTCAGTCTCTCTTTCAATATGCAGGAGGTTGACACACAATGAAACACAACACACAGCTGAACATTATGAAACCATGATGGTGGAAGAACATACACACACACACACACACACACACACACACACACACACACACACACACACAGGCTTCAGAAAGTCTTTTATTGTGCTGTCGATTTAATTTTAAATGAATAACACTGTCATCAATCTAAACTCAGTGACCCATTATAACATTATGAATGAAATAACTGATGATATAAACTGCTACTGATTTCTTTGAGAAGCGTCTTCCCATTTGTTGAGCTGTTGTTGTCGAGCTTCATGATTGGCTCAGCTGTTTCAGAGCCATTAGATCAGTGATGTGATTGGCTGAGAGTATATCTATTAATCAACACAGCCTCTGACCTCTATTACATTTCACTCAGCCCTCTGCAATTTGTGCTTTTGCACAAACACACTAAATAAATAAATAGATGATTTCACATCTTCCAAAACAGACAAACAGCTGGAAGCTTTTTTTGGCCACTTGAGAGCAGGAAACCTCCAGCAGAGAACAGCTGACAACAGCTGGGAACTAGCATGATGAGAAAAGAGAGTAAATCTGCCCTAAAACAAAACACTGAGCAGCAGAGACTTTGGTGTGTCTGGGCCCCTGTCATCATTACAGCATAGAACATCTGATTTGAAATAGTCAATAATAATAAATGAAAGTTTTTTTTCTCTGGCAGAAATTTAAAGAAACTTTTGCATGTCGATGAAAGGGAGCAAGAAATTCTCAAAACTTGGTTTGATGTCAATAAATTGTCTCTTAATGTTTAGAAAACTGAATTCATGGTGTTTGGAAATCAAAAAGAAATTGATGGGGATATTACTACAAGAACTAGCTAGACGTATTATTCATAAGGCTGGTTACTGTGACCACCCTAATCCACTGTTTCTAAATTCCCATCCAATGAAATTTAATGATTTAGTATATTATTATAAAAATAATGCAAAAATTGTTCAGAGCTAAATGAAAGTCACTTCCAGACTGCCTGTTCAGTCACTACTGAATACACAGACCTTTGACTTTGTTTTTTTTTTACTGTCTATATTGTTTATATTTACTGTTGTTTATATCTGTATATTACTATGTGTGATGACTGGATAAAATACTTCACTTCACACACATGAATGATAGAATCTTTCTTTTCTCATCTAAAAATAAATGTAGGAATAAATAACACTTCCTACACTCATGCCTCGCCTCCATATCAAAGCCTTACATATTAACACAAGGTATTATTTAGATTTTATTAGCACGACAAAGAAGAAGTGATTTCTGGGAAAACTGCCATTTTATCTGGGAGTGAAACTAAAAAGTAACGTGGTATCAGATCGGGGCATGGACTTGTGTACTCGCCGATACTTGATCTAGTATTTCAGAGGCATTTCAGACACTAGTATTAGCAGTACTGGAACAAATGTAGTTCAGGTGTGACTGGAGTAAGAGCCAAGTGACTTCTCTGCATGAACCTAAACTTCCTGCTAGTGGACATCAGACATCGGCTCCATGTTTTCCTGCAGCTGTGTGGTAAATGAGCCAAAACCAGAGCAGCAGCTGCAGCTCTCAGTATTAAGGAACTTTATCACACAGCCAACCCCCGGCTCCCTCTGAAAGTGAGTGAAAGCTTTGCCACTAAAGTCCTACAACAGTGTGTTTGGGTCTTTCAGGTAAGATCTGATCCATCAGTTGAAGCTCATACTCACAGCAAACTCCTCAGGTGTCACCTTCAGCACATCGAAGACGACTGCATCGTAGCTCTTGGCGTAGTCCACACAGGGTCCATCCAGAGAGTCAGAGCTGCTGCTGGCCTGAGACACACACACACACATTCAACTGTCATGGCAACAGCTCTATACCTGTGTCACCTGCTGTCAGGGACCACAAGCAGAACTAATGTCATCAAACTGTGGATTGGATCAATAAAGTTGGCAAAATGTAGTGAGTCACAAGTCAACATCAATTATTTATTTCACACTTTCTGCATCAGAATAACAACATTTTTACCTTTTTACCCTCACACTGCCAAGGCCTTTCTGATGCTAACATTAGTGATGGACTGTTGGACAGACTGTCAGTCAGTCAATCACACCTGATAAACATGGACCATTTGAAAGGTTCCCTGTGGGGTTTTGACCATTATTAACTGATTAAAAACTATAGTTTTTATTTTGTTTGTTCTCATGTGCCCACACAAGGACCGACGTGCATGTGCCTGTTCATATACAGTGCTGCTTGAAAGTATGTGAACGCCTTGAGCAGTTCAGATGTTTCTGTTGTTTACCATGATTTTCTTATTTTATCATCACCAGTTTTTATGTATGAAATGTCAGATATATGTTTCATCAATTGCTTGTACTTGTTTAGTGGAACTTGTTTAAGTAGCCCAAAAACTACATGAAACATGGAATTAGTGCATGTGCAAAAGTAAGTGAATCCCCAGCTGCATTGGTTAAGTCAAGCAGGTAACAGACTCAGGTGAAATACATGTGAGTGCTTAATTAATCATTTCAGTAGACCAATGAAATGAGACATCCTTGGGAAAGGGATTGGCCTGCACTAATTAAAAGAGAGAGGAAACCAACCAAAACAACTTGGTCCCATACACATCAACAATGCCGAGAGGAAAGGAGATATCCGAGGACATGAAGAAGAGGGTAGTGACAGCCCATCAGTCTGGGGAGGGATATAAGACCATCTCCAAAAGATTCCAGCTCAATCCATCGACTGTAAGACAAATAATTTACAAATGGAGGGCCTTCAACATGACAGCAACTCTGCCTAGAAGTGGGCGCCCATCAAAACTATCACCCAGAGCCACCAGAAAAATAATAAGTCAGGTAAAGGCCAACCCACACATCACCTCTACAGAGTTGCAGACCTCTCTGGTAGCATCTGGGACAAATGTGCATGCGTCTACGATCAGACGACAATTGAATAGCCATGGCATTCATGGGAGGGTTGCTAGAAGGAAGCCTCTGCTCTCAAAAAAGAACAAAGCTGCCCGTTTCAACTTTGCCAAAGAGCACTTAGACAAACCAGAGGCCTTCTGGGAGTCCATTCTCTGGACAGATGAATCTAAAGTAGAGTTATTTGGTCACAATCAAAACCGCCATGTTTGGAGAAAAGCCAACACTGCAAATGAAGAAAAGAACCTCCTCCCTACAGTGAAGCATGGTGGTGGAAATGTGAAGATCTGGGGCTGCTTCTCTGCTTCTGGAACTGGGCGACTCCATATTATCCAGGGAACCATGAATTCTCAGGCATATCAACAAATTCTTGACCAGAATCTCCTGCCATCAGTCAAACAGTTGAAGCTGGGACGAAAATGGATTATGCAACAAGACAATGACCCGAAGCATTCCAGCAAAACTACAAAGGAATGGCTTCAGAGAAAGAGGATTCGTACTCTGGATTGGCCCAGTCAAAGTCCAGATCTAAATCCTATTGAAATGTTGTGGCGAGACCTGAAGAAGATGGTACATGCCAGATGTCCTTCCAACCTCTCTCAACTGGCTGAGTTCTGCAAGGAGGAGTGGGCAAAAATCCCCATGAGCAGATGCGAGAGACTGGTTAGAGGTTACAGAAGACGTTTGGTTGAAGTAATGGCTGCAAAAGGAGGAGCCACAAGCTACTAATGGAAGGGTTCACATACTTTTGCACATGTTACATTTTCAGTGTTTGTGAAATAAACCACATTTGTTGAACTACATAATGGAAAAATATCTCTTTTTGTGTGTGTGTCCAGTATTTGGAAAGTGTGCTTTACAAATTAGGATTTGGATGTCTGTTAAATAAGGTTCTTTTAATGTTTTTTACAAAAACAGTGACCATGTCTGGAAGGTTCACATACTTTCAAGCAGCACTGTAGGTGGTGCAATGCACATTCCAGCCAATGATTTTACATTTTTTCCAGTGGTCAACAGGTGTAAAATGTCAAAACCAAGCATTAACCTCCCGGTCTAAAAAATGAAGCCAAAACCTGCAGTTCCTCTAATGTCCACTAGAGTCTGGTTCCAACAGTGAGTCAATCCCCATAGACTCCCATGTTAAAATGTCTAACTTTACAGCAGAAATAAACATGTTTATGAGGGGGGGGGGGAGTTATATAACTCACTCATTTCAAATTTCATAAAGGCTTAAAGTTATGAATAATTGAGGGCGTGGCTGCTTTGAGTGACAGGTGGATGCCATCACAGCTACCTGTCTGCTCAGCGTCACCTCAGCTGATTCAGTCAGTGATGGTGATCTCTCTGTGCGTGTGGTGTTGGTTGTTCTGGAGGACCTTTTGTGTAAATATCAGACAGGTAACTTGACATGTTGTAGGTAAACTGGCTAACAGAACGCAAGGAAGTCTGGCTCTCTAAATTCTATAGGAAAAGAGAGTGTAGAGTCGTCACCTCAAACACAGTATGAGCCAAAATGTAAATACTGAGCATTTTAAAAGGTGGATATAGCACATCAGCACACACTTGAAAATAAAAATGACTTTCATATTGTGATTCACTGGGTTATTACACTGAATCAGAACTTCCAACAAGTAAAAGCAGATGCTTTGTTCTGGGCATATTACCCATTTCAAATTATGATAATACAGCTTAAATGCTCTGATGTTTCCCCGAGCCTGTTTATTTAGCATGATCTGAATGTTGACTTTTTATCCGTCCTGGTTACTGAGGCTCAGCTCTGACATTTTAATCAACAAATGGAAAGTATTTTTTTATTAAACTATTACTTGGAAAAATGAGAAAAATAGACACACAAGACGACACGTGAACAAGTCATCAAGTCATTTATAGATGTTTTGGAAAGAGACGATGAACAAGTGGAAAATATGCTGTTTTTCTACCCTGATAAGTACAGAACTGTCCTCAACTACAGGTCAGATGAACATAAATATTCACATGGATATCCCTTTTATATCATCTGTATCATCTGACGTGATCATCAGGTCAAAATGTATCAGAGACCAGTTCTATGAGTTATATAGAATATTTCATAGTTTCAAGACAGACTGAGTCAAACTCTGGGGCCTGATGATGTTTCATCTGTCTCCCTATCATTTAAATTAAATACCCATTAGGAGAAGGTCATTGTACCAATTACAGCCAGTTACCTTTTGTACCAATAATTACATGATAATCAACTGCTACTGCTTTTAATTGACAGTAGATTTCTCAGAATTAACAATGCCCAGCTCATGTAATATATACAATTAACTATGTCTAGAGATAATTCAATTATCTAACATTAATGTAGTTTATATTCAGGAGTTCTGCTTTCCTCCATCAAACCCTTTGACTTATCAAGAACAAGATAAAGTTTTATATAAACTGATTGTATTGAGCAGTGTGATTAAAGAGCGTTTCTACTGAATATTTGTCTGAAGACCAATAATAAATGAAATTATCCAATAAACTTTAAAACTGATCTCATTCCAGTCAATAGTTCTTTTTGGTAAAAAATAACAGGGTTTACTGCATGATTTTGATTGGCTAGCCACACATTCATTCAACCCTCCCCAGTCAGTCCAATGACCAATCACACTAGACGAGTCCTAGTTGAACAGTGGCCTCATGAGAACTAATATTATTTTATTTCATTTCAATTTTCATAACAAATAGTAAATGTTTAGAATAAAAACTGACAGAATAAACAAAAGCAAGTTTAAATTTCATAATAATGAGATAATAATTATGAGATTTATTTATTCATGTATTTAATTATTACTTCACCTGTGTTGGGGATTGAATAATGTGGGCTTCTGGGTAATTGAAATGTAAGGGTTCATTCATGAATGTGCCTGTGGTCAAAAACCATTTACTCATTTTATGACATTTCAATTATGTTTTACATGAATCATTTATTGAAGCAGCAGAATTTTGTAAAACTAATTGACTATCAATATTGGCTTATATTTGTGATTATTTGTGTAATTATTTGATTAATCAGGTAACATAATGCCCAAAACTTCAGATATCTTTACACCAAACAGCCAAAGATTCAATGTACAGATCAGATACAACAGAGGACGGCAGCAGAGCCTCAGAAGAAGAAGCTGAAAGAAGCTGGAACCAGAGAACATTTGGTATTGACTTGAAAAATTACTTTAAACATTTCAGCCCCCAGGGACAAAACATATGAGGGCCATTCTGATGATGCTGTAACTTTTACATGTGCTTAAGACAACTTCTTACATCTGGAATGAGCCGTGTGCAGGACTGGCTTGCTAAATCAGATCAGAGTGGAAGTAAGTCACAAGTCTTAACTCTCAAGTCTCAAGTCCCTCTGTTTAGACACAAGCAAGTCATGAAGAGATGGATGGCTCAATGAGACAGGGCTCACAGTGATTCCATGGAGACAAACAGCAAATCCTGACCCTGTACGTCATTTCAACAAAAAATAAATATCTACAAAAATAAAAGTATTATCGTTATATCATTTAGATTCAGTCTTTGTACATTACATTAGGCCTACAGGACAGCAGACCAAGGAACGCCGAGACTTTAAATATATATTAGTTTTACTGGATATCATGGAGCTTATATGGAGCTTGGTCTTACCTCTGAAGTGACTGAGTTGATGCTGGTGCCATCCGAGAGCCCGTTCCTGCGATACATGCTCACAGAGGGACTGGTGGGACGCACAGGTCAGGGCCTTTAGCTGGGGGGCACACATAACCTCTCATCCATACCTGAGGACAGAGGACACATTTCATTTCCCATTACTTCACTTTAAAGTTACAAAAAAAGGTCTTCCACTGTTTGACAGTATCAATATTAACATTTTCTTCATGTGCTTGTATTAGCACTTGACTGAAGTCATGCATGTGATGCTTATGTGGTAAAGTATTTACACCCAATATGCTGCACCATGTTTTCTGGCTGCACCCTTACTTCAATAAGAAATTTTCCAGATGTGCATTTCACCTTTGCTGTTCCTCATTCGTCTTTTCTGCAACTAAGCAACTTCAGGGTAAATAGAGCATGGAGGGAGATTATTTCTGATACAGATCTGAAACACTTGGTCCAAGATCATTTTTGTTGTAAAGCTCCATCTTTTCCTCTTTTCCTGTGTTTTATTTGAAGTGTTGACCCATAAGAAGATATATTTATGGTTCTAAGAACCAAAAACCATCTCAGTGTAGTTTTACATCTCCTCTCTCAGGCTTCTCTCTGGAGCTCTAGTAACAACAGGTCAGTGAGCCAATCAGAGGAGAGGAACGTGTACCATGGAGGCTTAGTCCTGGCTGCGGCGGGTTAAAGTCCAGCCCAGTAGCCCCTGTCACTCTCCCTGACTTTCCTGTCCCTCTCTCACTGTGGCTGTCAGAATAGAGACAAAAATGCTCAAAAAAATACCTATAAAAACTAGAATCACCACCTTGTGGTTGTTTCCTCCACCAACAAGTCAAGGACAGGAAATATGGTCACTGTCTCTCCTTCCTGAGTTAAAGTGTTGAATAATGACCAGAGGGTTTTTTGCAGAACATTATGATGTCACAGTGAAGTTGACCTTTGACCATTTGGATATAAAATGTCATCACATCATTTTATCCTGTTA
Source organism: Seriola dumerili (assembly GCF_002260705.1). NCBI lineage: Eukaryota > Metazoa > Chordata > Actinopteri > Carangiformes > Carangidae > Seriola > Seriola dumerili. The sequence goes on from NW_019174336.1 coordinate 1,817,555, forward strand.
GACATTTGATTTCAATTGTGTCATAATTAGTGAATAAAGTTGTGAGTTATAGCCAAAAACGTGTTTTGTGAGGTCACAGTGACCTTGACCTTTGACCTTTGACCACCAAAATCTAATCAGTTTATCTTTGAGTCCAAGTGAATGTTTGTCCAAAATTTGAAGAACTTCCATTACTGAGATATCGCATCCATGAGAATGGGGTGGACGGACAGACAACCCAAAACGAGTATGTCTCTGGCTCTGATTGTTGCCGGCATGGAGCTATGAAAAACAAAAGAAGAGAGGCTCTAATTCTCTATTCTGATTGGCCGACTGTTTTCTTGGTGATCCAATAAAAAATTATATACATTTCAGGTAAACACTCAGAGAAACCAAATCCTGCAAGGTTTGGATGGTGGGTCCAGGTGGGCGCGGCTTGAGGCATGGATGATGATGGTGACAGCTTTGTTGTGACATCACAAAGTTCCAGAAGTCCTGACGGCTGGTTTTAAGGCTCAGTTTCTGAATACAGGCTGTGTGCATTTCTCTGTGGACTGAGGCTTTGATACTTTCACAGTATTAATATAGAACCTAGACCTGATCTATAATCACACTACACATGGACAGAGACCTTTAGACTGGATGGAGCTTGAAATGGAAAAGGTATTAGTGTGGATGTAGCCTTTACCCTTGGGCCAACTATGCATTCTAACACAGAGGAGTCAGTCTGACTGTCTGACAATATAACATGTGAAGAATAACTATGAGGCCTAGAAATTAAAACTGTTAATGAACATGTAGCCTGTCACTTGGTCCTAAAAGACTGGTTATAATTACAGACTGAAGTTTCAGTTCAGCCTTGAGTCTCAGTCGTGAGGATACACAGAAAAAGACATCTACACCCACACACTGATGAATGAGAAGAGGCAGATTTGAGACACAAACATGAACATATGTAACGTGTCTGTTTGTTTACCTTGACGAAAAACTGCATACATGGTGCACAAGGAGTCACACATGTGAGCGGACAGTGTGCAGAACCTGGACTTATTGTACAATATGAATCAGATAAGAGCAGCGTCACAAACAGAGGCTGAGATTATCTCTAATGTGCAGCTGAAATGCTGCACATGTAGAGAACCTCACAGTCACACATGATACCATCCAACACCTGGAAACCCAGACCGAACACCACTCTCTCACATGCATACAGCAGGGTTAGTGTCATTTACTGACTCACATCAGTGGCTCTGAATGCTGCAGTTCCTCGTGCTCAGAATTCAGCTGTGTTCATTGTTTTTTACTGTCTGTGCCCTTCAACTGTTACAGCAGGAAGTCTCAAAGATGGACTCCACTGGTTTTACATATATCACTTAGTCACAGTGGGTACCATCACCCAGCCTATGAAAACAGCTGTCTAATGTCTTCTGTATGCCTGAGGATGTGATCATGATGTCTTCTCAGCTTCACGGCCCGCATCACAAACTGGCAGTGTGGAGGTCATGAGGACGGGGGGGGGGGGGGTGAGACTGAGCTGCATCATGGACATAGAACTGGATCAGGATCTTTCATCCTCTGCTGCTCTAATTCTGATTTTTTAAAAACCTGTCCCCAAATTTACAGAAGTCAGCAAAGTATCCCCAACATGAATCTATCAAATACCTGTGTTCATCGTATTAAGGTTAAACTCTGATAACAAAAGCAGTGGGTTCAGCATTTTTAAGCTATTCTGCATCAGCAGATATTTTTTATTACTGTATCTCCATCTCTCTCCATGTTTCACCGTATGTTGTATTACAACCATTAGCTCAGCATAAAGGACACAAATATGGTTGTTGGTAACATTATAAAACCCTGGGACTGGCTCTAGGCTGGTGCCTGCCACACTCTCTCACGCCCCTGTCAGACAAAGAAGACAGAGATTCTGGTTGAACTCCAAAATTAGCCTCACCCCTCATCGTCTTTCACCCTTTACAGTGAAAGCAGCAGTTTAATGGAGGAGAGGAGAGACCAGACCTCTGTTCCTCTCTGGGAGGCAAAACATACACTACTTCAACTATAAATATACAGCAGTAGCCTAAATCAGCTGTTTATTACTGTCTGTACCTACAGCTAGTCTGCCACACCAGGGATCAGCACACCCAGCACCCTGACCCTGCCTGTTGCCCGGCTCACATCACACCACAACCCGATTTCTGTCCCTGCAGGTGGTGGGCCCAAAGGGAGGTGTCTCCATGTCATTTCTTCAGGCTGTGCCAGACTGGACCCCGAGGGCCAAGGCTGGGTGACCAGACACTCGTTGGCAAGCTCCCCTCCCAGGTCTGGCTCCAGGAGGGTGTCCCTAAACAGGGCGAGGTGACACCAACTCAAAGATCACCCTCCACCTGGTCGCTGTTGAATCGCTCTTAGTCTGGTTTCTCCCCCTGGGGCTAATACCCCTGATGACAGAGCTCAAGTCAGTTTTTGTGGCTGTGATGATCACTGCTCTGCAGAGGAAAGTGAGACCAGACGGAACTTTACACGAAACAGACAAGAACTCCGACTCCGAAAGATACCGACCTGATCTGTTTAACTCAGACTGGTGAAGCCTCAGATCAGCTTTGACTGAACACAGAACCAGGGGCCAGTTGCAAAAAACACCTTAGGTTTTCCACCTAAGTAAGGCACTTAAGGGTTAATTTCTCCTTCACTGAGGGTGTTGAACAGAATCTTTTAAAATGGTTTCCTTAGTTAAGAAAAAAAGGCATTTGCAGCAGTGATACAGATTTTACAGCAGTAAAATTGTACTGTTTCCATGGAGATCATTGATATACTGCCATTAGCACTTGTGATACCTGTTAAGACCTCATTAAAGAAGTGTGCTGCTATCTCATCCTCCTGTTGTATCAGAGTTACCTTTAGTTTTTCCCTTACTTTGGTCGCTAAGGTCTTTTGTGCAACGGTTTAACTGATTTTAAGTGATTCTTTAATAAGCTTAAGATAAGGAGAAAACCTTAAATATTTAAGTAAACATGGTAAGGAAACCTTAAGGTGAAGACTTAGGTTGTTTTGTGCCACTGTTTTTATTTTAAGGAAACCTTAACTCAGACTTTAAGGAAAATCTTAACTTAAGGTGTTTTGTGCAACCGGCTCCAGGACTGTGGATTTTGTTCCTCATCTCTGACATTAGAATCCTGTTAAAGAGGATTTCTGCAGGTCCAGTCTAGACAAGAGGACTAACTGTGCCAACCAACAAGAACTCTCCAATGCTCATATGGGCATGTGAGTATTGTTTTAACACCTATCCTTCAATACAATGCTTCCCAGATTTATTCTACAGCATCCCAGATGTGCTTTTGAAGGGGATGAAACTAAAACTCTTATCATTGTGAAAATGACGAGCACAAAAAGTTTTAAAGATAATCAGTGTATGTAAAAACATCTGTTTTACTAAATGTTTGTAACTAATGAATCACATTAGTCACATGATGACAAACATGTCCACAACATTTCTACTACTTTAAATAAAAAAAAGGCAAGGAAACAGCTGCTGCTTCATAAATAATCTCAGCTCATAGGTTTACAGCAGAAGATGGTAAATTACTGTTATTACTGTAATTAATGGAGGCACCTTAATTAATGAGGGCAACTGCTGTGCATCAGAAACTGAGGACTGCAGATGAAACACAGAGGTCAGAGTTCAGCTCAGAAAACAAGCTGTTTCTAGCTCAATGCTCCAAGTGAATCAGACTAGTGACATTATCCTGAAGCAGCTCGTGGCTCATGGTAAATACAATATCAAATGTAGCACCTAGATATTTGCTATTTTCTGTGAAGAACTTGACCATTACATCATGCACTTGCAGTGTGGGTAGATCTGTACTTTAAAAAGTTGGATTTTAATGTATAATCAATAACAATTAATCAATAATCTATCTAAGCTCCTGAACACAGACACCGACAGTGTTAACAGAACACATGAATACTGACACATGAGAAAAGCTGAGCTCCCTGAACACTAGCACACACACGTGGCCACTAGAGGGCAGCACACACCAACATTAAACTTCCAACCACTGCATTAGACCTACACTGAGTCCAGGACCACACTGCACACTCTGTTCTACACACGTTGTGTTAACACTGTAAAAATGACAAAGCACACACAACAATCACTATTTCTGAGAGGGCTGTTGATGGACACAATGACCCACAATGCAATGCACTATGCTTCTCGAAGCTGAAACAAATGGAAACAAGCGATGGGTGTGGGTAAAACAGCAAATGGAGAAATGTTATTTATTTATTTATTATTATCTAATAATTATTTATTTAAAAACACAATACAGTTTGTTTTTCACAGCACACACAGTGAAACTGTTGAATTTTGTCCTGAAGTAATCTTTTACATTTTCATTTTGTTTTGTCTTGGGTCGACTTTAAAGACCCTCTGATGAAAATCCGGTGTTTAACCTTGTTAACATCCATATGATGTTTTTTATATAAAACAAGACATGATGAGTGAAATAATCATCAACACCGTGACGGAGTGTTTTCACCTTGAACTGCAGTGAACCAATGACAGTCTCATAAACACAGATTCAGACAGTCAGGGTTTCATATGTCACAAACCTAAGAAACCAATCCTGTCAACTCGTGGGGACAGGGGGCGGGGCTAAATAAACCTGAAACCTTGTCAGTACAGAGAGAGAGTTAGCATTAGCACAACCACTAACAATGTGTCAGCCACTGCCAGTTACAAGTGAACAAACAACATAAACAAATAAAAGATGCTAACTATGCTAACCTTTCTGATCCGTCTGCTAGTCTCTGGTTCTGGTCTCAGACTCCTCCTCTGAGTCTGGGTCTGACTGAGGCTCAAACATGTGGCTGAGTCTCTCTGATGTTTCCTCCTCTAACCATCTTGATACTCTCTGCTCTCTCACCTGTCCACCTGGAGCAAGCAAATGTGGATCATAAGGCCTGCTCCACATTTCTCAGTCAGGAAGTGAAAGTAGATGAAATATCAGTCACAGCCCCACAGCTGTGACTCATGTCTGTTGACAGATTTTCTCTGTGGTTCATTTCTGCAGTAAAGACACTGAACTTTCCTTCACAAACTCCTGCAGGTTAAACTGGGTTCCTGAAAACACCTTTAGTGCTGAAAGACTCACTGGAAACAGACTGAAAACACCTTTTAGCCTCATAACATTAAGGCTGCAAAAAACCCACAATGCAACAGTGTCTGTAAAATACCATAGTTACACTGGTATTCTCCATTCAAAGAATATTTGATGTAATGAACACGCAATAGTTTAGCCTTCAAATATAAGACAAACCTATTGTCTCATAGTCAGACAAACACAGTGTCCTCTCTCTGCACAGTGGTACAGAGCTCTGTCTGCAGAGTTTAAACACCTGAGCGCTGAGGTTGTGAAAACCCTGAACCCTGACATCTATGCTTCAAAATGTTTGGTTTTTGAGTGAGCTTTTGCTGGAAACTACTCTCCCACAATGCAGTGCAGGAGGAAAATGCAAGAAGAAATAGAAGAATTACTCAAATTTGCAAAAAAATCCTAATTATTTGGAAAAGGGGGACAGAAGGGCCTTGGGCACACTTGTTATTCAACGCTTCCTGACTTCAGCTACCCGTTAGTGGTGTTGGAAAATGAGCTAAAGGTAAGTTTGTTATAACGATATCGCATGATTCAGATATTATTGCAAAAATGTGCTGATAGCTCAGCCTTCGCATCCGTCACTTTTTTGTGTCCCCTGGAAAAACTTCTGTTGAGTTTCATATATTTGCAGCGCATTTGTGTGTTTGTTTTTGTTGTGAGTATTTGCAGCTCATGTGTTTCAAATTAATGAAGATGTTTGTGTTTTGTCTGTTTGCATGTGTTTTTCTTAAGTTGTAGTGTGTTGAGCTCTCATGGCCACCGTACTAAAGAGAACAAATACAGAGGAAATTTCTACTTTACAAATAAAAAGATGAAAGAGAAATTACACAACTGGGATCAACAAAGTGTTTTGAGGAGTTTTGAGTTAACAGATTAGGATTAATCACAAAGTTTTATCACATCTTGTAAGATGTGGTGCAAAAAGAACAAAGTCTCTGCTGAAAGTTTTAAAAACTCACTTCAATGTCTTTGTACAACACAGTCTCAACTCTTCATGTGTGAAGATTAAAATTAACTTTCAAAAGTTTCAGACATAAATCAAAATAGCAGAAAATCACATGGTCAGAGAGGGTGGATTCCTACAAAGGGGTATTAGGGCCACATTAAGGAAAAGAAAAAATCTGAAATTTCGAAAATAAAGTTGTGATTTTGAGAAAAAAAAAATCATAATATTTCCAAAAAAAATAAAAAGACATAAAATAATCCACAAAACACAGGTTTCTAGATTGAACGTTTTCAGTTTGAATGTATCTTCCAAGTTTGCCGTCTGAGATCCAAACACCTGCATAAGATACTAAAAATAATGATAATAGTAACAATGATAACATGAACACTTACCAGATAATTGAATAATAAATGTGTAATTTGTCTTATGTCAATGTGTCCAGCAAACAGTTTGTACTGAGTGAAGGTGAACAGTGAAACACCTGCGTGAGTGCATGGTGTGTTCATTCTCACCTCACCTGTTCAGTATGACGACATGTTTCTGTCAGTCAAGAATTCAAAGTGAGGGACACATGTCACATACTGTATGTCGCTTACAACTAATCATCAGCTCCTTTTAAACAGAGATCCCACTATACTGCAGTTAAGAAGACCCGTCATTATACTTGCTGGCCATTGCTTATTTACACTTGACCAAACAAAGCCGAAATGATGCCGCCTCAGTGTGTGATTTTGGATGCAGAAGTGCAACACAACAGCATCGGTGTCAGTCCCTCAAAACTGACTCTCTGTATCACACAGACATCAGTCCAGCTCTACCTCAGCCACCAAAACAAAATTCTGTGTTCATACCTTTTATACAGAATACAGGCACAACATTCCCACCTAGAACAAGTTGTATAAAAGACACCATTACTCAGTGATGTGTCTGATATATCAGAGTCATGTTGATGTGCTTAAAGTTCTAATCTGTAACTTTTCCACATTAAAATGTCTAAAAACAACTGGACCTGTGTTCTATATGTTGTTGAGTTGTGTTCTTACATCATCTCAAATGTTTCCATCAATTCTCAAACCAGAGGAATCTGTGATTTTAATCATGGTAACGTTTCATTGGTTGCCTGTCAGTGACATCATATCCTCTATGATCATGTGTCAGTGTGTTTGTCTGACAGAAGCTCAACATTGACTTTTATCTAGTTTTAAGTCTGTGTCACTGAAGAGTGTCGGTGAATCTGAAAATCTGACTGTTCTGTTTGTATAGCTTCTATGATAAATGGTGTATTTTAGGCAATTTTTAAAAGAAAACATGTTTTTGGAGCCCACCACAGGATATGGTTTTGAGGGGGTTAAATGTGAAACTGATTTATTCACTGTTTTTCCTGGTTTTAATCACCTGGTCTGTTTGATTTGGAGAGGACCTCTGTGGGTAATTCAGCTCCAGGTAAAAACCTCCTAAATGACACTGAAGGAATCCAAACCGGAAAAAGCTGACAACAATGGTGGTGAGGACAAAACTCCCATAATCCCACACGATTTCATGATGTCACTCAATGCCGTCTCAAACCCTAAAAGCAGAAGTTACAGACTGTCTGTTTACTTAAGGCATCCAGCAAAAATGAAAACATGGTTCTAGCTTCAGTAGATATGAACAATATTAATAAAATAGATAAACAAATAAATCATGCTGCCATTATTTTGACACATATTACGAAATGAGTCATGATTTTAGAGGGAATGGTCATTTTCATTTTCACTGGAAAAAATATAAAAATGGTGATTTTTGTTTCATTATGTCTGTAGAATATGATTTGTAGGCCGGGGCGTCTCTGCAGCAACACATTTTAGCTTTATTTAAAAAACTGCAGCTCCTGTGATTTGCTTATTGCACTTGGCCATAGTGCAATTTCAATAATGTATTTCAATTCACTCAACCCTATTCTCAAGTGTCTCAGACAAAACAAGCAATTTAAAAGACAAAATCTTTGGGTCTGAACATTTTTAAGATATTTTTCTAATATTTCATGGAGAAAAAGATCAAATGATGAACATCAGATCCATCATTATGAAGAGAACAGTTAGTTGCAGTAAAGAGGAAACAGGGACTTGTGGTCAGCCCACAACTGTGATAATGCAGCTGTTCACAGATCAGCTGTATTCCCACATTTAGTCACTAATATAAAACACTGTGCTAACATGTTGCAGCTCTCACAGGGGCGGTGTAGTGAGGCTGTAGTGAGGGTGGGAGGGTCATACTCTGCGTAAGGCCCAATAAAAGCTGGCGCCGGCCCTGCGCCACACAAACATGTCTTGACACCTGAGATTCACGTCAAGTGTCGCAGAGAGACACACATCTGCGCCTGACCGACGAACCGTAAACACATCAGCCATGTCCGTGAATCACGGCGCATCTGTCCGCACACACACAGCGTCATGTCACGACAGCAGCTCCGTGTGACACGGCGGTTATTACACCCCTGATGAAGCCCAGAGCCGGGCCTGCTGCCGCCGATGTGAGCATCAGCGCTGCGGCTACAGTCACAGTATGCTAACGCCTCTGTGGTGCCTACCTCTCCTCCAGGCAGAGTCTCCCGCTGCTGCTGCTGCTGCTGCTGCTGCTGCTGCTGCTGCTCTCTGAATACAGACGACAGTATGAGTCCACATTAAATCCAGTCCAGCCGCGGTGGGTGATTAAGCCCGAACGGTGTTTTCCAAGGAGCGTCCAGGGGGGGTTACTCCTCCTTTGAGCCGAACATGAAGCCAAGGTCGTAACGTCTGGTCCGCGGGATCCACAAACCGCGCGGGATACATTAGACGAAATCATACAATCATGGCAGTGACGTGCCAGACCATCTCCAGCAGAGAAAAGAAATGAAATGAATAAATACCGACAGCAGGAAGTGACAGGTAGGCGCACTTATCTTGACGGCCAGGTGTACTGCCTAATCATCCGCTCGGCTCCGCACAGCGCTCCCGCCTCTCATGGCAACCAGCCAATCAGAGAGCGACTGTAAACTAGCGTCCTTCAGACGCAGGTGCATCTGTGATGCCTTCACGAGCTGCCTGTGGGCTCGTTTCTCCCTGGTATGGAGAAGGTTTGACTGTGTCACAACAAACATCTGATCCTCAAACTGCAAAATCCTGCAGAGATCCCCGCTGCGTATTTAGTCATTCAGTTTAAAGTAGGAAGCATAAACACACATCTTACACATGCATAAAGAAAAAATTCTCCTCCTGAGGCTAGATCAAAACAATGTGCACTGGATTCAGGCCTAGTGACTGATCCTATTGTAATAATTTTGTAGAGAATAATAACCTTTGATAAAGTAAGGCTCCATGAGGTCTTACAAGGTTAATGTTTTTAGTCTTGTTACAGAGAAAATCCACTTTGACTTTAAACTGACTTCCTGGTGCATTCAAGGATCAATTGATTTATAGATGTTATTCATTAAATTAAAATACAGACCATAACTGTGCATACAGGACAAAAATTCATCAGGATATGGATATAAAGTCACATGACTTATATCCACTGTTGTCCTGATGTGTAGGCTGAGAGGCAAGAAAAGGGAGTGACATGTGCATGTTACCTATATCCTATCTTACATTAATATACCTAACAACAACAACATCAAAATTATACAGTAATACAAATAATAAAAACATCCACAAGGTCAAACACCAGCCTCACTATGTTAACTCACTCAACATCCATTTTTTCAGTTGTTTTTTAAAGCAACTGCTGTTCTTCACAGATGTGATTGAATATGCATTAGTCATATCAATATAAGGTATGTGAAGTTGAATGTGTGTACACCCATGTGCTATTATGAGCTCAGTAAAAATAACAAAAATAATAATATACAGTATATGTGACTCACAAGTGAAGGAGCTACGCAAGAAAATGCCTTTTCTCTAAGTCAATATTATACTTTTACGGTCGTTGTTGCAACACACATGCACTGGTGACAGTAAAAGTAGTGACATCTAGTGTTGAACAGAGGACTGGAAGTCATGTTCATTTTTACAGTGAATAATGTGTAACTCTCCAAAGCATTTCTGTTTAGACGTGTGCTTGGATTAGATCAAATACATTTAGATCAACAGCCTTGACACTAAATAAATCACTTATAAAAAGAAAGTGATAATAATGTCTTTATTGTGCTTTATTACACGTGTCACCTTTTCTCTGATACATGTATCAACCACTCCTAATCAATGACATGGAGAACAGGATGGGAGCCAGACTTCAGCAGGACCTCCTTCCATATTGTAGATTCCCCTGGTTTACAGTTGCCATGTGCTGTTTCACGTGTGCTCCTGTGCACCTTCTGGTGGCCTCAGCGAGTGTCCACAGTGACTGTGCATGGTGAAGAGGTCACAGGCTAACCTGAGAGGACAGTGTGAAGGACATTCATTGCGTTTGTGCAGCTCACCATCTACAGCCTTTCATTTCTGCAAATGAACAATTTCTCCTACGACACAAAATAATCCAAAGTGAGAGATGGTGAGAACAGGATGTTGGAAAGATGCACTACAGAGGCAAAATATGTGATTTTTGAGGTAAATTTGTTTGAGGATGTGCAAGAGGTTTTCTGAAAGAGCAGACCTGCAGTGGTACTGGGGGTAAATTTGGGTTCCAGTACCCAGGTCTTATAATATATCTATGGTGTTTACCTCTTTGTTCTTTCATCCATTAATGTCTATGTTCCAAATACATGAAATAAACCGGATTGGACCTGAGTTGGCTTTATGGATCAGACAACTTAAAAAATGAATATAATCTTGTGTCACTTCCTCACTGTAGGAGCCATTTTTTGTGTCTGTTTATTGCTGTTTATAGTTTACGTCAGGCCATATCACAGGTGGTAGTGGTAGATGGTAATGGCAGGTGGAGTCTATATGTGACACAGGTGCAACAGACCAGTTAATCAGGCGTGGGTGACGGGGAGATTGCATGGTTTTTACCGCTCATTCTCCAGGCACAGGAAAGCTAAGGCCAGCCATCACATCATATTTTACCTTTGCAATAGAAAAGTACTGTTAACTGAACTTCATATACCAGTACATACTGCCTGGACATCCATTCTTGAAGCGCGTCAGACCAAGGTCTTCTCCCACACCCAGCTGGGTGGCTAAAATCAGGTCAGGATAGTCACTACACTCAGTATGTGGGCCTTCTTCAAAACAGTCAGGTCTACTGAGAGAAATCAGGAAAAACCCTAACAATACAGACCAGAGCTCCGTGATCCAGACTGTGCTTTAAAACACAGCAGTAAAACATTTATTCATGTATAATACGAGGAATATAATCCACATGTTTTTTGTTTTTTTTAAATGTACACAAAAATGAAAGTCAGTCAGAACCTTTTTCTGTCTCATTAAAGATAAACAGATTTTCATCAGTTTACTTAAATATGTCTCCTCAAACCAGTTCACTAGTGTACAGTTTATCAGAGAAGAGTAAAAATATAACAAAGTGCAAAACAAAGATCACACAAGAGGAAAGGAGTGCAAATTGTAGTTTAATTAGTAGTGGCACAACATCAAATAATAAACTGTTCATAATTCCTCCTCCCATAAAGACTTTACACCTTAGTCAAATAAACTTTCTGTCCATGTGTTTTTTACTATAAAAAAACACATAAAGTATTCCAAGAATAAACTGAACAAAATTACAAGCAGTCAATTTTCTTAGCTCATAACAGTCATTACATCAGATATAATCAGGTACGTTGCATAGTAATAACAACAGTCAACAACATGAGTGACACGTCCATTAGCAGCTGTACACAAAAACTATACACTCACACAGTATGGAAGCCAAAAGTGTTCAATAATAAATAAATAATGAATTAATACAATGAACAGTCTTATGAATAAACTGTAAATATTGAAGTGAGGCAGTAATTTGTAAAATAATTTTATGAATCATTAAAATTTAACTAATTATTATAAAATGTTATTTTATAATAGCAGTTTTGTAGGATTTTTATGTTTAATGATAAAATGTTATTTTAAAATTACATTTTCAGTCTGGTTTTAATTCATATCACTTTAGATTTCTGTGGTCGCTCTAGCTGACAGGAGCTAGCTAACACTGCTAACATGGGCTCTTCACTTTCAAGCTGAACTAGCTAATATCGTTAGCCAGCTAGGTAGATAGCATTAACTTGTTCAGCTAAGGTCTTAAAGCGAATGAGGTTTAGTTACTGTATCTGTGCACTGTGCTCAGTCACAGCAATATCTTATTCAGAATTACTTTGCGTTGTTGTCACTGTAGATAACAGGAGCTAACAGGCTAAATCTGGTAGCAGTTATTGAGCTTGCTAGCTTTAAACCACTTTCATGAAAAATTATTATGAAATAAAACTAGACAGCAAATAAAAGTGTAATTGGTAAAAAAGAAAATACCATTATAAAAAAACAGATGTTTTAAAAAATTATATTTTAAAATAAAAACATCTCAAATAATGTCTTAATATGATTGTCTATTTCATGTATTTTTTATTTATTTGATTCTAGCTACACTGCTAAAACTGGCTCTTCACTTTAAAGCTGCATGACCTAGCTACTGTAGTTAGCCAGCCAGGTAGGTAGCTTTAGCATTAGCAGCCTTGATCAGCTAAGGCTTAAAGCTAATGAGGTTAAGTAATTGTGTCTGTGTACTGTGCTCAGTTACAGCAACAGTGCCTTGATTCAGAATTACATTGACACTGCTGTTGCTGTAGCTAACAGGACCTAACTAGCTAAATCTAGTAGCAGACGTTGAGCTTGTTAGCTTAAGCAGCCAGTGGAACATGATAACACCACTGTCATGAAAAGTGACTTTAAGAAATAAGACTATACAGAGATTAAAGGATAATTGGTTAAAAAAAAATACCATTATAAAATAAAAACAAATAATATCTAAAATAATTTATTCATATGATCCATGTATTTTTCATATATTTAATAATGAACACTTTGCATCTCCATAAGACAGTAGTTACAGGTCAGTTACAGTGAAAACTACATGTGTGCACACGTAACAAATGGGGGTAGGGTATTAATTCAATCCTTAAGAACGGGGATAAACTCAGTTCTTGTGTGAACCACACATGTGATCATTTCATCTTTCATCCTTATTGCCTTAAAGGCAACTGGATGGGCTGTTTTAGTCTTGCATGTTTTGTTACTATTTCAAGAAATTTCATCAGCTGTACTGACTTGTGCCGAGTCCCACAAGTTTAAACCTGAATCTTCTGAAATCATCAGCGTCACATCATGTGATGTCAGGAAGGCATGTTCAGTAGCTGGTAAGTGATGTTGCAGGAATGTTTGTTCTAGTTGGCCATCAGTGGCCTCCTCTTTCAAACTATTTTGTTCCATTGCTCTCTGGATGGAGGAAGACAATTATGTATTTTTGATCTAACTGAATCGAGCTGTAAGACCATCATGTCAACTGATATGTTGACATGTTTGCATTAGACCTAAACTGGGAAGCTGGCCAATATTAGCTTATTACCAGAATATCTATACATTGGTGTATTGAGTCTTTGTTCCATTTCCGGTTTGTTCTGTCTTAACTTCTGTTTGCTATTGCTAAAGAACCATCTTCTGTTAGGTCCTCCACCACTTCTCAGTTTATAGTTTATAAAACCTGAGAACACAGAACATCTTTGAGGAACTCACGTGACCATACATCACCACATTCACCACAGATATCAAATTAAAAACACCATCTTTGGTTCAAACTACCCTACAGCTTACAACTAGTTCAGCTAGCTTACTGTGTGTGTTGTAGGAGCAAAGTTACATTGATATTTCTGTGATGAAAAAATTCAAGCCCTCTGGTACCTAACATCAGTGTGATGATGCAGGTTAGTAAGTTATTAACTATCACTCAACCAGCTGACTTTGCTTGAATTAAAACATATTTTCACCGAACTATGTCATAAATTACATACATTTTATTTAGAATTTTTAATAATTAGCTTTTTACGCAATAAAGTCCATGTAAAACTGGACTGTGTCTCACAGTATAACTAAGCAGATGAGTCTCCACTGTGACTGTTTTGAATGAAGAACTACTGTGTTAGCACAAAACTTGAATTAAGCTACGATGAGCCATGTGAGCTATGTTAAAAGTCTGGTTTGTTTACAATTCTGCTGGTAACTGTGGTGGTTTGTTCACTTCCCGCACAGTTCTGTCCATTCAAGTTGGTATAAGCAGCTTGTGCCATTTTGTTTGCTAAATTGAAATGGTGCGCACCTACGTTTCAAATATACATTCAGTACATTCAGTCTATTGATGTTTAAGGCCAAACATGTACACATGTACATTTTCTACCTCAAAACATTAGCAAAACCTTTTTTGAATGTTTTCAAACCTGCACTATTTACATTGCTGTTTTACTGGATCATTGCTATAAATAATAATAATCTTAATAATGATAAAAAATGTGGCTCATAGGGGAGCAGCAATTCACCAGTATAGCTGGGAGCTAAACCATCAAGTGCCTAAAATGAAATCCGTAACATCTCAACTCTTAAACTGACTGCTAATCAGCAGAGAGAGGCTGTGTGTTGGTATAACAGTGGCTCTCAAACTGGCATTCCCCCATTAGAGGCTGAAAAAGTTCACAACCCCATCCCACTATTTTTTTTTATCAATCATTAACAATGATAGGGGAAGCAACTAATAAATAGGATCCATGTGGAATTTTAGTAAAAAAAAAAAAAAAAAAAGATTAGCACGACAGCATCAGTAAACTCAGCAGTTTGAGAACCACTGTTATAACAACATACAAACATTTTTAATAGTGATTACACACTGAATAACACACTAAAGAGATTTGTCATTGATCATGGTATTTGCTGAAGGTTATCACAATCTAGTGCTAACACGGTGAAGGCATATCTACTGTATCACCAGTTTATAACCAGATCTCCAATACAATAGACATTTTGACCTGTCAAACAGGTTTAACAGCTCCATTTACATGTGCCAATTCCCTGGTAGTGTGGCTTTAACAGCCATCAGTGTTTGTCGTTACACCTCCCCTTTTTCCTTCAGTGACCAGGCAAAATTCCTAAAACCCAACAATAAATCCTTTCTTTGAGAAGTGTGTAACTATCAACTTGAGAAACTTTGTTAGAGGTTTTTGTTTACACCTGATCATGTGTCCACAGTTTGTTCTTACTGTTGTATAGCAGCAATTTCCATGTTTCAAATAAAATTGACTCACCATTAGCACATATGAAAGGTACAAAGAAATGTAATGCAGTCTACCACAACACCACTAACTACAACCTGAAAAATTAGCTTAGAGTTGACAAAGACCAAATGTTATACAGGATTTATTAAAACATTTGTCTGGAATATGTGGTCAGTCATTGCATCTCAGTAACTGTTGGATGTAAATACTGTTTTCAGAAGTCATGGTCTGCCCTCAGCAGACTTTTTCTTTTGAACTTATGGACATGATTAGGACTTTTGGTTTACTTCCTGTTTTATATTGAAGTAGGTTTCCTTGTGTGTCCACTGCTGTTTTACTTCTCTTCGTCGTTGTCCTGTTTCCCTCTTTAATAATTGCCCTGCCCATATGTTTTACCTGTTTTCAATTACCTTTGTCTCCCCGATTGTGTAAACAGGCTTTAACTGAATCTGCTCGGTTGTTTGAATACATGTAAAGAGGTTGCCTGAATTTCTGATTCATAATAATTTTCCATGATACCACGAAGCACCATACACGGCAGCTGACATAACTTCCTGGTACCATTTGCAGTTTGGCCTTTTCAAAGTACACTCAGTTGTCAGTTTCAGTGAAATGCAGTGTCCTTCTACAATGTGCATTTATCCCAGCAACCTACTTCCTTTCAGCTAGATGCCCTACTGAAAGGTAAACAGAAGCACTGGCGTGAAAGACTTCTGAAGGAGATTACCTCCATCATATATTTCATGGGTCAGGGCATGGCCTTAGATGGCAATGACCAACGAACAGCAAACTGTACAAATTACTGGAATTACAGGTTCAGGATTGTCCTGAAATTTACCAGTGGTTAGCTGACAGAAACTACATTAGCATGACATTATCATTGAACTGATTCATTTCTCGTTCAGTATTATGCCAAGTGATTTCGCCTATTCGCGAGGGGTTCTATGCAATATTAGCAGACGAGACCAGAGACATTTCCAATAAAGAACAGCTGGAGGTTCTATTCCGCTGGGTTGATGACAGCTACATCCCTCATGAGGATTTCATTGGTTTATTTGAATTACCCCAGAGTGACACTTCCACCATTCTCACTGCACTGAAGGACATCCTCATCTGCTGCAACATTTTGCCCAGTATGTGCCGGCGACAGGCATACGATGGGGCTACAAATATGTCTGGTCATTTGAATGGACTTGCAGCAAGCTTTAAACGGGACAATCCTGCTGCCATTTACTGTATGTCCATTGCTTTGCGCATTGTCTTAATTTATGTTTGCAAGAAAAAGTGCAAAGTCATCAGAGATGCGCTAGACTTTGTGCAAGATGTGCTGCAGGTTGTAAAGCAGTCCCCTAAACAATACCAAAAAATTCCAAATCTTAAAAAATGAAATGGCCCCAGGCAGTTATAACCTGCATACTCTCTACCCAGCACGATGGATGGTGAAATCTGTCCTTGACAATTGCACCGTACTTTCCTCTCTGATGACTGAAATAATCATACAGTGATCTCAGAAGGAAAGCTGGGGGAATTTTGGCAGTCCTTGAGAAATTCAACAGGTTATTTGGCCTGCACCTAGCATTGATGTGTTTCTCTCCCACTGAACAGCTGTCGAGGACCTTACAGACCGTAAATATATCTAACAGAAGCCCCCATGTTGCCCAGGCAACAGAAACACCATGAGCCCAACGGATCATTACTGGAGATTTTACTTTGAAGTTCTGGACCTGCTTGATGGCGAATTGGAGCGGCGTTTTGAGCAGAGAGACCTGCATGTGGCAGCTGGCCTGGAGCGCCAGGTTGTATCTGCAGCAGAAACACTGACTGTCAGTTTCCCATCTTCCATAGTGGCACTCTATGAGAGGGATTTTGACTTTGACAATCTACGCACACAACTTGAAATGTTGCCAGATGCAATTCACACCTCAGGGTGTGAAGTAACAGTATCATCAGTAGCATCAGCACTGAATGCAACTCCTGTGATGAAAGAGCTCTATTGCCAGAGGTGCACAAGTTGTTGAAGCTGTTCTACACCATCCCTATATCAACTGTCAGTGCTGAGAGGCTCCTCCCTCCGTCGTTTAAAAACATATCTGAGGTCAACCATGACCCAAAAAAAAATAAATGGGGGGGGGTCAAACGCAGAACCTTGTGGAACTCCATGACTAACTTTTGTGTGCATAGAAGAGTCATTATTAACATGAACAAACTGTGAACAAACAATCACATTACTGATTTGCTACAGCTTTTACTAGTAATGCTGTGTTCTAGTTGCTGGTGGGGGTCAAAAACTAAGTACTGATCAGTGTTAGTGTCTCCTGTGTAAACCTGATGTTCCTGTTTGATCTCTGAAGGCTCGTTCCTCATAGATTTTGATTTTAAGCCAGCTGTTATCCACATACAAGATGTGAGTAAAGGAGACTCGGGTGAGTCCAGTGTCAGGTGACTTTTGGGGCATGGTTTAACACATGGGACTCTCCGCCAGTCAGTTGAACTGATACAGCCTCTTAACTGAGAAGCAGAAAGTCTTGATCCAAAACAGGAAGTCCAGTTGCCTTTGATTTTACATTTGTAGACATCCCTCAATCATTCAAATCAGATCATTTCTGTATTAGATTCCAAACAGTTCAGTCTCATTATTGTATTCAGTGACACAAAAAGTGACACGAGGTTACGATTATAACAATTCTGGATAAAAACTGTGTCAAAACTCTAGAATAAAACCTCAACCGTGCTAATATTAAACAGTAGGTATAGAAACGTTTCCATTTTCAACTTTGATATGATGAAGCAAGCTTTGTGCAAACATCACGTGAAAAAGCTAATTAATCCATGCTTTGTAGTGACAAAATAATGAAAAGCAAAATACATTTGAGCACTGATTATGCTGTTTATGCTGTGCTAATAAATAAAATGTTCATAATATTAAATATTCATCAGGCAAAGCCAAACTTAAGTACATTCAGTAACTGTTACCTTCTGGGAATAGAATTGCGATTCCTGTTGAAAAGAAATTAGCTGAGCTCAGACTTTGTGAGATTAAGATTTGTTAGAAATAAAGAAGAGAGAAGAGGAAACCTGATGATTGCCTGACTTCACTCCACCTGCTTCATATCCTCTGTTTATGTGCAAACATCAGACTGATCAACATCCACAACAAACAAGTCCTCTCTCACACTCAGGAAAAGTTTAGTTTTATCACTCATCGTCCTCAGCTTCTTTTCTTTCAAAGCAGCAGTGAGATGCAGACACACACTCACACTGAGAACCAGCAGCACAGAGTGAGGGGACCAACCTCAGCATCAACAGACGTCGCCGGGTCACTGTGTGATGTTGTTGCTTGCTCTCAGTGAGGAGAGAGCAGCTGGAGGAGATGGTGGTGGTGGGGGGACGGGGGGTGAGGGGGGAGTGGGTTGTTGGCCTCAGGGTGGGTCAGGGGTCAGAGTGGTGAGCTGAATCCTTCTGTGGGGACATGGACAGGATGCTCTCTGCCTCTTCATACAGCTGAGAAAGAGACAGGCAGTTATCAGCACACGTGTTTACAGTTGTGTAAAAGTCATGGTGGTTAATCTGTGTGACTACATTTCATGTAGTGAGGTTTGTGTCAGCTGCTGAAATGTCAGTTCAAACAGCTGCAGCCCACTGAACATTAAGTAGAAGTTAGAAATTAAAAGAAAAAGTAAATCATTGTTTGACTTAAAAGAGCACTCCACTAATTTTACACATGAAAGTCAGTTGACTTGTCGTGGTTCATACTACACTCACTTCTCACCACACTACACTGCTGCTTCAGTCATTCATTCATTATTCTCTTACTCTAACTTTGAGTAAAACTTTGACTTAACACATACAAATAACAATGGAAATTCAAACTATATAAAACACAATACTGTTAAAAATATATGCTGAACTTTGAGGAAGTGCAAAGCTAAATCACTGTAGTGCTTTTTAGAAGGCGTCGACCGATATGTTTTTTTCAGGGCTGATACAATACTGATTATTAGTAATGAAGGAGACTGATAAATGAAATGTTAACACAAAACTACTACTACATAAAGACTCTCGCTGTGGCGTCCAGGTGTCTCTATTATTTTGTCCACCCCTTTATAATCAGTGAAAGTAGGCTAAATAACAGAAACACCTCAGTAAGTTGTAATACAGCTCCACTGCAAAGAGCCTGACTGGAACTAATTGGTTGCTTTTCTATGTGCTCCTCACCTGTGAACTGATTCACCTGGCAGCCTAAAGATGCTCTTTGATTTCATAATTGTATCATAATAATAAAACATATTTTACCCCTCCCCTTTTAAAATGTAACTACGTAACACGTTTACTCAGAGACATTTTAACTGGCTTCCATTGTACTTTTATCTGAGAACATGTTTACACAGTGATTTTACGTCTACTGCAGTAAAAGGTCTTTTCAGTAACACAGTTAGTGTCTGTTCACCTGCTGACGTCAGTGTGGTGTCTCAGTCACTTTCTGTTACTGGTAGAGTTTGTTGCTGCTCTGTCTGAACACAGTTAAAGTCGCTGTTTTCTTCATCACGCAGTCTAACTACCTGCTGTACATTTAAACTTACACTAGTTCTGCTCCAGCGCCCAGAGCTCTCTGCTCCTTTAAGAGACTTTAAATAAGTCAGCAGTTGTTTACATGCTAGTTAGTTAGCTTAGCAGTAAGTTCTTTATTTTAGCTCTGACTGAAAAAGAAGTTCAGTGTCTAGCTCCTCTCACATCGGGCCAATCATAGCATGAAGTGGGTGTGACTATTACAGAAAATGGCCAACACTGGAAAGGTGACGGGTCCTTACACTATCTGTATTAACAATGGTAAATGACATTACTTCTTAACCCATATTAACTTAAGTTACAAAGGACAACCGTTTAAGGTGATCAGCATGTTACAGGCATGAGACAGTGGTTTGCTGCTTGCAGATGGGCTTTTAGCCAAAGTGAAAAGTCAGTAGCCCAGCCTCTTGTCTTGTGAGAGTCAGATCGTGTTGAGTTTGAATGGCTCCATGCAACTAAATGTAGTCTGTCTTTAAAAACCATCCACTGGTTTATTTAAATGCACTTTATGCAGACACATGGTTTCAGCTGAATTAAATCTGGTTGTGTACAAACTGTTGTAACTTATGAATATAACTACTTCCTACTAATTGGGGTCATGATGAAAAGTATAAGAAGTGCTTACTGGTATAAAGGGCACGTCTTGGAAGAGCTCCTGAATGAAGCGGCGTGAGGGCAGTCGGAACATACAGTGAGCCAGCAGATAGGACACCTCTGAATATAGACAGATGTCATCGAATGCATAGGGGAACTTCTCCTTGATCCTACAAGAGAACATTTACCCAACAGATCAGAACAGGCTGGATGTAAACACTGTACAGAGAGGTTCGAGGACAGCTTCAGCCTCACGTTAACAGGCTGGTCTCGTGGTTTTTGGTCCCCACAGAGGAGCTGAGGTTGATGACCAGACGAAGCACCTCCTTCCTCAGCAGGACCCTGCCGGCCGGCGCGTCCTCTGGGATGGACTTCACCCCTGCGGAGGTACAAAGGAATATGAAACAATGATCTGAAACACGAGATGCATCGATACGGAATTTCAGGGCCGGAACCAATTTGATAACGACAAGCTTTATCCACCAATAACAAAAACATTTATTCTAAACTTGTTTGTAATAATCAGTTAATTTCTTTAAATTGTGGACTAATTAAATCCAGACCTCATCTCTTCTTTGACAAATATGTATAGATTACAGCGCCACCTGCTGACCAAATAAAAAACACTGTTGAAATATCATTTCAACATTTTATATAACGTCAGATGAAAGTAATTAGTTCAAACACTTGTGGATGTATTATACTGCTGTGGTTCAAGAATGAAATAAACATACAGTAAATTTAGAAAGTATTCAGACCCCTTCACTCTTTGCATGTAATTTAAATGGATACAATTGCCCATCAATCTACAGACAATAATCTGACAGAGTGGAAACATATTTGTCTTAGACTCTTAATTCAGTTCTTTGTAGAAGCTCCTTCAGCAGCTGTTGCAGCTTCACACCTGGATTCAGGCAGTTTATTTCCTTCCTGCTGATCCTCTGCAGCTCTGTGAACCGTCATCTTCAGGTCTCTCCACAGATGTTCTGTGGGGTTTAAGTCTGGACTTTGGCTGGACGACACTCCAGCGTTGTTATCAGGGGTCATTGTTGTGCTGAAAATTGCACTATGGATCTGTTTTTCTCCTGGGAACTATTCTCCTGGGAACACTCAGAGGTTTAGAATTGGTTTTATATCTTTAACTCTGATCTCTGTCTCGCGACAGTTTGATGGTGGACAGAGGTCTNGCCCTGCTGCTGAGAAGAGTCCTGGTTCCAGACTTCTTCCATTTCACAGTTATTGTTCCCACTATTCTCCTGGGAACACTCAGAGGTTTAGAAATGGTTTTATATCTTTAACTCCGATCTCTGTCTCGCGACAGTTTGATGGTGGACAGAGGTCTACAGAGAGTTCACTGGACTTCATGGCTTTTGTTCTGACATGCAGTGTCAACTGTGGGACCTGATATACACAGGTGTGTGTCTCTCTAAACTCTGTCCAATCCATTCAGTGTACCACAGGTGGACTCTATCAACTTCCAGACTCATCTCAAGGATAATTAAAGCTAACAGGAAGCAGCAGACCACAGTTTGGAGCTTCAGGAAAGAGTCTGAATACTTTTGCAAATGAGAGAGATCAGTTTTCGATTTTTAACACATTTGCAAAAATTTCTAAAAACATGTTTTTACTTTGTCTTTATGGGTTATTGAGAGTAGATTAATGAGCAACAATGGTAATTTTATCCATTTAAAATTAAATTAAATTAAATCTACTACACTATAAAGTGCCAAAAGTGAAGGGGTCTGAATACTGACTACTGACTATATATATATATATATAATTATATATATATATATATATATATATAGTGTATACAGTTTTCTACCTAGTCAATCTGACATGACTGCACTTTCACCTTACGTAAAAGTTTAGAGGAGCTGACTAAACATAACTACCAAAATGAATGAAGCACAAAATAACTACAATAATTCTTCACGTCACAATAAAACCCACAAAGAAATAGGCTCCATGGAAATGAGCGGCACAGTGTCCATTACAGAGGCTGCATGTTATCTGTACATATACAGGTGCACTCATAAACAATTGACACCAGTGCTTATGCTGTCTGGCGGCCTTTATCCTGGAAATCCAGTGTTTTTTTCTTATTTTGCTCAAACAGCATCACTGTGTTTTCTTTTGCACACAAATGCAAGACATGATGCTGGCTGCAGAGTACATCCTGACAGCTGCTGATTCTGAGGACAGACAGGATGGACAGCATTATCT
The DNA here is from genome assembly GCF_002260705.1 of Seriola dumerili. Classification (NCBI taxonomy): domain Eukaryota; kingdom Metazoa; phylum Chordata; class Actinopteri; order Carangiformes; family Carangidae; genus Seriola; species Seriola dumerili. Next base: position 1,840,221 of record NW_019174336.1, read on the forward strand.
ACTATCACATAATTTACAAGCACGTACCCAAAACAAGTTCTGTGCTGTGACCACTCCCCCCAGATCCCTGGGACACAGTGTCACTGAATCCAGACACCCCTGACAGCTTGGCTTGGACCATGACCTCCAGATTGTTTGCTGGAGCTGGACTGCACCACTCAGATAACGGGCTCACCTCTGTTAGATCTGAAGAAGAGGGTGAAAGGAGTTCCACTAGATCATAACAAAACCACATTGACTGCAGTTTATTCAGATACTGTAGTGTCTAACATCTGTTGTGTGTTTCATTTAACCAGAAACAGGACATCACCTGAGTTGCCATGTTGAGAGTTGAAGCCGAGCGTGGACAGTCCAGCACAGTACAGGCAGTTGGTGTCACTGTGCTCCTGCAGACCCGTCTCCTCTGAGCCCAGCATCAGCTGTTGTTCCTCGCGGCTCACCGCCATCAGCTCGGTGATGCTGAGCTGAGAGCGAAGCCTCGCTGGCCCACGCCCATCATTGGGGCCTGAGCACACACGCAGCAGACGCTAAAAAGATGCTGAGGCGGTCTAAAGTGCCATCTCGAACAGAAAAAGGCTTTAAAGAGCCGTCTGAACATGGACAGTACATCAAATATTTAGTGGTCAACTCAAGTCATTTGATAAGGACTTTTGTAGATATAAACAGCTGAGAGAATTTCATATGACAGATAATGAACTGAAATATGTTAAAAAACCCACATCGACCCACGTCCATGAACCTAAACAACATGTATATACATATATAAGTGCAGTCTATACTCATCTACGAAATCATCTCTTATGTGCTTAATTAATTATGAAATTATGACAAATTGATTGCAAGAACTTTGTCATAAAATGTATCATCACTATCATCATCATTATTTTATACCGTGACTCTCGTGATTATTTACTGCTGCTGTATAGAGACCCAGACAGGTCAACACAACGCAGAAGCCAAAACATGAATGTAAAAGCCACAACACAAATACAAAAGCTACAACACGAGTACAAAGGCCACAGCAAAAATGCTAACGCAACAACACAAATGCAAATTAAGCGTTAACACAGATGCAAAAGCCACAACGCAAATACAGACGTTAAGCCACAGTGGAAGTGAGCAGCGGTCCATCTACAATATTACTATAACAACAAATATGAAAATGAAAAAGTGTGACAAAAGTACATAAATGTGAAAATATAGATACATTGAAAAACATTGCTCATTTGTGACAATCACAGAGACATTAATCTGGTATCTGCCAACAACGTTTCATTTACTTGTCAAACTGCTTCAGAAACTTTCTCTGTCAAAATGATATAAGCAGCTGAGAGTGCTTAAAAAAAATAGTCCGCCCATCCGCCAGCAATAATAGTCCCGAACAACCTGGAACAGTAGGGGATTTGGGCATTTTATGTGTTTGCTCTTACTAAGTCCAAAGAACTTTGGCTGGCTGTTGGATGTAGGCGGCTTGGACTGCACACCCACCTGAACTGTTTTGCAGGTCCAGTCTTACCTGAACTGAGAATCAAGATTCCTTCTAGGTGCAATTCAAGAAAGCTTAATGGGAAGAGCTAAATCTGTTTCATACATATCCTATGAATGGCCACTACCTGACCATCCGTCATACAGCTGTACTGCATTGTGTAACATGCTGAAATCACAGCAACATTTAGACAGAAAGAAAATGGTCAAGTTGAGTGTAAATCTGACAGTGCTGAGTGCAGGTGGTAATTCTCACCATCAGAGTCTCCAGAGGAGACTTTAGCAGAGTGGTCCTCAGACGGTGGACTCGTCTTCTTTTGGAAATAAACTGTTTCTTTAATCTGAAGGAATCCAAGAAAAAAATCCCTTAGTTCAGGAAATCTCAGACGAGAACCAACGAAATGCACTCTTACAGATTATCAGCCATACCTGGAACATGTTGCTGATGTTGACAGGCAAGGCGAGGCCTATGTAGTCAACAGAGGAGCCACAGGTGGCAGTGGACACGATGGAGCGCAGAGAGGAGGAGCGCTGCAGCGTGGTCTGGTTGATTGGGCTCAGCAGGTCTTCCTTATCCAGAGACGCAAAGCTCAGAGCTTTCAGAAATCTGAACCAGGTCACAGGATCAATTACATGTACTAAAAATCTGCATTAAACCTATTCATATTGTTTCCTTGAGAGACTTTATACAACATATTGGTAAATACAATATTGTCTTTAAATTAGGTGTAAATTTTGTGTTCGCTCAGGTTGTGTAAATGAAATTAGTATCAGCTGGTAAATACCTTCGAGAAGTGAGTCTGGAATCCGGGCTGTTTGTGTTCATGGTGATGGCATCAGTGAAGAATATGTCTTTGGCTGGGGAGGCCAGGGCTTCACTGTGGGACAGGGAGGGCTGAATGCGTTGGTGCTGCAGCCTCCTGAGCGTGGCGTAGCCCAGTGCGTCCCGAGGACTTGTGCAGCCGTTGTGGGTGGCATATCCCAGCGCCTCTCTGGAGCCGGAGCACATGAGGCTGCAGTCGGCTAAGCTGCTCAGGGCGGTGGCTGAGGGAGACCTGAGGGACTGGGCTCGGCGGGGCAAGGTGTGGGAGGAGCCTGGAGGTATGAGAGAGGCAGAGAGGGACTTGGGAATGGAGAGCGGTGTGGAGCAGGGCTGGGGTGTCAGAGAGTGCGTGTTCTGGACGGTCTGGGCACTTATCACAGTGTTGAGGCTGACACAGTCTGGGTCTGTGGTGGGGGGCAGGGTCTCCCTGGAGGGGCTGGAGCTCATGGAGCTGATGCCACTGGTGGTGGTGTCTGTGTTAAAGCTCTGGCTGCGGCTTTTGAACTGGGCTCCACCGCCTCCTGAAGGCCCATCCTCAGCCAGACGCTCATAGCTGCTCTGCCGGTTCTCACCTGTACGGACCCCTGACGCGTCCAGTTCCCCCTCCCCGATGCTGGGTGTGCTCCCACCATTCTCTGTGGCTTTATTCTCCCTCTCACCTGAGGGACTGGTGTTGTAAATAGGGAGAAAATCTGCTGCTGCAAATGATAAGCTGGAAGGTTTCAGCCCCTGCTTTCCATCCAGCCCTCCTCCTCCTCCTTGGCTGCTGCCTTTAGGGTACGGGCTGGTGCGAGACTTCTTCCCGGGTAGAGACAGTGAGTGGAGAAGGCGGTTGCGGAAGCGGCTAGATGCCAGCATGTTGAAAGGACCTCGGTCCTTCATCAGTTTAGGGCACATGTACAATGACAACTCTTCTGAGAAGTCACAGCCTTCTACCAGCTTCTCATCATCCAGATTATACACACCTGTAAACAGCACAGAGGCAGTTATCAAAGCAATCAAATCACTGTTTGACTTCACTGGAGGGTTTGGACTCACTGGGTTGTAAGCTGGTTGTCTCGTTGTTGAGCCCGGAGCCGGTGGACTCATTCAGCCTGAAGACACCGGGGACAGAGGACAGCAGGTTGTGGGGTTTGGACTGCGGCTCCAGCTCCTCCAGCACCACAGGCCACAGTGTACCACGGCTGTGCCTCACAGCGTCCCAGCCCTGCTGCTTCAAAGTGTCGCAGCCCTGCCTCGTCTTACTGATGAGACCCAGCACGTACAGACACGTCCTGCACAGAAACCACAGAAGTGGCATCTCATTACATCACAACTACAGCTGAAGGATTTCCTCTGATTTTAATGTCATTACTTTTCTGAAATATACCTTAATGAAATTTGATTTTAACCACAGAGCTGAAGATTCTAATTTTCGATATTCATCAGTTTATGCGCCTGATTGTTGTGGTGGTGCAACAGTGAGCACCAGCAGGGTTATGAAAGTTTATTTTCCTGAAATCCTCAGCAATTATTGAAATAAAAATAGAAGTAAACTGTTTTACTTTTTCCAACAAGCAGATACATTTATATCAGCATCAAAAAGTAACATTTAATGTGGTTAAATCAGTCTGTGTTTATCTATAAATGAATCTGATCTGTTGTCAACAGCTGCTTCATACTGTATGAAAAGCTTCTTCAGTTCATTAAAACACTGCAGCCATCTGTAGGTAGCAGGACACAAACTGTAGAGCCATGAACTCCAGACAATTCCCCCTTCACACATGTAGCACACAACAGGAGATAGTACTTTGTAGTCAGGAGCTGGCACAGTGAAGTCTGTTGAAAGTTCAGGGTTGCAGTGCAGGTGTGAAAGCAGTTCTCAATATATAGTACACGGACCTCCACACACATCAGACTGTTAAGTTATAACTCAGTATTCTGCCTGTTTATGTGGGAGACATTGTAGTAGAACAAAGTCTACACAGCTCTAATGGAGGTCAGGACTCATGCTGAGGAACCTGTGTGTACATTTACCTGTCTGCTGCATTAATTACTGACTAATGCTGTTGCCATGTCAGGATATTTGAATAATGAATGAAGAGAGATGCTGTGCATAAAACGTACACAGCACCTGACACACAAACATATTGATCCTGCTTCTGTGTGACGTCACCCTGGCTTACATTACACTCAGCCACTCATTACCTAGCATTATTTTTCATCAAGTAAGTGGCTTTATTTTTCTGTTTAGCATGATATTTGTTTGACGTATTACTATACTGTATATACTATATTGACCCCACTCTAGCTGCAGCAAATGAATGAGGTTTGGAGAAGCATCTTTGTTTTTGTCCAGTGAGCTGAGTCCTACCCTCGAATGGACAGAACCTCACAGTGGTGGGCCAGAGCCACGATGTCAGGGATCACCCTCTCCTCCAGCAGCAGGTTCAGACCCCAGTTTGATGAGCCTATGTTTCCCTGTAAGAAAAGACAATACGTAAAAACCAGCCGTTGATTTCCTTCAATTAAAATAGCATATTTTCTTTAGATAATAACAGAATTGGAAATACTAACCAAAGCCCAAAGTGCTGCCTTCAGTTGTTTGATTCCCTCCCACTTGTCCAGGACTGGAGATCGAACACTGAAGCTTAAATCAGGAACCACGTTCTGAGGGAAGAAGAAGAAAGAAGAACTGACACCACATCCTCCTAAAATATATAAATGAGCCTGGTTTATTACTAAGAAACAAAGTGAAGAGACGGTGTTAGCAGTGTTAGCCAGCGCCTGTTAGCTTGGGTTACCACACAGGATGGCAGTGTTTTCACTCTTTGCAGAGTTGTGTCTTTCTCTGAAGAACATCTGTGGAATCAAAACACCGCTGAGTTAACTCTGAATTAACCAGCTAACTTAGCTGCTACAGTTAACACTGTGTCTAAACCAAGCTCCAAACCCACACCTAACTAGTTAGCCAGCTAGGTAGTTAGTTAGAAGCATACACAGCCTAAATGTGAATGAATAAAAGGAGGTGTTAGTTTCTGTGCTAACTGATTGATTCACAACTACTTTGACATTGTTGTTGCTGTGGCTAACAGGAGCTAACTGGCTAAATCTGGTAGCAGTTGTTGAGCTTGCTAGCTTTAGAGGCAGGGGACGGTGACAACAGGAAAAGTGACATGAAGTCATAGCCTTTTGGGCATTTAGAAATAAAAATGTACACCCATAGATCTCTAACAATAATAATGATGAACTAACATTTCATAAAAATAAGATCAGTTTCACTTAAATCATTTCAGAAATCATTATTAATTAGATTAGAAGTATTCATATTTTTTAGACATGTAGCTATTGGACCGTTTGAAAGTAAAGAGGCAGATGGTATTTGGTTACCTGCTGCAGCCTAATGTGTTGCACCTGTGTCCTGTTACCCTTCAGTCTTTGTGTTTCCCTCAGTCCTTGTTGGATTGATCATCCTGCCTGCTTGTAGGTTTTGACTTTTGTTAAGATTAGTAAAGTACCTTCACTGCACCTGTCTGCCTTCATGTGTGTCTGCATTTGGGTCAAAAATTAAGTTTGACAGAAATAAGTACATCAGGGCACATTCATGTTCAACATGCTCCTGGGGCGGCTTTGGCTCAGGAGGTAGAGCGGGTTGAAGTATTCTTGGGCAAGATACTGAACCCCACATTGCCCCTGATGGCTGTTCCATCAGTGTAATGTATGAATGTGAGTGAATGGGTGAATGTGGCAAATATTGTAAAGCACTTTGAGTGGTCAGTAAGACTATAAAGGCGCTATATAAGTGCAAGTCCATTTACCATTTAACAACCACTTTCTCATAGTTCATACAGAAAACACCCATCACCTAATTCTATGGAAGGATGTAATTCCTCCAAATCATACACAGTGGAATAGAATATCTCATATTAAATGAGGCTAGGTAATTTCAGCTGGTAAATTCCGTCAACTCTTTTCTGAGATATGTGGCAGAGGAGCTAGATTTCCATGAGAACCCTTACTCATAACGGTACGGTCTCTGATGGACCCTGACAACTAGGATAGTCTCTCTTGAACTTAAGTTAATCCTTTTTTTTAATAGTGTAAAATATATGTTACTTTTTGTATCTATTTTATTATATTCACTTCCTTGTTTACTTACTTTGTAAGTGTGTGTGGGTGTGGAGGGGGTGTTTTGTATGTGTCATCCAGTGAAGCAATATGGTTCAGATAAGAAGCCCAGTATAAAACAAGGTTTGAGTCGTCTGGATTCACAATCCTGCTGCAAGCAGTGTAGATGAGTGAACGACTAACCTGGTGAGTCAGATGAACTCACCTGGGCTTCAAGCAGCTGACAGCCGGTCTTTTCATGGACCAGTTGACCATACAAGTGCACAGGAAGGTAAACATTTGGCCTTTGTGACCTGCCATAGAACACACGAGTAAAGAGGTAAGAAGTTCCAATAAAGTTACAACAATTCTTTATATAGATGAACCTGAATACATGAGTGGGGAAACATACATCCACACAGATGTACTGCAGGATGCAATCAAGCAATTAACTCCCATTCATGCTCTGTGGTAGAATTACTCCCTTGTGGTTGTTACAGCATTGAATAATGGCCAGAAGTGTTTGTGCAGAACATTATGATGTCACAGTGACCTTGAACTTTGACCTTTGACCACCAAAATCAAATCAGTTCATCCTTGAGTCCAAGTGAATGTTGGTGTCAAATCTGCAGAAGTTCACATGAACGGGATGGACAGATGGACAACTGAAAAACACATCTGCGTCTCAGAGGTGTAAAAATGCTGAGCCGGCCAAGTTGATTCAAACTTTGTATCAAATGATCTAGGTGACTTTTAAAGTTCCAAAGATCTTCCAGATCAATGGGAAAAACGTCAGTGAACAGGGTTGCAAACTGTGATGACTGTGATGCTTGCGCATTAGTGTGATGCGGAAGGAAAAACAGAAGACCTGTAATAATGGCTGTTATCATGGTGAAACACCAGGAGTAGAAGCTGCTACAGCATTAGAACAACTCCATACATACAGTAAACAGCGCTGGGCGAGTCACCTTTGGTTGCTGCGGCGTACATAGTTGTCTCCGTTAACAGGCTTGCGGTATGTGGTCAGGGCCTCATTCAGCTGCTCCTCTATCATGTCCACGTACTTCAAGTTATACTCCTGTGGGGACACACAGGAGCACGGAGCAGCCATGAACGTTTCATTAATGTCAGAAGCAAAAACCAGAGTCGTACTGGATGAAATGTACCTTCTGCCATTTCTCCATCTGTTTAGTGATGTATCCTCTGTCACTAAGGTAGGAGAAGCCCTTTGGAATAGATAAAAACCTGGTGACAACACAAACAAGGTCATTTCATGTAAGCGACAACAAAAGTTCAAAGGTCTACACATAAAACATACAAAGCCATTAAGCCAACAAGTAATACAAACACAAGGCAATGTGAAAAACACATAAGGAGGATTTAAAGAGAAAAGATTTGAGAGACAGGGTCGACAAGAAGGAACTAGAAACTAGAATCACCTCCTCGTGATTGTTTCTTCCACCAACCAGCCAAGTATCAGGAGTTACAGCATTGAATAATGGCCGGAAGTGTTTTTGCAGAACGTTATGATGTCACAGTGAAGTTCACGACCTTCAGCTTTGACCTTTGAGCTTTTACCACCAAAATCTAACAATTCATCCTTAGGTTCAATTTGAACAGGATGCCCTCCTGCCCTGACTGTCGCTGGAGGTCGCTGCCTGCTCCAGCAGGAGAACCAGCCGGGTCACTGACAAACAGTAGGTCATTACAGCTGTAAATTTTAACGAGGTGCAGGTGAAAAATTACCCACATTCATGTTCAGGACGAGAATAACATCACCCCACCTGTCGTAGAGACACATCCATTCTGAATGGGAGTGTAGCCACAGATGGGTAGATGCTTTACCTTAGCAGCAGTAGCACACCTTTATCCCCCAGGTGTGTGACGGCAGGTTTCATCTCTGTCAGTGCATGAAGGATGGCCTGAGGAATAACATGGAGGAAGAACGATGATCAAGTGATTTAAAACCCAGAAGGAAAGCTTCATGCATTTTGTGTGTTTGCTTCCTCACCTTGTCTTCACAGGCTTCATCCAGGATGTCCAGTGCCTCCATGGAGATGGTCTTGTTGCGGTCATGAAGCTGAGTCACCAGAAGTTCAATGCCCCAGTTACTGAAGAACTCCACACTGGCACGCAGGAGGACCCGCAGGTGCTTGGTGGCATACAGCCTGCAGGTCTACGTTCAACCCAGACAAAACAGAATGTTATATAGATTATTCAGACTCTCAGTATCTTCAGAAATCATCTCTGCTGGAGCGACCTGGACAGTTATGCAGGCACCAAGATGATTAAGTGCATGAAGTCAAGAAAGGTCTGCACACCGTGATCACGCAGAAAATACTATTTAGTCTACAAACCACTTGGGTCGAGCTCAGCGTGCTAACGCTTGGACATCAGACCACACATAATTATCAGACTACTTATTATTCATTATCTAGTGTATGTAGCATAGAGCCTAGAAGCTTCATTTATTTATTTTGGTCAAACTCAAATATAACATATCAACTAAGTGGACTCTGTTCCCTCAGTGAGTTGGTTTAGGTCTAATAAAAGGTCTGGCATTTAGCCTGCGCAGCAGTATATGGTATGGATATTAAGTTTGCAGTACTTCAGTATTTTTATGTGCCCGGAGACGTTTTTTACTATTTTTTTTACACTTTTATTATGTTTTACATTGATTCATAATATTGATTCATAGGCTACACCAACTGTCAGTGCACCTCTAGTTACATGGACGGCTGATGTGGTCAGAGAGAGCTGTGTTGACTCTTACATCAGTGGCGGCCGTGAGGATTTTGGACAGAATGACTCGAGCCAAACCGTCTCGACTGTAATCCAGCGTGGAGACGGTCAGCTTCAGCAGGTGCTCCTGGTTCTTCAGACTGCACAGGTTCAACAGACTGACAGAGCAACAGGGAAACAAGCAGCCGATTGAAGACAGAACCACAGGAAAGGTGAATGCTGTATTTTCAGTCACAGCATTCATATTTAGCTTTGAGCTAAACACTAATGTTGGCATGCTAACAACGACAGTGCTAACATGCTCATCCTAAACTGTGCTTCCTGTTTTTTTGTTTTTTTTTAACCACTTCCCTGTTGTGTATTTGGTTGTTTTACTTCCTGTCCTCATGTGATTACCTGCCCCGCCCCAATCAGTTTCACCTGTTCCCTATTACCTTTGACTCCCTTGTGTATTTAGCCTCTGTGTTAATGAATTAACTTTCAGTTTTTTTAATACTCTTATAATGTGTATTTCTTTTACATTTTTAATATAATTTTCTCTCTCTCTGTATTGTAATATTTGTATGTTTTTATTGCAATTATTATTTTTCTAAACAGAATATGGTTTTCTTATATTCTTATTTCTTATCATTCTCTATAATAAAGATTACACTACCTACGAAAAAGCTGAAGTTCGTTGAATGCTAGCTAATGTTGACGTGCAGCTGGAGGCTAGCATTAGCTGGATTGGCTATATTCTCAATAGAGAACAACAGAGTCAGGAGTTTGGACTTGAGCAGTGTTGGTAATGACTCTGCTGAGCGTGGGGCCTGGAGGATGAACTTCTAATGGGTGAGTACAGGTTTCTGTTTATGGATCGGGATCAGGGATTTAAATCCATAGCAATGTCATTGTTACCTGTCATATGTTGAAAAATGCACAGCAAGAAGTATTTGCACCCTGGCCAGTCACAATTATATTACGCTACAATTGCAATAGAAGGTGCTACTCTCAGAGTAAAGGCGTCAGATTCTACAATAGCTCCTCACCACTGGAAGACGCTGCACTTCTCTAGCATCTTGACACCGTGCGGGTAGGCTGATAGGGTGCCCAGGAAGAGGAAGTAGTGTTGGCTGAGAGTGGTTAGCAGCCCATTGCCCTGCAGACTGCGGTCAGGTTTGAGCCCAGGAGAGGAAAACAGCCACTGGACAATGTCCTTTACCAGGTCTTCTAAGTACGCCTGGCCATCCTAACAGACAAAGACCAGTGGATTAGGAGACAGGTGCAGGTTACAAGATGACAACTGTAACAGTGTGGCATTGAGTGCAGCCATATGGAACAACCATAGACTCTTTTCCCTTCTGGCGATGTTGAACAAAAAATTGTATGAACAATTTTTTTTGAAAGCATAACCTCGTCAATGTTGTGTTCACACCTTGTATCAAGTTCCACCAAGTAAAAAAAAATGTTATTGCAGGGACTTTTTAATGCTCATTAGTGAACATTGTCCAAGTCAAATAAGCTATTAATAAAAAATAGAAATAAAATAAGTCAAACAAAAGTCCACAGCCGAGTCCATGCTGATGTTCAGCGTTGATAGTGTTGACATTGTTCAACTACTTAGTTTATTTGATTATCATCACTAAACACAAAGTACAGCTGAGCCTGATGTTTTGGGTCTTAAATCAAAGTTTTGGACTAAATCAAATGTTGACCTGATGATGTTAGATGGAAAAACCAAAATTATTCTAATTCAGTGAGGGTGACATGACTGTGTATACTGGATTTTATGGAAATTCATCCAATAATTTCACACAAAACCTGATGGGGGCACTGCAGGAAAAGGCCCACTCATGGGGACTATGAATGTCAGTACAAAAAACAATACATATTTCACTGATAAATGAAAACGTTGAAAATCATTCAGATTCATCCTCCGGGATCATGAATCATGCATCAGATGTCATGGCAATCTATACAGGAGTAGTCAAGACGGGACACTAAAAAGAAAAATGTCAAACTTGTGTTGGCACTAGATGAAAAGTCAGAGGATCCTCAAAGTCAATGGGATTCATCATCTGGGGACCATGAATGTCTGCAGTAAGAGACATGCCCCCGAAGACATTATACCGCTGTTTTCTCTCACCTCCTCCGACGCCAGCAGGAACTCTATGAACTGACAGCCGACCACAGTCAGCTGTCTGGCTTTGGGATGCTCCAGCTCCAGGCTGCCGTACAGCTTACTGCTGGGCTTGAAGAAGAAGAGCAGCCTCCGCACAAACCTGTACACACACCCAGTTTAACATACTAAGCAGGTTTATGAAAATCAAATGCGACAGCAGAAATACTTACTTATGGATCTGTTCATCCTTATTGCTGCGTAGACTAACGTTTGGCCACTAGAGACAAGAATATAACAGCATTACCATCATGAACAGCTTCTTACAATCAATAGCAATACTATATGGACAGTTGTGGCAGGAGACGATCATCCACTCTGACTTATAACAGTAAAATGCATCAGTGTCTGATGGAAACAGGAATCATATACAGAGCTCAGCGCTACATGAGTATCTCTGTTTCACCTTTAAAATGGTTCCAATAAGGCACCAGTTCCAGTCCAGGTTCTCCTTGTGGTTGAGGATGTGACTGTCTCTCATGTTGGCCATCAGAGAGTCCTCAGTGTCCTACATGACAAACACACACACACACTGATGTTACACAGCGGGAAAGATTTGTTGTTATATATAGTCAATATTATCATTACTATTATTATTATCATTAGTATTTATTTTCTAATGATTTTTAGATGCAATCTTCATTATTTAAACATGAATGTTGTTTAGTTGGTTTGTAGGTAAATCATGATCATTATGTCATGGTCATGATAACTGCATATTTCAGGGAAATCTTTCAAATGTGGATACAAATGCTAAGCTTGGCATAAATCCTCCTTGGGTATCTTAGAAAACTCTTAAATAAAAATACTTGAAAATCCAAGATGGTCGCCATTTCTGGCAATGAAATGTTATTTTTTGCAATAAGTTCATCCACTGTTTTCTCATATGAATAATCTAGGTGTCAAATCTAACGTGAGGCGTGTGTAACGTGAGGTGTGTGTAACGTGAGGTGTGTGTGACGTGAGGCGTGTGTGACGTGAGGCGTGTGTGACGTGAGGTGTGTGTGACGTGAGGTGTCTGACGTGAGGTGTGTGTGACGTGAGGTGTGTGTGACATGAGGTGTCTGACATGAGGTGTGTGTGACGTGAGGCGTGTGTGACGTGAGGTGTGTGTGACGTGAGGTGTGTGTGACGTGAGGTGTCTGACGTGAGGTGTGTGTAATGTGAGGTGTGTGTGACATCAGGTGTGCACCTTGACGATGAACGCGTCTCTGTGAGGTCTGTAGGTCTGGTCTCGACAGTAGTGCAGCGCTCCTGACGTGCGGAGGATGTGGTCCAGGTAGAGACTGTGAGGTCGGACTCCTCTCTTCTTCTTCTCATGAAAGCACTTCAGGTAGTTGACTGCAGCACTCGCCCTCCTGAAAAAAACAGGTGACATCAGACATCACTTTTCATCACCGACTCTCTCTCCATCAAACCTGAGGTACTCATACTTCTAGTAAGTCTAGAAGTATCTCAATAAGTAGAGGGAAGTTAAGTGATAGGAAGTTTGTAATAGACAAAGAGGAAATTCCAATAATTAGGGAAAAATCAGTAAAGAGTTTAGGTAGGTGGTACAAGGCAGACTTGAATGACGGAGAACAGGTAGTGCAGTTTCGGAAAGATGTTGCTGAGGGACTGGATAGAATAGATAAATCAGGGCTTCCAGGAAAGTTGAAGTTGTGGTGTCTGCAGTTCGGGTTATTTCCCAGGTTGATGTGTCCACTGTCTGTATATGACATCCCATTATCTGCTGCAGAAAAAATGGAAAGATTAGTTAGCTTTTACATTAGGAAGTGGCTAGGTGTTCCTAGATGTTTAAGTATGGTGGCACTGTATGGGAAAGGCATACTTCAGCTCCCAGTAACTAGTCTAGTGGAGGAGTTTAAATGTACTAAGATTAGGACAGAGCTCCTGTTATCTGGGAGTCAAGAGGATGTGGTAGTTAGTAAGTGTGGTTCCAAACCCCAATCAAGGGAGAAAGTGGAATCCAAAGAATGGCAGTGCAGGAGGGAAGCAACCTCAGGCATACAGAGATTGTGGGTAATGTCCAATAGGCCGGTGAGGCTTGTGCTTGGCCCAGGCAAACCGTGTGGAGCAGAAGTAGGTCCCAAAGAGAAGAGAAACTAGTGTGGCGTTCGTAGACAGGAGGAGGATATTAAGGGTGCAAAGGCAGTGGCTCAGGCTAGCAGGACAGTGGTTGAATTGGGAAGGTGTAAGACAAGAAAAAGCTTAGCTAGAAAGAAGCTGTGGAGTATGGAGGAAAGTAGTATTAGATTTTTGATAAGGCAACTTATGATGTATTGCAACTCCCCAAACTAAAACTCTGGGTAAATGGAGACCCGCTATGTTCATTTGAGTTCAGGTATGTGCAACTTATAAGCATATTTTGTCAGCTCTGTAAGGTTTAGTCTGTCGCAAGGCGGTTATCGTGGCGACATAACCCAGGTTTAAAAAGCTTAGTCTGCAGGAATTGAAGATTTGGAGGCAGGCAAATTTAGGAGGGTCTAAAATAAGAGAGTTGAATCAAGTTTGTTCAATGAGGAGAGAAAGTTTGGTAAGACAACAAGGAGGCAAGGCAGCTTAGAGGATGCTTGTGATTGGGAAATGCAGGTAGAATTTAGGAGAAAGCTTGTTGTTCCCCAGGAAATAGCTAGTACAGAAGCTAACAGCGCTGACATAGTCTTGTGGTCTAGAGAGAATGGAGTATATTTCATAGAGCTGACTGTTCCGTGAGGCTTCATGTTGAAGCAAGCATATGAAAGGAAAAAGCTCAGGTATGTAGAGTTAGGGCTAGAAGAAGAGAGCGCGAGGATGGAAAGTAGGATTTTTGTCCATGAAAGTAGGTATAGTAGAGATTTTGTAGCAAGGTCTGTTGTCTCTTTGGTGAGGACGGTTAGGAAGGAAGTGGACAAGTGTGAGGAAAATTAGTAAGGTACCATGTCCAGATGAGGCAGCAAGATCCAGTCAGTGGATTTGGATGAGAAGAAATAATGGTAGCTGGGGGCCCAGCAGGGGGAGCACTTAGGATAGACAGACTCTTAGGAGAAGCAAGGAAGAAATCCAGGAAGAGGAAGTGTTTGTAATTGGGGGGTGTGGCCTGTGTGAGCCTCTTTGAGACCATGCGGTTAGTCCATGTATTGCTTTTAATTGGTTTGTAGTGTGTCTTTGACTGTTTAGGTGAGTTTGCTTGTCTTAGGTGAGTTGTATGGTGAGTTGTATTGTCTTGGAGAGTGGGGGAGTAAGGGGAGGTAGAGCACAGCCTAATCCGGCACGGGAGTGTTTAGCCTAACAAGGCATCTCTCCCTGACTCTACCTCCCTCATTCAAACTGGCCACCACTTTCTGGAAAAAAAAAAAAACATCTAGTCCTACACAACAGAACAGAACTGTTTAGGGGAGTTTTTGTTTGCTGAATCTGCTAGTGTGTTTTGTCCTATTTGATGATAGTGTTGTTTGTGGTAGCATAGGCAAAATACAGGAGAAAATAGTCAGGGTGTGAGGACCAGTGATGGCTGGCATTAGGGGAGTGACTCTGGGATGCCAGTGATCACTGTCCAGCCTCCTGGAGGTGTCGTGGGACCAACTAGACGAAACACTGGTGAAAGGAGGTTCCCACCTGATGACCCCAAAGACATGTTAGTTATCACTGCTCATTAGTCTGTATAGCTAAATTAATTCTTATCATAGGATTTAGGATGTTAAGCTTAGGGAGCTATTCACTGAGTCTGGTCCATTTTCTGTAGCACAAGTTTCTTGTGTTTACCTTAAAATTCACCGACTCTCTCTCCATCAAACCTGAGGTACTCACAGTCTCTTCTCAGGAGCTATATCGAAGGAGGTGGCCATGTTGAGGAGGGTGGGTAGGCAGTGCAGGTGGTGGCTGTGGCTCTGAGGGAGGATGGTGTTGGCCTGTGTGAGAAAATCACATTTACACACTGAAGGAGTCTGAGGAGTCTCCTGGTCTGATCAGCACACAGGAGCAGAGGAGGACCGTACCAGATGGAGGACTTCTCCCACCAGGATGGTGGCACGAATGGACGTGGCATCATCGCTGCTTGTGATCACCTCGACAAGACCCTGCGGAGGTGAGACACAGTGAGATACAGACACTGACAGGATGGTAAATCCTCTGTGATGAATGACTGTACCTCTAACAGTCCACTCTTGATGAAGGCAGACAGCACCAGAGCCAGGTAGTTGTCCATCAGGTCCAGTCTGGAGGAGAACCAGACCCAGATTAAAACAAAGACCAGTTTAAATCCTTATGCTTTAGCTCACATGATGAGAGATATACACTGTGTTCACCTCGAGCGTGATCGATGTGGGAGGATCGTTTTAGCCTCAGAGGCCACAAATCCATCAGAGAACCGCCAGCTGTCCTGAAACCTGCTGGGGTCTGAACAGGAAACGGTTTCAGTTCAGTTTCTGATGTGACTTCAAACAAGTCCGGAAGACAGCAGCTGATCACAGTGATGTCACTGCACCCACCTACACTAGTAAGAGCTTCACTGAAGTCTGCGGTCACTACAGGAATGGCGAGCTGGAAGATATCGTACAGCACCTCTAACAAGGCTTTCTGTGGTGGGGAAAGACACCATATGTCAGCTCGATGATCCAAACACAAACAAGGTGTTTTGCACAAAACTGAGAAAAGTCACACAGGCCTGAACCATCCAGCTATCTACGGGCTTGACTCAGGGTTTCTTGTGTCGTGAAGCTGGCTCCCTTTTAAGTTATTTTTGCCTTTATTACAATAGGGACAGTGAGAGAGAGAGAGAGAGGGGATGACAAGCAGCAAAGGTAAAAGCTCTTTCCCTTCTCATTGCTCTGTGGTAAAATAGTGATAATGGCCTTAGGCCTGAGTCATCCTGGGGGTAAGGTGTCTTTGTTTTTGGCTTAAAATGAGTTAGTCTTTAATTTTGTGAAACAGTCTGACTAACATTAGACTGATCTGGACCAACAATACGGACCAGTCTGAAATATCTTTGTGAAACCAGCCCCAGGTGAGCCACCGAGGAAACTCAAGCTGGCTTACTTTTAACTGGGGTAGATCACCATGGTAACCTGTGCTTAAATGTTAATTTGAGACGATCAGATCAGTCTGACCACAGACCAATCAGTTCACTGAAAACGCTGAGTCATAGATGGTACAGGAACCTGACGGGGACAAAAACACAGAGTTTACAATAAAGTGACAAGTAAAAAAGAGCCAGAGATATTTTTATACATCAGTTAAATGACTCTCTCACTCTGGTTTTCAAACAGAGAAATGCAGTAGTTCTGCAGGTCAGAAGAACACATGATTATAACTGGGAATAAAAACTCAACCCTTTTATGTCTTTCATGAGAAAAATGATCCACAGCATGTTAATGAGCTCCTGTGATTATAAATGCAACATTTCAGTCAGGTGTAGTTCATCTGACTGAAATGCTGCATTAATAAAAGTAGGTCAAAGCAGGAGCTACTTTTATCCTCCACTCTCCTCTTCGCTTTAGCAGCAGAACCAGTCTGATGTTACAGTGCATCACATATTCATCACAGTCATCAGACAAACAGGTAAAGAATACTCTATACTCTAAACTGAAGACAAACAGTGGCGAGAAAGAGGCAGTGAACCCTTCAGAGTAACCAACATTCGTGTCAAAATTTGTTCTAAAATATGATCAGATCTTCATCTAAGTTACAATAATGAACAAACACAATCTAGTTGAACTAATAACACAAATCATTGTGTTTTTCTTGTCCATATTGAAAACATTGTTCAGCTGGAAACAGTGTGTGAAGCCCTCGACTAATGACATGAACAGAAGCTAGCTGGAGTCAGTCAGTGAAACCAGATTGGAGGTTTTGGGTTAGAGACACTTTGAGTTACAAACTAGACTACACCTCCTCCTGGTTGTTTCCTCCACCAACCAGACAAGTATCAGAAAACATGGTCACAGTCTCTCCTTCCTGAGTTACAGCATTAAATAATGACCAGAGGGATTTTTGCAGAACATTATAATGTCACAGTGAAGTTGACCTTTGACCTTGAAGTGAAGTTGACCTTTAATTTCATCCTTAAGGACATTTGAGTTAAATTGTGTCATAATTAGAGTGGGTTATGGCCAAAAACGTGTTTTGTGAGGTCACAGTGTCACAGAAGTCTTGAAATTCCCTCTGAGCGTTCCCGATATATTACATTGACAAGAACAACATCACTGTGACTTTGACCTTTGACCACCAAAATCCAGTTCAGTCCACCAGTTCATCTTTGAGTCCAAGTGAATATGTATGCCAAACTTGAAGAAGTTCCATCAAGGTGTTACTGAGATACTGCGTCCATGAGAATGGGATGGATGGATGTACAGACGGACAACCCGGACATTTCGAGAAACATCAGCTGATGTGAACCAGGCCTCACAACAAAGATCTCAGAGACTGAGGATGAAGTAGAGATGATGAGCATGAAGCTGAGACAGTCTCAGAGTTTAGCTCTTCATCAGCCCACAGTTAAACAAACTGTCTATAAATGGAGATGTTTCAGTTCTGTGGCTACTCTCCCTAGAAGTGGACGTCCAGCTCAACACAGATGATCAGTGATGTAACAAACACTAGTTATTAAATCCAACGGTTCACTTTCTTTTTCCACCAGCACTGTGAATGTTTCATTTAAAGTGTGTGATATCAGCTCAGAAGCACTGTGTTTGTCTGTACTTGTGACTCAGATGAAGATCATTCATTTTATGACCATTAATGCAGAAAACCAGGTCATTTCAAGTCTCAATACAACTCTTATTCATTATATTGTTTATATTTCAATATCAATATCATTTTTTGCTTTAACTGATTTTCCCCTTGAGTGTCATCTAACTTCATATTGATGATGCTGCTTTTAATCAGGAATCTGCCTCGAGCTTGTAGCTGGATAAAGAAACCCAGATTAAACAGAGGCGGTTGGTGACCATGATAACATGACACCAGTTATTCAGGATCATCAGTGTTAGGCTCAGTGAAGCAGGTAACCTAAAGAGAGTCAGACTGGGGCTGCGGTCGAAAAGTCAAAATAATCTCCTCTCTAACCACGTCTCCTCGACGGAAAACCTCAAGGAAGAAATACACAAGTAGAGAAAGCTGAGCCATTAAAGTAACAATTCCACAATGGGAGGGGATTCATGTATGTAGCACTAGTTATGATGATGATATTGTTAACTATATATTCAGCCTGCTTGTTCTTCATGACTCCTCACTGGATTTAAAGAGAATAAATCTATATTTATGGATTCGGGCTTCAGTGGATCAGACAAGGATTTCCATCAGTTCTGGATCGTGTCACAAACATAAAACAGCTGCTCTGATGTTTCTACATTGATGTGGGTCTGCTGTGGTGAAACTATAATGGTGTGTTGCTTTAAATGTTGATGCTGCAGGGAATTGTGGGACGGCATTATCTCCTTTCCTTTCATAAAGGTAGGTCTAGTGTTTCCTTTGTTAAAGGAGATAAGATAGGAAGCATTGAAGCTCCTTTCCTCCTCATGTAGAGAAGTGGAGCAGCTGTGATCATGATGCTGCTCAGACACTTCAGCTCATTTCACTCAGTTTGAACCTTCATAAGAAAAAAAGACTTTTCAACCGCAGTCTAAGTTGAATTTCATAGTACAGGCCCCCGATCTGCTTCAGATCATGCTAGCAATACAGAATGCCATCCCTCTTCTATGTTACTTGACTTAAATGGAGCTGGTGCAAATCTAGCTTTCCAATGTATTACACATAATTTACACAGTACATATTCTAAAATATCAAATAGATGTATTTAAGGGAGGACATATTCTTATGTTGGTTCAGATGTACTAAAACAATAGTGTTCTGGTCCCTGGTCATTGAGGCCTTTACTGTATACACCTCTTCTGCAGCCAAACACAGTGAGTGTTTTACCAGGTGCTTAAAGAGACTACAAATCATGTCTCATATTTAGACTGATGCAGTAATGTCCTGTCTTTGCAGAAGCACACGCCTTTAGCTGGTGGCTGAAGGTTGTGTCCTTCAAAGCAAACAAGTGTGACTGTTACAATATACTGAGCACCTACCCGCACTTCCATATTTGGTATACAGAGCAAACCAATGAGTGACTCGATCCCAGAGCTGCCTGACTTGCAGAGGTTAATGATGCCTGCAAGGTGAAGTGGAGTTAGTCAGAGGAACACAGCACCAACTGTACTGTACAGTCAAATATCCCAGCATGCTATAAACCATGAAATGTTAATGAGGCGTGCAGAGATGAACACAGTGTACAGAGGGAACTATGTTTTCTGAGGGTTCAAAGAGGAGATTTTAAATTTAACATTTACCAGACCAGGAACGAAATGAGGCGACTATAGACATTTTACTGGCCAAGAATCGAGCCTCCCTGTCCTCCCTGAAGGAAACAGCAAAAATAAAAGTAACAGTGACAAAAACAAGTGACAAGATTTATGTTACATGCTGCCACAGACTGTGAGGAACTCACTTGAGATGCCCCTCTGCTATGTCAGGAGCGTGTCTGTAGTGGAAGTCAGTGTAAGGGGCCAAGATTTGCTGGGAAACACAGACATTTTGTGTTATAAATAACATCACACACACTTTAAGCTGAACATCTTCAGCGAGAGATGTGTCAGTACCTCCAGTTCAACGTCAGAGCGGACGTACTGCCTGGTGTGAGGGTGGTTGAGGAGGTGCAGGACGGTGGTGATGAGAGCTTCATTGATGCGACTCAGCTGACAGTCGGTCACGCTCCTCAGGATGGTGCTGAGCCCGCCCCGCTGTGCCACCACAACAGGGTTCTTCAAGGCTGCAGAATAAAGGGGCCATACAGAGTTCTGCCAACACTGTTACACTGCTGACGTCAGAGTGGGAATGAGTACGTGTGTGTGTGTGTGTGCGCGCGTGTGTGTGTGTGTGCGCACTTTGTTTTCACTCACAGAGCTCACAGATTATGGCGACGCAGGCCCGCACCATACGATCTCGTTCATGCAGCCCGTCGTTGCCCACGGCGATGAGGGAGTTGGTGACAGAGGAGGGGAAAAGCAGCGCATTCACAGTGATCATCTATGAGGAAACAAACACAGCAGCCAGTCAGATTTACCAACATGCGGAGGGATGGTGGTCAGTCTCTCTGACTGAAATATCTCCACACCTGTTTGATGGACTCAGATGGATCCTGAGGACTTTGGTGATCCACTGACTTTTCCTCTGGCACCATAACAAGGTTGAGGTTTGTGGTTTTGAGTAAAATGTCTCAACAACTATTACACGAATTGCCATTGACTTTGTTACAGACATTCAGGATCATAAATTATAACTACTATTACACATCAAAGTGTTTCCGGGCGTTGGGCACCACTACTTCATGTGTGGAACTAGAATCACCTCCTCTGGGTTGTTTCCTTCCCCAACCAGCCAAGCTGGATATATGGTCACAGTCTCTCCTTCCTGAGTTACAGTGTTGAATAATGGCAAGAAGTGTTATTATGATGTCACAGTGAAGCTCACCTTTGACTATTTGGATATAAAATGTAATAACATCATCATTTTATCCTGTTGGACATTTGTGTTAAATTGTGTCATAATTAATGTATGGATTTATGAGTTATGACCAAAAAATGTGATCTTAACCTTTGACCTTTGACCACCAAAATCTAATCAGTTCATCCTTGAGTCCAAGGCTTCTGTCTTTGATGGTAAGCAGCAGCTATGTGACTATGTGAATACTCTATAAAGCCGATGGGAAGAGCATGTGATGGAAGTAGATCTCACCTTGCGTGCCAGTCTGAGAGCCTGCGTTCTCTCAACCTCATTACTTTGCTGGATATCTATACACCTGGGGCAGAACAGGGAGGACAGGTGTATGACTGGGGAATGCAATCTGTTATTACACAGACGTAATAGAGCTGCAAAGTGGGAAGAGGTACTTCAGGCATAACTTTTACTTCCAGTCTGAAAGTAAACGTCCCATTTATTTTTTCCACTGAGAGCGTTAGATGACTCACAGAGCACTTCTACGACTTGGACTGGCTAAAACACTACTGACTGAATCATCAGTACAAAAGATGAAGTATAACTGGTTCTTTGATAAACAGTTGAAGGTGCCAGCTTATTTATATAAAAAGTATGACTCCCAAGATGCATCTTGCCAAGAAAATTCCAATAATTATGCTTAAAATGATGTGACATGCATTGCTAAAGGCTGAAAGAAGGTCAAGATTACAGTAGTGAGAAAACTGAAATCAGCGGCTTAAATTAGAGCCCGACCGATATTAGATTTTTGGGGCCGATGTCGATATTAGGGAACACTTGTGAAAAAGATGTGATGAAAGCAGGATATTTTACAGTTTAACAATAAACTTTATCGTCCAAAATGACATCAGTGCACTGAAACGGTAAACTTCACTTAGAATTAAATAAAATAAATATTTAAAAAAATAAAACATATGAACAAATATGTATATATATTATGTATGTATATATATATATATATACACATAAATTTAACTTGAATGAAAACAAAGGCTCAATATATATATATAATATATAATTTGACTTGATCCGAGTATTTCCACTGCATTATTGTTCCTTCTTAATAAAAGTATTCATATCAGCACATATCGGAGAATATATGCGCCGATACCGATAAATCGGGCCCTAGCTTAAATCAGTTCACTTTTAAATTCTGTGTTAAAGTTGGATGAATTCAGTTGCTATGGCACCTTGTTATGAAGCATTTACATGTATGTACATGAAGACTACTTATTATTAAATTGTCAGCCTCCCTCAGCCATGTCGTATTCACTCACCTCGCAATCAGATAGTCCACCTGCAGACGAAGCACCTTCTCCAGTACATTGCTGTCTCTGATCAAGTACCTCATAGCTCGTAATCCAGCTGCACGGACTTCCTTGGCCTCATTTAACAACGCTAGCCGAAGACTTGGGAGAAGAAAGTCAGGACAGACTTGACAGACCAATAACACTGCAATACTGTTAGCTTTAGCTAACATTTCCAAATACTCACCAAATAATTATCTCCTCATATGTGAAGCCAAGCTTCTCCTCTGAGTGGCCGACACTGCAGAGAAGCTGTGGACAGAAATACAGAGAAGTGATAACTTCAATACAAGCCATGTATATTTATCTAGTGCATGTTTATTTGAGCCACCAGCATCTCTACATCTCTGTATCTCAGTTTTATTCATACAGTAACAATGTAAGTTTCAAAAATGTCTGTAGAGACCAGATGCAATAGAGGTGTCTTGTTGTAATGAGTCATAAATCATTGAGGATTATATCATAATCCAGGTGAATTGCAGGCAATTTCGGTACAATGGCATCTGATCAAAGTTTCCTCTTCTGTTTAGTTTAACAGCAGTTTCCATCCATAAATCCATCCACTTTTGAATTTTGTGTGACACAAAACTGCGCAGTAAAACAGCTTCAAAAGGATCCACAGAAATGGATAGAGATTCACAAATATGTGTACAATGAAACATTTTAAGTTAACAAACTAATGATGATATATACGATTTGTAAATTAGAGGAACAGATACAGGTTTACAGATACATTTATTTGTGCATTGTGTTTTACGACATTTCTATGTGAAGAGTTTTCAGACAGTTTTAACACCACAGTCATCTCACTCAAATGGCTAATACTTGGCAGTTCCTCTGTTTCTAACCATCTTGTATCTGTTGTATTTGTAACCCAGATTCTCAATGACAAACCAGTCATGTCTGAGGTTAGAGAGCCGAGGTTTTTTGGTACTTATGAGACCTTGTATCTAGCCTGTGGACGCCCAATTCACTGGTCAGACTGACTGGTCACCAGGGAAGTCCCAGTGTGGCTTAGTTGTTAGTAGTGTTGTTTTCACAAACCTTTACAAAGTTGTTGAGGTGACCGAGCTTGCGCATGTTGGAGACTCCCTGCTGCTTTGCAACGTTTTGAAGGATTTCACGGAGGTTCTCTGCAGGATCTGAAATCAGTGAAGAGCAGCACGGCCTTTAGTTCAGAGTGACAGTCTCAAACACCACACCTTCATGTCAAAGATATTCCTTTCACACAATGAATGACTGATTCTTACTCTCTGTCAAGTTTGACTTCAGGTTTGTCTTATATAGTATTGTAGTAGCGTTGGTGTTGCCATCAAACAGAAAAAAACAACCACACTAAGCTCTCTCTCTCTCTGACTCCTCAGATTAAGACTTGGTACACTTTACTTTCTTACCTTTAGAGTTTCTGAATTAGATTGTATCCACTATCTATGGATGAACACTAATGTTAGCTAGTTTCGAACTTAAGCTTTAAGTTACAGTTTAGCTAACTAATGTTAGCTAGCTGATAGTGTGCCCTTTAATTTCCAATGTTAGCTTTGCATTTCATTACCAAGACAAAATGCCATATATTGTCTAATTTTAGCAAACTGTTGTAGTTTATTTCATGTTAATAGTCTATAATTTTGAGGTACTTAACTTGATTATTTCCATTTTATGCTACTTTATACTCTCACCCCTACATTATAGGGAAATTTGAACTTTCTTCTCCACTACATTCATTTGACAGCTTTAGTTTATCAAGCAAGATACTATACAGACTGTAACACTTCACTGAATCACCTGCACTGTACTGGGTTCCTCTGTCGCCCTTGACAAAATGTTGACCCTGAGACTGTCATTTTATAATTCGCACTCTGATTAAACTGGAACAACAAATACAGTGGGGGTAAATACTGGTACCCACACCAGATGAATTATTTATTGACAGTCCACATCTTCCTTTCTGTTGTGAAACAGTCTCTCACTGTAATAATCTGTTAAAAGTCTAATAGTTATCAGTATGTAGAAATTAGGTTGATTTACAGTTGCTCCCTCAGCAAAGAATAGAGAATATGAAGGAGGTTATAAAGATAAATATATAGGCTACATATATATATATATAAATACATATATTATACAAGATAAATGAATATAAAGTAGTAAATGTGCCAGAGTTGGGTGAGTAATCCTGTGGATGCCCAGTATTCATGTCAAACGATGGTCTGCGCTGCAGTGGGTAATAGGTAGTGCTGTCATCAGTCTGCTGAGCCCAGCTGACAGGTGACCTGAGGTGACTTCAGGTGCCATCTCTCCCACTCCTTCTCTCACCCAAGCAAGGAACACATACTCTAAAGAGTTTGCTTAAGCTAAACTGGAAACTGGCCTGGTAGACAATATCATCTTCAGTGGTGTATCACAGAAATCTGGGCCCCGTCCATCAGCAGCCTCAGTGGGCGCCGTTCTCTTTTTACACATCCATTGTCACCAGGGGCGGACTGAGACAATAATTCAGGCCAAGAATCTGACTGCATCCCAGGCCACCTTCACAGAAACCATCAGGTCACCAATTCTGTTCCAATTCTCTCTCTCTCTCTCTCTCACTCTCTCTCTCTCACCCAAGGAGGGGAAACAAAAATAACATGACTGCTTTCTGGTTACAAGTCTACACATTTCCAATCACGCAGCAACACTGGATAATTATGATTATTGATGACCTTTATTAAAGCCAAACTAATGTAGAAAGATTGGGCTGGCAGTAGCAGTGCAGGTGTGGACACACACTGCAGCTGCAGCAGTTAGGCGAGATAACCGTCATACACAGGTGAGGTGACACAAGAGGTCTATCAACTCCTTCCTGCTTGTTACATTATCACCGGTCAAGTTGACCCTCAGGCCACCAGGAAATAACCCAGCGCTCCAGACGGGCTGTCCGCCACTGATTGTCACAGAGTACAAACACCCAAATCAAGGAGTTACATTTTAAACACACAGTAGAATCAATAGACATAAATTTCCCACTACGTTTACACTAAATGACAGAAAGTCAAGGAATTCATATCCAGGATTCCCATCAGCAAAAGTACCAACAAATAAAACACAGGTAAGACTGTCCCGTCCACCAAGAGATTCAAGGACAACAAAACAAAACAAAGTGGGTGCCAGAATATCAGTCAGTATTCAGGATAAGACAGAGCTTACACAGAATAAAGACACAGCACATCAGTGAAGCTCAGGGGTTTATAATGTAGTTAGGGCTCATCAAGCAAAGTCAAAAATGGCTTCCACACCTTCAGGAAAAAGGTTTGTGAATTGTGTTTGATAAAACAAATCAGTTCCATCTGAACAGAAACCATCTTATTGAAGCTCCTCTTCAAACATGGGGACGATGGAGACTAGTGATATTAATATTTTAGCTGTAGCTGACAGCAGTTCAAAGTTTTATTTGTCACACGCCAAGCTACAGTGTACAGTAAGCATCTCAGTGTACAGTGAGCAGGGCAGACTGTGCAAAAGTGCAAAAACATTTTTTTCAATATTATATGAAATGTAAGATTGATTTGATATATGAAAAAAATATATGAATATTATCACATATTGTAAGAAATATTGTGATAAATCAGTAATATTGAATATCACAATACAACCTCAAACATTTGAAAGTCAAGACAAAATGAGTTTTTAAACACAGTGTCAAGGATGGCAGCAGCTCTGCTCCGGAAGGCAGAGAAGGAGGAACGGTTTGAGCCTTCTCAGCTGTCAGAGAGGAAATACTCCTCCCGGCTCTACAAGACTGATATTGGTAAAGTTAGAGGTGCCATATAAAGCTGCTATTAATCAAAATATAATGAAAATCACAATATGGCCAAGTGCAATATCCCAATCACAGGGGCTACAAGGAAAACATCACAGGAGCAGCATTTTTTCGATGAAGGTCAAATGTGTCACATTGTTGTGCATTCTTAGCACTTAGGACTATAAGTGTTGTGGTGCCATGCCCTGTCCTACAAATCAGAGAAGAAACGTGTTTGTTTGGTACAAGACCAACAAAAGTCACATCATCATCACTTTTAAAAAATTTGCAGTGAAAATGAAAATGCAAAAGTGATCATTCAAACTGAAATCGTGACTCTTATCACAATATCTGTTAAAATAATCACAATCTGATTTGTTTTTCTGCATATCGTGCAGACCTAATACCAAAGTAAATAAAAATGTTCACTTAACTACAAGCTTGTAGCTCTCACACTGTAATCAACTCAAGGCAACAGGTATCACTTTACAATCAGATGACCCTTATAAAGGATTTATGAATGGTTGATAATTAGTTTATTAATTAGCTTCTTAACACTTATAAATCATTTATTAGCTGTTATAACATGTTAGATGAAAAGGGCAACAGTGACCTGCTGCTTGCCAAATAGTGAGCCCACATGTCTCTGTACTGTTCAGCCTCATGTCTCATTAGTTACTGAGCTTCCTTTGTTTTCTCCATCATCAGCATTTGTACCTGCTGCTTCATCACTTTTGTTCAGTTACTATCAATGAACCACCGTCAGCATCTTAATGCTCAAACAGTTGCATATGGCAGATCAAATTATGGCAGATCACATGATCATATCAAATGAGCAGATTCATCCTCTGAGGCCTGGGCAGTGTTGTTTACCTTGACATGCTCTCAGGAGCCGTCCTCATTATAATCACAGCTGTTGATCAGATATTAACATGCAGATGCTTTTTGCTGGTTGGTCTCTTCTTCAGGACTTTATCATCCAGGTAGAACACAGGTGGGAACCTTCCTTTACCTGGTGAACTGCTCACCCATTCTTTGTCCCACTGTTCACATCTCTGTGATTCTCCCTCCATCATCTTCATGTTTCTTCTTCTCATCTTTACAACCACTTACTTATCAGTGACAAACATTTCTAGCTGGTAAAAGGGTAAAACACATCATCATTTATTAATGACTTACTACTTTTACCAGTTATAAATGGTAGTAACTCATTGGTAAGATTAATGAGTAGTGAGCATTAACTTGATCTTGCCAAATAGTGAGCTGCATCAATGTATATAACTATATATATAACTGTATTATAACTTATAAATTCATAACTGTTTATTTATGATTTATAGTCTTAACAATTACAACTGAATTAATAACTTCATTATAAACCACTACAATAATAGTCTTATTGTAAAGTGGTACTGAAATTTATTTTAAATTTATTTTTTTCTTTTTACCAAGACAAAGTGGACCACTGAGAAATAAAATCAAATATGGGAATACTTGTTATATATGACTCCGAAGTGAGAGCGCTGGGTCATGTTCCTCTGAAGTGAAGTGTGTTCAGGTAAGAACTGACTCATCACTTGAATAATATAGTTTACATTACTGGAGCCACGTGACTGAAGTGTTGTCTGAGTGACTTGGATAAAAAAAAGAAGAAGAAAGGAGCCAGACAAGCGCTGATGCAGTGAAAGTTAAACTATTTTAAAAGTTAGTTTGAGCATGACATCACCCACAGAAACACACCTGCACAGAACACACCTGGACAATCCCGGTGAGACCAGCACCGGGTCACAGCCGGTGATGCTGAGTCCGGGGAGCGAACAGCTGCTCCCCTGGTTCTACCTACTGGTTCTACCTACTGGTTCTACTGGTTCTACCTACCTCTGGACAGATCCAGCGGCACGTTCTCCTCCCCGCTGTCATTCCGACCTGTCGGCACAAACACAGAGTTTAGACCGGGACCAGCAGCTCGCGGGGTCCGCACTGTCTCAGGGCGGTCTCAACTCCCGCTGACAGCCGAGTCTCACCTCGCATCCGACTGCTCCGTGACGACCGGCCTCGGATGCTGCTGACCGCCATCTTTACAGAAGCGCACTGACTGGAGTGGGAGCGCGGTGCTATCGCGAGAATCCACATCCTGACCGTGTCTCATCCTCATCTGAGGACTCCCCCTGCCAGCACAGTCTGTCCTGTACAGAGTCGAGGATGAGAGTCATGAGTTCTATTAAAAAGACAAACAACCATCTTCATAAACACAGCATTGAATATATTATTTAACTCTCATCAACTTCTGATCCATCATGAAGATTTGTACTGGAAGATTTTAACTTGTGCTGTTTTCACACAGGTCAAGTCAGTTTCATTTATATAGGCCAAGATCATAAATGCATCTGTACCATCTGTCCTCAGATCCGTTTTCTTTTAGACCCTCTGTCCCCAGACCCTCTGTCCCCAGACCCTCTGTCCCCAGACCCTCTGTCCTCAGACCCTCTGTCCCCAGACCTTCTCTCCCCAGACCCTCTGTCCCCAGACCCTCTGTCCTCAGACCCTCTGTCCTCAGACCCTTTCAGACCCTTGATTCAGATAAACTCCCTAAACCATAGGTGCTGTGCTATAGTCAGCTCCCCTGCTGTAATAACCATATGGTTCAGGCATGAGGTGTTGATGGTCATGTGTTAGGGGACTTCAATCATAATTCTAAGAGTCATGAAGTTTTACTGGCACAGGTCTTAATCTTGATAATAGTTGCACCTGTTTGTTCAAACAGTCCCAAATGTATTAAAGTGCATATTAAAAAAAAAAAGAGAGAGAGAACAAAAAGGTTGGTGTTATTCTGAAAAACGAATTATACAAACCAACAGAAATACCTAAACCTGGGTTATGTTTTTCAGTTTTTGGACATGATCACATGTCCGTCATATGGTTATCATGTCTGGGAGATAAAGCATTCAGAAAATGGTTTGTATTACCTGATTGTGACCCACAGTCACTGACAATCAGAAAGCCACTGGGGACTTTGAAGGGAACAGGATTCAGGTGCTTCATGAATCTTAGGAAGCAAGTAAAATAATCTTGCAGGAGGGGAGTCAGGACCTCACAACCACACCTGCTGTTTATCCCAAATATATCCTTCATTAACTGTGTTACTCTGCCTCGCACCATGAGCTGGGTGCTGGGCCTTGATAATAAGGTTCAATGCCAATCTCTCACTTTGTTGATTTTATATGTAGTAATGGGTCTAAATTGCTCCCAGGTTCCCTTGATGGTTGTAAAAAAAAAAAAAAAAATAGTCATCTCCTTGTGGTTGTATCCCTCCTCCACTCAGACTAGTTTCAGGTCACATCCCTGTTTGTCCAGAGTCGTATCAAATATGAAGCATTTGTGTGAAATTTTGTCATAATTGCTGTGAAGTCTTGAGCAATGGCTAAAAAGTGTTTTGTGAGGTCACATTAACCTTGACCTTTAACCTTTGACCACCAAAGTCTAATCAGTTTGTCCTTGAGTCTAGGTGAATGTTTGTGCCAAATATGAGGACGTTCCAACTGAGGTATTGTGTCGACGAGAATGGGACGTATGGACCGTCAACCTGAAAACAATATGGCTCCTGCCCTCACCAGCGAGGAGGCATAAAAAAGGGGTTTATTCTTTTGTCCCATCATAATCAAAACAGTTTCAAACACTGATGACAGACATGGAGGTCTCCTCTCAGTCACAATCTATCTGATAGTTATGGAGTTGGACTAAAAGTTAAACTTCCTTCTAAAACGTCCTTCTTTAACCACCTGAGTCTAAATGAAGAACTCACATTTATAACAGACAAATGTGGAGTCGCTGAAGAACAACTCTCACACTCCACACGTTTAATTCTGAGAGCCGGAGCTGAAGATTATCACTCGCCCTGTCTTTAGTCCAGTGGATCTTTTGAGGTGAGTGATGATTGGTTAGGGTTATAGCACCAAATCTGCAAGCTGTGCTTTTCACAACAGGGTGTTTATCAGGAGACTGGGGACAGTTGCAACACTTTTTACATTTCTCTCAGTTACTCAGAGACTGTCTGTTCTAGACAAACCAAACTTTTATATATTAAACTTACATCTTTACACCATTTAAAGATGATTACATATGATTCACAATATTTATTTGAATGGAAGAATTCAGGTGTTGCAACTGACCCCAACCCTTAGGGCATCTATGCCTCGCCACTGTTTGGAGGTCTACAGAGTTTCTTGGACTTCATGGATCGTTTCTTGTCCTCACATGCAGTGTGAATCGTGGGACCTTATATACCCAGGTGTGTGTCTTTCTAAACTTTGTCCAATCAATTCAGTCTGCTATAGGTGGAAGGAAAAACGGGATAAACTTGCCCTCTTTGCCAGTCACTCTTGAGTGGCAGACAGTATCTGATGGGCGGCCGTCTTTCTTTGTGTGTGGCAGTCATCAGAGGTTGTAACAAAAACTGTGGGTCAACTGTCTCAGAAAAATAACAAGATGGCTTGAGTCACAAAAGTAGATTGAGGTGCTGTGCTTTTATTTACAAAAAAAAAGTGAGTTACGCTAAGCCCCTCCCCTTAGACCAACCAAAATCTAATTAAATCAATTATCATCTATTTCACATAGTCTGCAACTCTACTCCCAAAACCTTACCACACTTTCATTAATTCAGTAACATGACCCATAACCCAGCAAAACATGGTTTCATCTGCCATCAGCACACCTGTGCAGGTGGCTGCTGCTTCTTTTATATAAGGCAGCTTTATGCAGCTGCTGTGTTTCAGCCCCGGGGACTGTGGAGAAGAGGAACACCAGAGGACACTTGGTAAAATCAGATGAGTATGAATACACTGACCTGAATGACTAACTGGTTATGTAGTGTGTTTCTTTTGTAACACCCATTACACACCCTTGCAAGATCCACAAAGACCCACAGGATTACACTGCTGTGCCTCTTTTTCATTAACTCTCATCCTACCAGTCCTCTGCTTGGGTTTCATGTTTGATAAGAAGCTATGGATAAAAGCATGTGTTATTTTTATATTAATGGGCATTTGGCTCCTTTTTAATAAAGAGGTTGTCACTTTGGGCTTAATGATTTATTGTGTTTTTATCCTTTCAATTTGGTAATAATGTAATTATACATGTTGGTAATCCATTAATAATCTCTTGTAGGTTTCAGTTTTTCTAATGAGCCATCAAGTCTGCAGTTATACATGTTGTCTGCAGTAGTGGTCCATTAGAGGGTCCTCCTGATCAATCAAACTAACAAGACAAGTGACAGCTCGACAAGGCAGCCCAAAGGTAGTTCTAATGCACGAGTTATAAGTTATAGAAAATAATGTATTAATCATTAATAATTAAGACATTAGATAGGTAAGATTTATACATTTTATTATACGTATTAGAAAGTGTTACTTTATTATATATTATGTATTTTTCAAGCGATCAACTCTACTCAACTAATGCAATTCAAGTCTTGTAAAAATAATAAGCCTATTAAAATCCATTTTTGTTTTCATATATATATATATATATATATTAATGATGATTATTATTATCCAGCAGTGTTTTAAGAGATGCATTTTCTTTTTTTTCCTTTTTTAGATCTCTATTTTCTGTGAAACACTTTGTAACATTGTTAAGAAAAGTGCTATATAAATAAAGTTTGTATTATTATTGTTATTATCACCTCCGCCATGCCCGGCTTTACGATGTCAGTGCCTCAAATCTTTTTTTTTTTTTGGTCTTGAATCAAATCTCTCTTCTCTTCTTCTTCTTTACAGCGTAGTGGTTTGATGTTTTGCATTTTTGTCCCACGTGCTTGAACGCAGCACCTTTTGCTTTGTGGAATGACGTGTCAACAAAGTGCCGGAAGCTACCAGCTTGTCCAAAATGGCTTACCAGACTCTACAGCAGGAGTATCTACAGATTCCTGTTGTTACCAGGGCATATACAACCGCATGTGTCCTCACAACTGCTGCAGTGGTAAGACTAATTCATGTTTTCCTTGTGCCGGCAGAGCCACAGCTTGGAGCTGCTTAGCATCGCTAACGTAACGTCGTTACATTCCTGCTAGCTCGATGGTTTAGCTGTAGCAGCTATGGGAAGGATACGTGTCTGAACCTGGTTTTCCAGGATGTTAACTCTGTTTTTCAAGTCTCTAAAGGCTGAAAGCTGAACTGCCTGTGGCCGGAGTCTCGGTTTGATTCTGACCAGTGAACCTACAGTGTAAGCGCCGCTAACTTTTGCTGTTAATGCTGCAGCTAACTGTGTGCTGTTCTCTCCAGAGGGAACCCACAGTAACTTCAACTCTCAAAACCAGACATGTATGTTTTTACACCTCGTAAGATATGAGGTGCAATCCAGATGATGTCATTATCTGTATTTAAAATAAGTCTGCCCTCTTTGGTTTGTATTTTAATGTCGTGCGTATCAATGTTTTTTTTTATGTACTGTAATGATGTAGCACTTTGAACTGCATTGTCTGTCTGACAGCTGCTTTACATGAAGTTTATTTATAATTAGAAATCATAATTCAGTCGCTTTATCTATAGTTTGAAACTAATTTAATTTCATGATAAGAAATTTATATATATTATCTGTTATTACATACATATTATCTTTAGACCTGTCTGTCAATATAATAAAAACTCTGTCGGTTGATGTACTCAGACCGTTCACTTTAGCCAAAGTACAAATGCAACAGTGTAAAGATGCTCCATTACAAGTGAAAGTCCTGCATTCAAAAGATTTCTTAAGTAAAGGATCTGAATTGTTATTAGCAAAATGTAGGCCAAGTATTAGAAGTACAGATCTCTTTCAGGTTGTTGTATTATTATTTACAGTATTATGTCTGAATTCTTATTATGGTCCCATTAACATATGTTTCAGATGGTCAAGGTGGAGCATGTTTTAACTACTTTATATACTGATTGGTAATTTTATCTAATACAATGCAACATATGTAAGCCAGTCGTATATATGCTGGTGTAACAGTATTTCCAGCTGTCAAATAAATGTAGTGTAGTTAAAAAAGTACAACATTTGCCTCTGAAGTGCAATGGAGCAGAAGTAAAATGTATCATGAAGTGCAAATACTCAAGTTAAAAGGCTGAAAATGTTTCAGGTACATTGTTTAGTTACCTGTACTTGTGAATTTCCCCCCCCGTGGATCAACTACTAAACTACTGAGACAGAGGGATTGTAGTGAGAGAGATGTGGGTAACTCCCCAGTTCATAGTAATATTGTACACGTGTGTCACACTGGTTTGTGCCTCTCCTCCCTGGTCTCTGACCTGCCACCACACTTCTGTATCTTGCAGGGAGAATATACTTTGACATTAGAGAGACAGCAGAGGAATGACTTGATATTTTACAGAAACATGCTGAATTGTTAATTAGTTAAATAAAGTTAAGGGTGTGTGTCACTAATAAGAGTAAATATTTTAACAACCTACATGTATATTTAGAAACCTGACTCTACAATTATTAACAAAGTCAAATATCCCAAATCTTTTAATGCACCATACCCGCTGGTAATTTGATGACAGTTTTATTTAATTTATTTATCATAAATTAGGGTGATGCAAGAGCAGAAACTTTTATCACTTCACTGTTCTGCAGCTTCTGAGGCCAAGAAAAGACATAATCAGACTAGTAAAGCATCACAATAACCCACACAATATCTAGTCTCTTTGACATATCAGTATTTATAGTGTTTCTAGTCTATAGTGTTTTGATGCTAAAGGAACACAAATCTGTGAAGAGCAAATGGACAGGAGCGAGCTAACAATACTAACACTGGCTCTTCACTTTAAAGCTGACCTAGCCACTTAGCCGGCGAGGTTTGTTGTTGCTGAAAGGTGAGGGAGCAGAGACATCACTGTCTCATGAACAGTGATGTTAAATAAAACCTGACTTGAAATAAAAGTGTGATTGGGGAAAATGGCTTTTTTAAAGTGAGTTTTGAAATAAAAATGTGTCTAACTATCCATTTGTATGATTACTTATCATAGAATGTATTCTCTCCTAATTTAATAATGAATATTGTGGAGTTGATTTAGCTGAGAATTAGTTCAAGCTTGTTTGGTCAGTGGGAAATAATTGGGAAGCTGTTAATAGCACAAAACATGTGACAGGCATCAGTGTTTTGCACTTGTTCTCTCAATCTGCTCCAACTAAGATGTGTCAGAACAATGTGTTTCTGATGTACAAATATAACACTGCACTTGAGCCTAGTAAGTCATTTGAAACATAACTGCCTAAATCACATGAGAATTGTTCATTCATGGTGTTTTCACTTTCGTTTCTACCACACCACAGATCATTCTCTACACTGAATAATGCTGCTGGCAGTGATTCAGAGGCTCATTCTCTTTTCTGATTAATTATGTAATACAAAAAAAAAACTGTCTTTGGAACTAGTTTCTTTTGAATTGCAATTAATCACTGTGGCACACAAAAAGTCCAAGTATTTAGTTGTTTTCTGTTGGTAGGTTTTTGTGAATTTATTTGAATATTCAATTAATGTTAAAGTTAGATGTAAATACAGAATACTCTGCTCTGGTGCTCCTTATAACTTCAGATCTCCTTATCATCACAGATCTCAGGTTTTTTCTGCACCATCAGCGGGATCAGCTGATTGTTAGACAACACAGCAGGAACTTCATGATGTTAATGAGCCAGAATGTAAACAAATAGGATAAAACCACAAGGGTGTACTTAAATTCAATATTCAGACTGAATAAAGATGGCTGATGTTACACATAATCCCAAACTGAAGCCTGTGCTGCTTTACAGAATACAAATGAAAACTGAGGAAATGAAGTTGGAGTGAACTTCCTCAGATACAGATATTATGCATTGTTATTATGCATTACACTACTGTTATATACCCAGTTCATGTAGACTAGAATAAACCAGTTATTTGTACATGAAACTGAATATGCTAACTAGGCTGTGTGTGGCTCTTATATTCTGTTATGTAAAACCTCATATTCTGTTTGGGGTGAAAAAGAAACCCTTTCAGTGTATTTGCAGGTCAGAATAAAACACAACAACTGTAGACACATGGATGAACTCTCCACATATAGAAGTATCCTCCATGAAGACACTGTCTAATCTCAACTAATCACTACAAGCGATGGGATGGGGAGGGTCACCTCTGAAATGTATGTTAAATGTTTGTCAAAGCAGGATTATCATTTATAATTATATTTATCATATTTAATGTTATCTTTGTTTTGTCTTCTCTCACAGCAACTAGAGATCATCACACCATTTCAGCTATATTTCAATCCGGATTTGATTCTAAGGAATTACCAGGTGAGTTCATACTGTTTATTCTCATCCTCAGGATGTGGATAACATTTCATACACTGAACAGCACTACTAACCTCAGCTACCTTACTTAGTCAACCACAAATTAGAGTCAGGTAGAAAATTTAATCCAAATGAGAAGAGACTTCTTAGTTTTTTTCTTTTCTTTCTTTTCTTTTCTTTTTTTTTTTTTTACTTTCAGGCAACAAATGTGGTTTCTGACACAAACTGATCTGATACTTATCATTCACATCATAAGTGCTGCAGTTACACTATTGGTCGGCCGGCTTTGTGTTGGAGTTTCCTCATTGGCTGTTGCTCTTTCAGAATGAATTGATATGAGCAGTTTCTATGACATCATCAGGGGTGCGTTTACAGGCAGTTGTTTATAGCGGTTCCTCAACAGTTGTCAACCATGTCCTGTATCTACACACCGGGCTTTGACCAGGTTTTGTCTTGTTGAATCCAGGATCTGGCGCCTGTGTTTATGTTCATGTGTTCTCCTGTGTGTGTCTGTGTTGTGTTCAGCTGAGTCTTCTCTCTCTCACTCATTTTCTAGGTATGGCGACTAATAACCAACTTCCTGTTTTTCGGTCCAGTTGGCTTCAATTTCCTGTTCAATATGATTTTTCTGTATCCTTCTCAGTTCCATGTCTCACTTCATTCAGTGTGTGAAGTGAGTTTGCATACTTTCTGTTTCACAGAGGAAGGACATGTGCGGTTCCAGAGAACCTGGATAATGAAACTTCACACCACACTGGTGTCTGAATACACAAACAGACATACAGTACATATTGTAAGATGCCCAACCAATCAAACACAAACAGGTATAATGTGGTAGTTCCTGTGTATTTGGGTGAAGATGATGAAATGTGTGTTGTGTGTAGATTTCCTTAACCCTTTGCTTTCAGGTACAGATACTGTCGTATGCTAGAGGAGGGCTCCTTCAGGGGACGCACGGCTGACTTCGTCTTCATGTTCCTCTTTGGTGGGCTTCTGATGACTGTATCCTTCCCATCAACAAGTCATTAAAATACAGATAACGAGGTCTTTAGTGAACAATCAAATGACCAGTAAATCACTGGGCTACAGCTAATGATACCTTAAACTTTTGTGTGTTTTGTGTGTGTGATGCCGTTATTATGTGTCAGTAAAAATCTTTCTTACTGCACCTTTGAATTCCTTCTTCATTACAGGCTACCAAGGTGGCAGCTGCTTAAACAAACACTGCACCTGAGCTGCAAATATTTATTTTCTTATCTAGAACTATTATTTTTTTCTTGACCAATGACCAGTGATGCTGAGATCAAAAAGTGGCCCCCAAGTGAACCAAACCCCCAACCTCACTGGACAAAGGCTTCCCTCCTCACAATTAAACCCCTGGGTATATCAAAATGGAATGTTTTTCATGTAAGAAGTGGCATGTTATACACCACTTACATATACAGTTGTAGGCAGCATTACCACAGTGGCACATATCAGTGAGAATCATCATAAGCCAGTGGGGAGAGGTTTGTCAGTGGAATATCTGTTTGTTCATATAATCAGGCCCTTTTACCTTTTTCTCACTTTAATGTGTTTAAATTTAATATTATGATAAAATTACCATTTTGTCCATCGATCTACAGCCAGTTACCCATAATACCACAATGGAAACGCCTTCAGAAACGTTTGCAAATTTATCAAAAATCAAAAGTCGATCAAAAGTATTGAGACTCTTTGGTGTGGCTCCAAACTGTCAGCTGCCTGATTGATTTAATGTTCCTTCAGATGAGTCTAGATGTTGGGTCCACCTGAGGCAAATTGAAGTGATTACAACTGACATAGTTTAGAAAGACACACTTACCTGTTCATATAAGGTCCCACAATTCACACTGCAAAAACCAGACAGACTGGATAGACCAGGCAGACTGATGGGCAGACCAGAGGTCTGAATACTCTCTCAAGGGACTGTATGTACATAGAACAAGAGAACTATCACTCAGTTTTAAGGTCAGAGCTGTTGTTAATAGTGTCACGTGCAGTCTAAGTAAGTGGCCTAAAACACATCAGCATCTTTACTGTTGTCAGCTGAGTTCATGTCTTTAACAAGGTCTCAGATATTTGGCACTTTTGTGAGTCTGGTGTTCCTGGGCCAGGCTTTCACCATCATGCTGGTTTACGTGTGGAGTCGACGAAACCCAAACGTTCGCATGAATTTCTTCGGCCTGTTGAATTTCCAGGCGCCCTTCCTGCCCTGGGTGCTGATGGGATTCTCACTTCTGCTGGGAAACTCCATCATCGTGGATCTTTTAGGTATCCGTCACTGTCATCTGCTGATAGCCGAGGAGCTGACGTCATGGGTGGTGTACAACATGAATGGTGCTTGTATTTAAATTATTGTTTTACCTTTCTTAAGGCATCGCTGTTGGTCACGTGTACTTCTTCCTGGAGGATGTTTTCCCCAACCAGCCAGGTGGTGGAAGGTGGCTCAAGACCCCGTCTATCATGTGAGTCTCTACACCCACTGGATTCAGGTCTTTAGCTTTGTCACGTGGAGCATTATCCTGCTGGAAGTTGCCATTAGAGGATGGTAAACTGTGGCCATGAAGGCAGGGCAAATTCATTTGTTTAGCACATTATCATACACAGAGGTCATTCAATAAGAAAACAGTATAAAGACAGATTGTAAAATAGATAATATCTCATTAAAGTGTAAGATTAAAAGATTAGATGAAGGCAGAGGAGAACAGAGCAGATTTGACCTCCAGTGGGCAGCATTTCACCCTGTTTAGTCTTAGCAGGTCTCCACTTACTGACCGGCTCCTGCAGATTTCAGAGACCTATTTGGCTCATATACATGGAACATTTCTGAAACATATTTTAGGCCCAGACCATTTAGTGACTTATAGACAATAACTAAAACTTTGAAATGAACTCTGTAACTGACTGGAAGCCAGTGCAAAGATCTGAGAACTGGAGTAACATGCTCTCTGTTCTTAGTTTTAGTCAAAACCCAGCAGCAGCATCTGAATAAGCTGGAGCTGGCTAATGGTCTGATTTGGTAAACCAGTGGAGGAGGGTCTCTGACCTTAACTGTTTTTGAGTGAATGCAGATTTAGTTATAGCTTTGATGTGGTCACTGAAACTAAGATCCCCATCCATGATTACATGGGTCGAAGTCTTTAATGCTGTAAACTCCACAGTACGTTGCAACCTTCCTTCTCTGTTCCCAAATAGAGCCATGTCAGTCTTTTTAATTTTTCAATTAACTGGAGGACGTTTTGTTGCATAAGGAGATGAACATGGTCAACAACAATACTCAGATACACTGGCATTCAAACCATGACCCCCCTCCGTCAGTAAGAGTAATTACACAAACTCTGTCGAATATAAAGAAACTTCCACAGCTCCAAGATAATAATTCATAATTAGGTAGAGTGAATATAATAGTTATATAGCCTACAATGGTTAGTCATCACATCAGATATGAACAGTTCGGCTGTATATATCTTTAGAAACCACTCATCCTCCTCTTCTGTGTGTCTCCAACAGAAAGATGCTGTTCGACACTCCAGAGGAAGATGCCAACTACAACCCCCTACCTGAGGAGCGCCCAGGAGGGTTCGCCTGGGGAGAGGGACAGCGCCTTGGAGGTTAAATCTGCCCCCAGGTCGTCCCTGATTGTCAGGTCACTTCCAAGGACATTCCCTCAGAGAGATGAAGGGAGCGAACATGGTCTTTGTTTTTGACGTGTTTGTTTAGTTCTGGGTGAAGAATGCCAAACAACCACAACTGGTTTGGAGAGAACCATTTGTTGTCTTTGTATATGGGCTTAAGTCATCCTCAGAAACTCTTCTTGATGCCAGATCGTTGCTCTAAGACTATTTGAGAGAACACAAGCTTCGGACGGAACTTTGGACAGTGAGCCTTTTGGCCTGGGTGATGTTTTTCTCCATCTCTGAAAAAACATATTGGTATACACAACAACGGTCCTGTGAAAGAGGGAAAAATGACGGCAGTAAAATATTATCAAATGAGTTTGTTCAGATGGCAAGTGCATTTTTTCTCATTTCACTTTTTTAAAGAATAAATGTGTGTGGCAAATGATGCTTTGGTTTCATCTCTGTTGACTGTAGTAGTGCTGCATGAAACCAAAGGCTTCACACAAATGATATCATCTTGTAATATCACTCTCTCTATAAAGCAACTCATTTTATACAAATATCAAGATTTGTCCTGTGCCCTCGGCTTCATAGTCCAGCTTCTCTTCCACCTTCAGCAGGTGATGTTGTCAGAGCTGTGCTGCTTTTTTCTTTCACTGGTACAAACAGGCTTATTATTGCTTGCCTATTTCTTTTTGTATGTGACAATACTTTTGGCTTATTTAATAGATTTTGCACAAAATATTTAATTAATTTAAATATATACTTACTGGCCCAGCAGCATGTTTAGCTTATGTTTGCTTTTGTGAAGGGATAAGAATTAATGTGTTGTGGTGACATGTCATATTAAGAGTAGGACTAAAAAGTTTTGTTGAATTATACTTGCACTTTATAAAAAAAAATCCTTCATGACTATTGCTGTGCAGGCTGAGGTGAGTAATGGACTGTTATGAAATCAGTCTTTGTACTACAGCTGATTATTGATTGATTGATGATTATTCCTTTTAATTTTACATTTCTCAATAATCTTAAGAAAACTGCTAAACAAATAGAATTTACTGTAACAGATACAAATTAGAGACCATCTTCCACCAGCAACATAGTACTTGTTACTCATTGGTCCACATCAACTACACCTGTGAAGTTTTGTGACTGTATCTTGCACAGTTGTGACGCGATCACTGTGACAAAATCCGTCCAGAGACAGACATAACACATGCCAAAATGCTCAAACCACCGCAGTAGGTGTCTCCAGGACCATTTTTTTGCCACAATGTTTCTATATCCTCAAGGGGACAACCCCAAAACTAAGACCTAACGCTCAAAAAGCAGTCTGGACCTGTGGGGATTTT
This sequence comes from Seriola dumerili, assembly GCF_002260705.1. Taxonomy (NCBI): domain Eukaryota; kingdom Metazoa; phylum Chordata; class Actinopteri; order Carangiformes; family Carangidae; genus Seriola; species Seriola dumerili. The sequence goes on from NW_019174336.1 coordinate 1,880,412, forward strand.
AATTTTGGTCCCCACAGTGATGACGAGTCCTCGTAGCTTAGGGTACAATCGACCCAGACACAGACTCACAAGGTGAAAACAATACCTGCCATGCTGTGGTGGCTGTATGAAGGGATGTTGACAGGCCAAATTATAATCAACATAATCTTCTGTATTTCAGTATCATGTTTATATTGATAGATCATTTTCACATGTTTCGTTCAGATCTAACCACCTTATGTATTTATTGTAATACAGCTCATTAGATTTATTAGAACAATTGATGGAAATCTGATTGAGGACTGAATTTTATCTCACTTAAGGTCACTAGGGGGCGGTGTTGCACTTTTTAAATTGTTCCTCTTCCTTGAAACAAACGAAGAGTAAGGTCAATGAAGCGTTCGCGGTTTTCAGAAAAAGGAATAGAGTCAGATACTTAATGTGTTCACTGGTTTTTTGTAGTTTACAGTAAATTTTGATTTGCTGTTATGTCGTTTTCCGCTTGTTGCTCATTGACTTATTATTTAAATGCAAATTTTAAATGAGTAAATGCAGTAAGCTGAAGTGAACGCTGTGCTGAGGGAGAACGCTGATTTCCCGTTTTTACCGTGAGCCCTGAACGCATCGAAAGAAGACGCTACTCACTAGTTAGCTGGTTAACGACTGCGTGAAGATGCAACTGGCTCTAAGTAAAACGTTTGGTCAGAAGCCAGTGAAATTTCAGTTAGAACAAGATGGGGACTTTTACATGGTTGGCTCGGAGGTATGTGCTTGTCTGTTCATTGACTTTCAGTGCGTAGCTTCCTAATGTTAGCCTCAGTTATCCATTATTCTGGCTAGCTAATGCTAGCATGCTAACGAATCCCATTGATGGATTCACAAACCATAAACAAAGAAATACCTGAAAATAAAGAATGTTATAAAACACGGTGAAGTCAGGATAACATCCGGTAAATCAAACATGATCTAACGTTATTCTGCCTCAAACTAATTAAATAAGAGATAACAGAGCAGCTTTGGCTTTTTTCAGTAACTTCTTGTATGAAATAACGAGAAGAAGAAACATGTGAAACCTCAGTCTGTGTTGAACCTGTCACTCACACCGTTTTCTTCTCAACAAAATAATTAAATTAAGCTAAAACCACTTATCATGTGGTTTTTCAGAGAATTAAAACGAGTCTGCAGTTGCACAGCACGCTAACAGACCAGGAAAGCTCTAGAGAAAACTCTGAGTCTGACTTTAACTAGTTAAACTTACTAACTTAGTCCAGGAAGCTAACCTGCTCTCTGACAGCTGACTTTATCTTTGTCTGTGTGAAGCTTTGTACACATGAGACTCTGATCTATGAGGAATCATTTGTCATGTTGGGATTGGCTGCACTGATGATGAATTCCTATTGGTTATTGATCTTATTGGAGATGATGTGAATATTTCTGTGCAGCTGAAAAGACCAAGGTTTAAAACTGAACAAAATGTAGTTTAAAAGTGAGTTTTTGAATAGAGGCTGCACGTAGTCTTAACTGTTCTGCAACTGAAAACTATTTGTTTTCCATCTTAGGATAAGTCAACTCAGAGTTAAGGGTTAAGTTCAGAGTTTGTTAAATCCCCCCCCCTCCCCCCCGGTCATGGTTCTTGTGGTCTTTAAGTAACGTGAACTATTTTTAAGAGATGGTCTGATACAGTATTTCAAAACTCTTCACAAACTCATCGTAGCAGCTCTCAGTGCATCAAACTATGAATCACTTTCATTGCTTTGCCACATTCAATGACCACATCTTTCAAAATACAAAAATACATTATTTCACTCAAACGCAACCACCACTAGAACTGTATACTTACACATTTTGCACATTTATACATATGATTATATTTATATTCTAAACCTAAAGAGAATGAGGAACAAAGTGGAGCAAGCTCCTGGGGTGTGATGAGACCATCAAATTAAAGAGTACAGTTGATGTACACCAAACACAACACAACACCAAGGCAAGTTTATTTCTACAGCACCATTCAGACACAAGGTAATTCAAAGTGCTTTACAGAGGCATGGGAGTACATTAGAAATAGAACATTAAGATGGTGTTAAAATCTTAACCATTTCAAAACAATAAAAACACCCTTGAATAAAAATAAAGATATTTAAGTACATTAGATCAGGTAGAAAACTTTTAAAAGAAGTGCTGCATTGATAAAAGACATTAACAACAAGCACATGCACAAGATTAAACAGATTTTATTTATGTGATCTATTGGTGAGCTGCAGCAAACTGTTGTTTTAAACTTGATTTAACTGAGCAGACAGTTTCAGCAGATCTCAGGTGTTCAGGAAGCTTGTTCCACAGGTGAGGAGCAGAGGAACTAAAAGCTGCTTCTCCTTGTTTGGTTCTGGTTCTGGAACACTGAGTGAACCTGTCCCAGATCACCTGAGGGGTCTGGGTATCAGAAGGTGGAAAACGGCGTTGTTCTGTGGTGATGCTGCTCTGTAGCTGCTCTGGAGGTCTCGTGATGGGAGAGGGTCAGATCACTGAAGAGAAACCTGCTGTAGTGAAGTCTACAAGAGAACTTCAGCTCAGGAGGAGATTCATTTTCAGCAACACAACAATCTCAGTGACAACGACAGAATCGAGGCTGTAACTGCTGCTTCGTACTTTTCTTCAATGTATTTACATTATAGGAATTTGTACAGATTGGTTTTTCTTTTTGAAAGTATTTTTGTGCTGATCAGTGTCAAAACTGTCCTATAAGACAGTATAAAGTAAAACTGGTAGCACCTCTATAACTGAACAGTTAATTTAATCGATTTGTGTGTAAATCTAAAAGCACATTTTCAACTTTTCAGGTTTTTAGTTTGTGATTTATTCTTGATGAATCACACTGATGATGATTATTCAGACTTTGTCTTCAGCAGGTTTGAATCTAGAGGCCAAATATTAATTTTGGACCTTGTGCTCTTCAGGTTGGAAACTATCTGCGAATGTTCAGAGGCTCTCTGTATAAAAGATACCCGTCTCTATGGAGGAGGCTCGCTTCAGTGGAGGAGAGGAAGAAAATTGTAGCATCATCACACGGTGAGTGACTGGTTCTTTCATGTGGTCAGTTCGGACTGCTCCTGGTCTGGGTTATCAATAATGTTGTAAACAATCCTGATCTCTCTGCAGCCACCAGTGTCACTCTGCTGAAGGCATCAGAGTGTGAAGAGATCTTTGAGGGTAACGATGAGAAATACAAGGCGGTGTCCATCAGCACGGAGCCCCCAGCGTACCTCAGGTAAGCTCTTCTCTGTGACAGTTATTATTAGTCTTGTGCAGGTGTGTGTCTTGTGTCAGACACACACATGCACACATGAAAACATAATGTTCGTACAACAGTTGTGTAAAGAAACATTCCCGTCCGTACCGCAGCAAGTCCACCACCATAAACATCCCACTGACTCCTTCATAAAGCACCAAAGACTCCTCACAGTTACATGCTTATGTAATATGTAGTCAGCAGTAGAATGGAGGGGGTCCTGATCCTCATTAAATATGTATTTAATTTCCTACAATTGCAAATGCACAGTATCTCTAATCCATGAAGCAGTTGGAGAAATTATGTAAATACAAGTACAACCACTTGAAAATACTGATGGATGGATGTGACGAGGTTAGACCAACACATATGTGAAGGGTCAAGAGGGGTGTGTAGCCCAAAGCCAGGCTGACACAAATCTAGAGCGAGATGGGAATCAGATTTGAAAGTGGAGTTGATGAAGAGCTCTGGTCAGATTCATGCCCACACAGTCTGTCAGCCACTATTAATGCCAGGTACAGACTAGTTCATTACAACCTTCTTCATCAGCTAAATCTCACCCAACAGAAAATTACACAGATCCAAACATGAACTGTCAGAAATGTGCTTCAGATGTGCAACAGAGGTCGGCTCTCTCCTGCACTGTACCTGGCTCCGTACTAAGGTGAGGTAGGACTTCTGTGACTCCTTGACCAAGATCACTGGAGCTATCCTTCTCATTAGATCCTGAACTTTGCTCACTGGCGAATTTCACAAATGTCAGCGCATCCTCCACTAGTTCCCAAATTAAATTTATGAAGGTTGCTCTGTGTGAGGCCAGGAAATACACAGCAGTGACATGGAAATCTGATTCCCCTCTGCTCATTGATAGGTGGTTGTCAGAAATGGAACAACAACAGAAACAGTTGTATTCCTCTTGAAAAGATCACATATAGTTTAAGAAAAGGATGCAACAACGTTCTGAAAATCTGGCAGCTTTATCTAGAGTATATAGGAACATCTCTGACGTCACCATAATGAGCTGTGGTTGACCCAAGAGCTCTTTTAGGGAGATACATTTGTTAGCCTAATGTCTCCTATGTGTCACTCTATGCACTGAGGTGGGTGTTGGAAAGGAAACTTTGTGTGTCTTAGCGTTCTGTGTGTTCTCTGTAAAATTGTTCAAATAAATGTGAAAAATGAAATATTCCAACAAAGAGGTTTCTGTATCAGGAGACACACAGGGGGGGGGGTCCAGAAGGCTGAAAGACCAGTTTCCCATTGACCTCTGTCTAGTGTCATCACTTGTATCAGACCATGGCTCCCACACATAGACCCTCCCATTAGGCATTATTCAGCTCCCCACCTGCCCCAGGTCATTTCTGTCAGATAATGACTGACTCAGCATCTGTCTGGATTTAGATTTGTTTTTTTTCACATTTTGTATTTTAGTTTTTCTGGCCCAAAAAGGTAAGTAATTGTAGTAGCGTGAGATTATATGGTGTGTAAGCTGATGATGGTCATCTGACTGAAACTGTGACTTTTATTCTCAGTCATTTTTTATACGTCTGCACCGACAACAGCCAGAGGCATATTGTTTTCATGTCTATCCATCCTCCAAATCTGGAGCAAACGTTCACTTGGACTCAATGATGAACTGATTAGATTTTGGTGGTCAAAGATCAGACTCAGTGTGACCTCACAAAACAGTTTTTAGCCAGACTTCACAGCAATTAAGACAAAATGTCACACAAATGGTTCATATCTTATAAGACTCTGGATAAACAGGAATGTGACCTGGAACTAGTCTGAGTGGAGCAGGCAGACAACCACGAGGAGGTGATTCTAGTTACACATGAATTAAACTGAACCTATTTTACCTTCTGTCAGTGTGTGAACAGTTTTTTCATGAGTAGGACCAAAGTACAAAATGTTGTTCTCTGCTTTGTTCCTCTGTTGATCCGTCTGTCCAGCAGCTTTATGGAAGTGTAATACTGAACTGCTTCCACACTCCTCTGACAGAAGATACAACTTACAACATTGTGTTTTTTTTTGTTTTTTTTGGCTTTCTCTATAAAGGGAGCAGAAAGCAAAGAGGAGCAGTCAGTGGGTCCCCACGCTGCCCAACAGCTCCCACCACCTTGATGCTGTGCCTTGCTCCACCACCATCAACCGCAACAGGATGGGCCGTGACAAGAAGAGGACCTTCCCCCTGTGGTGAGACGGTCTGGTTATTAAGTATTAAGTACGACAGTGTGGCTCGGGCTCTGTGTCCTGTCAGTCAGCCTCAGTAAAGGTTTATGTATCTTTGTTTGTCCTTTTCAGTGTTTCACTGTAAAATGTATTTCCAGTATTTTGTCTGATTTGCCTGATTTCTAACAATAATCCGACACTGTTTCAGCTTCGATGACCACGACCCTGCAGTGATCCATGAGAACGCAGCCCAGGTGGAGGCTCTGGTTCCCATTCGTCTGGACATGGAGATCGACGGACAGAAGCTGAGAGACGCCTTCACGTGGAACATGAACGGTACACACACGTCAGAGAGCTTCACACCAGCTGTGTCTAGTCATTATTATTATTTTCTAACCTTGTCTCACACCCTCCGCCACCCCCCAGAGAAACTGATGACCCCGGAGATGTTTGCAGAGATTCTGTGTGACGACCTGGACCTGAATCCTCTGGCCTTTGTCCCCGCCATCGCCTCAGCCATCCGTCAGCAGATTGAGTCCTACCCCACTGACAGCATCCTGGAGGAGCAGGCCGACCAGAGAGTCATCATCAAGGTGGGTGCTGAGCCCAAATAACAACAGCTGCTCGAGGGAATCATGCGATATCACAAGAATATACAGCGAAGTGTATGTGCCTCCAAATATCACACTGTCTTTACTCTGCGATGGTTTGAACTAGTGGCATGCTAGACAATCAGCTCTTTCCAACAAGCCCTTTTGTCCATGTGAGTCATTTACTTCTGTTGATAAAGTAATGTGTAAAGTTAGAAAAGATTTAGATAGACTCACAGTTTGCCTGGTGTATTACTGAATCCATCTGCATGTGTATCGATCGATGATCATCCACTTTGCCCGTGATGTCTGAAATCACATTTCTGAATTGGACGCTCCTGTTGGGTCCAGTGAGCCAATCAGAGTGTCTGATACACCAGATCACTGTGAAACTGAAGAAAGCTTTCTCTGGGGCCGGTTTCACAGAGACAGAGGCTTAGCTAGAGCAAACAGTCAGATTTCAGATACACGTCTGAATTCATCTGTTGCACAAAGCTGCTTAGTTGTTGACTATCTTAAGCCGGACTGTGGTACAGTGAATTCTGGGTAAATTTAATTAAATGAAATTTTTTCAAAATAAGAAAAGTGGCCGACCACAGAACTACATCCAATCACTCAGCTTTGTTTACCCCAGAAGAATTCAGCAGTTACAAGGACGTTTTACTCGAAGAGTGAAACAATAAAAAGAAAAACCTGATTTGGAAAAAGATATCTGTCATCTCTAAAAACTCTTTCCCTTCTCTGTTTTCCTGTTTTTTTGTTGTTGGTTGCTACTGGTCAGCACAGGTGTCATTAATTGTTACCATGGTAACATTGGTCTTAGGCCTGAGTTAGCCTGGGGGTAGTCAGTCTTTATTTGTGTGAAATGGTCTGACTATCAGACTGATCAATGAGCAACATGAAGACCAACACAGTCTGAAACGGCCCCTGGAGTCATGGGGAGCATCTTTTTTCTCTGATTTATTTTTCTCAATGTTTATCACACGATGACATCCTCAAGAAGTGGAAGTTACACTGAATGTAAAGATGTGTGCATCATGTCTGTGTTCAGAGAAGAAGCCCCCCCCCCCCTTCAGAAATTGACTGTAATGTCTATCAAACACTGGCGTGTGCATGAGGTGTGTGTGTCTGTGTGCTCCTCAGCTGAACATCCACGTGGGGAACATCTCTCTGGTGGACCAGTTTGAGTGGGACATGTCAGAGAGGGAGAACTCCCCCGAGTCGTTCGCCTTGAAGCTGTGCTCGGAGCTGGGTCTGGGCGGAGAGTTTGTCACCACCATTGCCTACAGTATCCGTGGTCAGCTCAGCTGGCACCAGAGGACGTACGCCTTCAGGTGACTCACTGGACACACACAGCACACTTAGAATCAACACGCTCTGATTCAGACACTGGACATAGAATATGTTACAAGCTGATGATGATCAGCTCTGGACTAATCCATCACTGTCACGCCTGAAATCTTCCCACAGTGAGAACCCACTCCCCACGGTAGAGATCGCTATCCGCAATACAGGAGATGCAGACCAGTGGTGCCCCCTGCTCGAGACCCTCACAGATGCTGAAATGGAGAAGAAGATTCGAGACCAGGACAGAAACACAAGGTGAGACAGTCGCATATAGTCTGTAAATGTCCTGTACATCTACTCACAGATACAGGAAGTGTGGCTAAACTCATATCTACGGTGGCCCCCAGGGCTCAACACACTGCAACTTAAAGCACATGCAACAAAAATACTCACAACACAACCGAAGTGTTTCCAGAAGACACCGCGGGGGGGGGGGGGGTGTATCCTGATAGAACACCTACCATGAAGGGTCAGTACTAACCACAGCGGCCCGGGTTCAAATCAAACCCATGTCCCTTTGCTGCATATCATCCTCTCTCTCTCTCTCTCTCTCTCTCTCTCTCTCTCTCTCTCTCTCTCGCCTCTCCTCCTGGCTTCCAGCTCATCTCCTTCCAGCTCCCTCTCCCAGCCTTTGAACTGTTTCCTCCTCTCTCGGCCTCTTGCTCCCATCCTGGTCAGCAGATCCCACACAGTCTGTGCGGCAACCCACCTCTACTGTTTTCCCTTTGTCCCCGCCAACATCGACCAGCTGTTGGTATTTGCTGGTTTTTCAGTCAGTTCCACCAAAATGATGAGGACAGTTTGAAGCCTGATCTTAAATGTAGAGAGGGAGTGTGCTTCCTGAACCCAGACTGAGAGCTGGTTCCACAGGAGAGGAGCCTGATAGCTGAAGGTTCCGCCTCCTGTTCTACTCTTAGAAACTCTAGGAACCACAAGTAGACCTGCGTTAGAGAGCGGAGCGTTCTGTTAGAATGATAGGGAACTGTGAGCTCTTTCAGATACGATGCTGTCTGATCATTAATGTCTTTGTAGGTGAGCTGGTGTAGCTAACACAGGAGAGATGGGATATCTTCTCTAGTTCCTGTCAGTACTGAAGCTGCAGTACTTTGACTCAGCTGGAGGCTTTTCACTGAGTTATTGATAATAATCTTGATAATAAAGAATTACAGTATTCCAGCCTGGAGGCAACACATGCATGGACTAGCTTTTCAGCGTCGCTTTGAGACAGGATGTTTCTGATTTTCACAATAATGTGCAGGTGGAAGAAGGCTGTCCAAGAGACATGTTTTATTTGTAGCACCATGGGAATAAGATGGAGGCTCTGCTCTTTATTCACCTGTTGCCGGGGTGAATTGTAGTATTGGAGACTAACTGATCAGCTGGAACCAAAACTATGATCAGAACCATCTCGGGATGAGTCGGACTCAGAGTCTGGATCAGGTTCATTGAGCAGGAGATCTGTGTTTCTGAGTTTTCACTAAATAAACTTTCCCCAAGACAAAGTCATTTATGTTTGTTTATTTAGTCCAAGTCATTCCTCTGTGTGATATTAGTTCTGTCTAATCATGTGAATAAAATGTGTTTTGTTCTATATTCCCCAGGCGTATGAGGAGACTGGCCAACACTGCTCCGTCCTGGTAAAAGAGACATGAAGCTGCACTAGTCGACGTGTCCTCTGGAGTCTCTTGTTATTCTTAATCAAGTAAATTCACAGAGAGTTACACACACACACACACACTCATACACACACACACACTCATACACACACACGCGCGCGCGCACAGGTCATCATGAAGCATCTGGATGTTCCTGTGAGCATGAACACAGACGTGATCAGTCTCCATGAGCGTCTCACTGACTGAACACTGAAAACACACATCCAGGCATTCCTCATCTTCATCATCTTCATCATCATCACCATGTTTCACTCTGCCTGTAGGACGTCAGTCGACTCACATCTGACCTTATATCGCTGGTGTTATAGTGTCTATTACTGTTATACACACACACACCAGGCAACCTTCACACTACACAACAAAACAAGAACAATGACTGAGCTCAGTGATTCTATATGAATGAGTGTGTGATGTGACACTGACCTGGACAGTGACTGTGAACCATCACCACGACAACACTGACAACTGAAGTTTGAATTCTTCCGACTGACAGAGTTCTGTCATCTCCTCCTGTTCATCACGGTCACATGACTGAATGATGTGTGACTGAGCTTGTTTAGATCCTGATCTAATGAACATGTAGTGCTGCACCACTGGGTTTATTAATCAATTAGTCGATCAACAGAAAAATGATTGAAGTTTTGTCCCAGCTTCTCAGATGAGACGATTCGCTGTAAACCCAGTCTCTGTGGGTCTGTCAGACAGAACAAGACGTCACCATGAGCTCTGAGAAGGTGTGATGTACGGTGGCCCAGAGAGCTCAACACACTGCACCTTAAGAAAACACATGAAATCAGACAAAACACAAACAACTTCAGAAAACATCTTCATCAATTTGAAACACATACTCACAACACAAGAGAAGTGTTTCCAGGGGACTAAAAAAAACTTCTAATGTCTTCTGGACACACTTCTGTTGTCTGTGCTACTTGCAGCGTGTTTCTGTATTTGGTTGTGTTGGTTGTATTTGCATGGGTTTTCTTAAATTGCGGTGCGTTGAGCCTTCAGGGCCACCGTAGTGACATGGGGTATTTTTTCGCTCCTTTGATATTTTATCAACACAATTAATGAAAAAAAAAAAAGACAGATGAATCGATAATGACAATACTTGCTAGTTGCAGGCCTCGTGTCCTTGATGGCACAGATTCCACACGGGTGGGTGTGAACATTTCTGACTCTGGTGATTGACAGCGGGAGGACCAAACAAAAACCAAAAACTCTCACACTGTCAGAATCATGTGAAAGACACTGTGACCACAGGAAACGGTGAAGAGAAGAAAACAAGGAGACGAGATGTGTTAAAAACCTTTATTTAGTCGGACATGTTGGGTAAAATGTTGGCTCCTTCCGGTCTCACCAGGTCTGTGTCAGGGTAGAAAAGGCTTTAAATACATCTCCTGTCTCAGCTCTGCTTCACTCACATCAGTTTTCATCTCCAGCACCATCAGACTTCCACATCTACCCTCCAACGTACTGGGGCTTTAATAAATGTTGTGAGCCACATCAGCTGTTGGGCTGCGTCCTCGTGCTGTGGGCTGATGTTAGTGTTTGTGCCTGAGTGTAAAGACCAGTGTGCATGTGTAAATTCAAACAACACGGTGTCCAGACAGGTCTTCAGACTGCGATCCAGATCAGATCAGAGCCGGTTTGATTTCAGCATGTAGACTGTGTTCTGGTGTCTGTGAGTGATTCAGATCAGCTGTGTGCACCAGTGTTCATCTGCATGCTAAAACATAGGTAGTTCATACTGTCCCCTGTGCATGAGGGACTAACTGTTCGCACTGTTACCTCTGTTTGCACTGTGCCTCATGTTGCATCAGTGTCAGACTGGAGCCTCTGTTTTACTGAGTGCTATTGGTTAAGTAGAGGGAGAGGGAGGGGCGGGGGCGGGGGGGCAGGGGGGGCGGGGGGGTCAACAAGCTGATAAGAACCAACAGTGTCTTTTAAGATGATGATTTTCAACTTGAACATACTCTGAAAACGATGTTAACGTATGTACTGTCGCTTCTTGTTCTCTTCTTTTGTAAAATTGCTTTACCTTTATAGTGGACTTGTTTTTTATATGAAAATAACAATAAAGAAATATTAAAAAAACATGTTTTGTGAACATGTGGTTTTTAATGTGGATATTTGGTTCGTTTGTCTCAGTGAGGTGGTTGAGAAATGTGCCGATACAGGAGTCTACACAGTAATCACTTGGATTGGGTCCCAGTGGTTCACCTGGTGGAGCACACCATGAGGGCTTAGTCCTCACTGCAGCAGCCCAAGTCCGAGTCCAGCCTGAGGCCCCTTGCTGTGTGTCATCCCTTCTCTCTCTCCCCAGCTGCCAACTTTCCTCTCTCTCTCACTGTGGCTGAAATAAAGGCAAAAAATCACCCCAAAACACACACACATACTATATATATATATATATATATATTATTTATTATTATTGTTTTTTTTTTAATATGAAGAAAAAAGTGATGTGGTCAGATGAGTCGTCCTTATTCTCCATACATGGTTCTTGTCTGGTGAACACCAGGAGAACGGTCCTGGTGGCTCTGCTGTGGGGGGCATTTTACTGACATGCTTTAGGTCTACTTGTTCCCTTAGAGGGAGGGGTCACTGCAGATCAATACAAAGTTGTTCTGAGTGATCACTTTTATCCCATGATGAAACATCTCTCCTGATGGGAGGGGTCTCCATCCACAGGTCACAAGTGTCAATGATGCTGATGGTCTGATGAGGATAAGGATGATGGGAGACCTTCACAGTCACCTGATCTTTGTCCAGTTGAAGTGTGGGAGACGTTGGAGAGGCGTGTTAGACAGCGCTCTCCACCATCATCAAACACCACATGAGGAAGAATGGAGACTTGGAGCAGGGAAGCTGATTTGGAGGATCANACTTGGATTGGGTCCCAGTGGTTCACCTGGTGGAGCACACCATGAGGGCTTAGTCCTCACTGCAGCAGCCCAAGTCCGAGTCCAGCCTGAGGCTCCTTGCTGTGTGTCATCCCTTCTCTCTCTCCCCAGCTGCCAACTTTCCTCTCTCTCTCACTGTGGCTGAAATAAAGGCAAAAAATCACCCCAAAACACACACACATACTATATATATATATATATATATATTATTTATTATTATTGTTTTTTTTTTAATATGAAGAAAAAAGTGATGTGGTCAGATGAGTCGTCCTTATTCTCCATACATGGTTCTTGTCTGGTGAACACCAGGAGAACGGTCCTGGTGGCTCTGCTGTGGGGGGCATTTTACTGACATGCTTTAGGTCTACTTGTTCCCTTAGAGGGAGGGGTCACTGCAGATCAATACAAAGTTGTTCTGAGTGATCACTTTTATCCCATGATGAAACATCTCTCCTGATGGGAGGGGTCTCCATCCACAGGTCACAAGTGTCAATGATGCTGATGGTCTGATGAGGATAAGGATGATGGGAGACCTTCACAGTCACCTGATCTTTGTCCAGTTGAAGTGTGGGAGACGTTGGAGAGGCGTGTTAGACAGCGCTCTCCACCATCATCAAACACCACATGAGGAAGAATGGAGACTTGGAGCAGGGAAGCTGATTTGGAGGATCAACACCTGACTGAGACTCTTTATGATGCTTCTCCTGTGTATAGCTGCTGTAGCTGTGTGGCCCCCTCTGTACTCACTATAGTGCACTAGTACATTAACACTGCAAAACATGGACTCCAAGATGATAAAGGTTCCAGCTGAACACCTGGTGACTCAGTTAGTTCATTATGTTTCAAAGGCAGAACCTCCAAACACAAGAACTGGACACTATTATAAACTGGAGACAAAGGAGTCTCACATGTCTGACCCAAACTGCCATCTGCTGCATACCAGCGTGACCGCAGCAGGATGACTGAAACATGAATCACTCTCACAAGACTCGAGAGCAAACCTGGAAATAATCAACAGCACAGCCAGCGGTCATACATTTCTGTTCTCTATACATCTCTTGTTTTTCTCCATCACTGACACTTTACTCTGACTCTTAGAAAGTCCTATTCAGCAAAGTGATACTAGTAATAAACTTTATTTATACTTATCATTCACAAACAGCAACTCAAAGTTGTCATGTGATGATGGACAGGACCAGAGAATGTGCATCAGAGAAGCTGGAGCTCAACTCACAGACTCAGACCTTTTATAAAGTCTGGCTTTGGTCCAGTAGATTCAGTGAAGGATGGTTCCAAAACCCTTTCTCCCACATTTCATTTCTCTAGGAATCAGCCTGAATTTCTTTATTTATTTTAGTTTATTTATTTATTTTGATATGACAATGCATTTCAAAACAAAGCATTAAACTAATGTGTTACACAAAGAGTTTATAGCTGTTGCTAATCCTCGACTCCTGTCCCTAGTTGGGCTTTTACATGTGTAATGTAATTAAAACAACACAAAACAGAACACAATGATAATATTATCTATAATTAGCTCAAATAAACAGATGTTCAGTCTAAAAAGAGAAAAAACAACAACAACAACAACAACAACAACAAGCTACAAACATCATAGAGAAGGATGATTGTCCAGATGTAGATCTACGATGTGGTTTTTTTTTACAGTTGTCATTCATCATGCTCCTAGTTGCTGTTACTTTCTTGCCTTTGGATATATCTGGAGAGAGACTGGGACTAAACTATTGATACATTTATAAACAATTTGTAAAAACAAAGATGAATAAAGCTCAAACTAAGTAGATTGTATTTTTTCAGTGTGGGACAGTGGTGCTTTTTGTGAATGAGAATGATGGAGACCAATGTTGGAAATGTTTCTGAGCCTGGACACAGTCCTGTCTCTGAGCTCTGCAGAAGCTCCTTCCTCCTCGTGGTTTCTGCTCTGATCTGTTTGTCAGCTGTGAGACCTGATACAGACAGGTGTGTGTCTTTACACATCATGTCCAATCAGCTGAGTTTACCACAGGTGGACTCCAACCAAGGTGGAGAAACATCTGAGATGATCCAGAGAAATGGAGGAACCTGAGCTACATTTACAGAGTCATAGTAAAGCGTCTGAATACTTACGTCAATGTGATATTTCAGTTTTTACTTTTTAATACATTTGAAATATTTCTAAAATATTGTTTTCACTTCGTCATTATGAGGTATTGAGTGTTTTTTTAAACACTTAAAACTGAAACATAATCATCTGAAGACTGAATGAACTGTCTGAGCTAAAGTGAAACACTAACCAGAAAAACAACACGACCACCCTCCCTCCAGAAGGTGATGTGGTGTGCACACTGCAACTTGACACAACCTGGAGCTGCTGAATGTCCCACTGGGCACCAGGTGCATATCCCCTCCCAGTCCCAGCCCCAGTCCCAGTCCCAGTCCCAGTCCCAGTCCCAGTCCCAGTGTCCCCCCCTGAGGCCCATCGAACACCCCACAGACTGAATTGATGTCACCTGGTAAGTAATTGAGTGCGAGCGGCTGCAAAATGCAATGAGGAGGAACGGGACAGCACTTACCTTGACACCAAAACATATTTTGTCCTATTTTGGGCTAGTGACCTTTGATGTGAGATGACTGACTCCCTCCCTTTGCTCCCTGTTTGTAAACAGAATAGTAATGTAGCATCAGATCTGATGGTCTGGCTCTGAGTCGCTGAACTCTTTGTTTATACTCACATGTAAATGTTAACGTTTGTGTTTGTGCCGTCCATGTTTGTTTGTTCTTCTTATTTTTTCCATTTCATGTTTGTATACCATTTTTTTTTTATGTTTCATAGCGTCACAACACTATGAACTGTGGGTAATTCCCTCAGGCAAAGACCTCAACCTGTCTGCTAGAGAGCCCTTATGCACTGTGTCCATGCAGGTGGACATTGGGATTGGGCCCGAGTCTTTGTCGTCCCAACCCTGATGAGCAAGTGGACACAGGTGCACTCAACCACCTGCTGCAACAAAACACCACCAAACACACACCGCAACGTGGCTGCAACATTTACCACAACACACAAAGGAATTAAAACATTTAACACATAAAACACATAAAACATAAAACACGTCTCAGTTTGACATCATCTCCTCCTCCTGGTTGTTTCCTCCACCAACCAGACAAGTATCCGGAAACATGGTCACAGTCTCTCCTTCCTGAGTTACAGTGTTGAATAATGACCAGAGATGTTTTTACAGAACATTATGATGTCACAGTGAAGGTGACCCTTGACCTTTAAATACTCAATGCCATCACTTCTTTTTATCCTTACAGACATTTGAGTTAAATTGTGTCATAATTAGTGAATGAATTTGTGAGTTATGGCCAAAAACGTGTTTTGTGAGGTCACAGTGACAGAAGTGATGACATTCCTTGTGGGTGTTCCTGATATATTGCATTCACAAGAGTCCAAGTGGACATTTGAAGAAAGAAAGACTCTCAAGGCATTACTGAGATATCATGTTAACAAGGCCAAAACAGCGCTTTGGGAGGTCACCACATGCTTGACCTTTGACCTTTCACCAAAATCAAATCAGTTTATCCTTGGGTCCAAGTGAATGTTTGTGCCAAATATGAAGAAGTTACGTCACTGAGATCATGTCCACGAGAATGGGACGGATGGAGCTCTGACTGTTGCTGGCGCAGAGGAATAAAAACCAATAACTGAACTACTTTACTTTCAGAAACAGGAAAAAACAGTCGAAATGTTGATTTTTTTTTGGTTTTATTGTAAACAAAAACTTCACATCAGAGATACATGTTCTGACTGAAAGAGTTGAATATAAAGGCAAACGAATCAGTACACTCACTGTATGCTGAGGATACATCACAGCAGATCTTAAACACCGTCAGGACACGTTGACAGAATCACCACTGACAGAGTCAAAGCTACACTGCACTGCTACTGCTGCAGACACAATGTGTATTTAAAAAGTCATTGAATCCTCAGTGTCCTGCACTGATTCACAACAGTAACATGCTGAATACAAAGTGTAATATTCATAAAAATATACAGTAAGTCAGAGTGACACTCTGACTGAAACAGATGATTCATATCAGACCCTATCAGACTGCCCGACAACTACAACATGGTTTTTTCTCATTTGTTTTCTAATGAAGTTACGACAACAATCAGTGGCTCTATAAAAATAATTAAAAAAAACGTAGTGTGGCTCTATAAAAATGAACCAAAGGAGTTCTGTGAATAATTATGAGAACAAATTGTTTGATTAGTGTTATATGAGGTACTAGTTTACCTTGCCTACACAACCTTAAATAGCACCTTAAATGTTCAAAGATATAGATCACGGCTTCATTCAGTGAATTTAGAGATATCAACTCAACCAACGTGACCAAAAGTTGATTGTCAATAACTGACTGTTGATGAATATAATTCTTCTGTCACATGTGATCACCTAAAGCACAACAAAGCAAAATCAACACAACCCTTTTCCATGTCAGGCCAGTGCAGGATACCAGTTTATCTGGCTTCATGATATCTATTAGACTGAAGGTTTTTTGTGAGTAATCCCACTGCTGCAACAAGGACCCATTTCCTGACTCGACTCAAGTCTGTGGTCGAGGCGGATACAGGAGGTGTGTGGGGGAGACTGGATACACAGAGTGCTCCAGGGTCTGACCTACATGGAGTTTTTTATCCAGTGGGTGTGTAAGCAGAAGAGCCTGATGACTCAAATCAAAACAGAGGAAACACAAATAAGATAATAAAAAAATAAAGGCCAAAGTTTGTAGATATGTCAGGCCGAGCAGAGGTGAGGTGTAACTGCAGAGATCACCAAAGTTCTTCCAGTTCATCCGGAGGGGAACATGAACGTCCCCTGGTCTACGATGTTAGCGTAGCTAAAAAGCACCACTGTTGACACAGGAGTTGATATCTGATATCTGGTAATTGGTAATATCATTTTGTAAGGGGGGGGGGGGGGCATGGCTCGATAGCGCCCCCTACAACATTTCAACAGAGTAGCCCTGTTAGTACGTTTCACATGGATATATGCAATTTCTCACTTTAAACACAGATAATTCATCAAAATTAGATTCATTCTAAATTTCCGACGTTATTCTCCAACTTTGAGCTGTGATTCACGCTAAAAGTAAAGAATTGTCAGATCCTGTTTTTCAGCACCTTAATACATCAAAGTGGTAACAGGTAATGGTAATGTATTACTGTTACTATTATTATCAATAGGCTATTGTTATTATTGTGTAGTTATTAGTCTGGTTCAGAGGCTTTGAACCAGACAAGTGTGGAGCAGGTGGAGAAAATGTCACTGTGGGGGTGAAGCCTCCATCCTGCAGGTCTGAGCCCCAGACAGCTGAACCACGTGGATAGTTTTCATCTATGCATTTTGCAGATTCATTCAGAGCTGAACGGTGTGAACATATTGGTGAAGGCATGTTTGTTTCTGCAGCAGTGTTGGAGGATAATGTATCACCTAACGTATCATTTTTTAGTAAAGGATGCATTTTGAAGTTCCCTAATGGCTAATCCCACTAACAGACAAAACCCACTGGAAGTGAACATCACCTCCGCTGCTTCTCGCTCATCATAAGCTTGCAAAAACAAGCTTCGACATTTTCCAACAATTATATATAATACATAATACATAATCTTGGGACATACAGAAGAGGGATCAACAAAGATCTTCATCCACTGCAGTAAACATTACACCTCCTGTCCCACCACTACATCATTTCTTCTTTGTTTTCTGTTGTTTTTTTGTTTGTTTTTATTTAACGAATCACTACAGAGCTTTCAGGCAAATTGTTCCCTAATTTGTGCAAATTTTCAACATTATTCAAACAGAGTTTTTTCTTCACTGCTCAGGCCTGTGTGGGGCAGCAGTTAGCCTCTACCAGGAAAAGAGAAATTCAACTCCCAGTAACTCCAAAGTTGTTATATTTATATACAGTCGGTTCTGCTGGCTAACGTTAGCCACTAGTGAGCATACTCAGCAAAATAACAGCAAAATAAATCTGGCCCATACTTGGGCCACATGCTTGTTTTCTTCTGGCCCATATACAGCATGATTGTCAGATGCTACTTCCACATCTGGACCAGTTCTGACACACACACAGAAAATCTTCAAGCTGTCAGTCAATACCAGAGGATAAAAGTAGAATCTGCCCAGATGTGGAAGTACAAACTTAGGCCGAGGACCCAGAAATATGTTGGCAAAGAAGTTTCATTTTGCTTTCTGAGAAGGAATCAGCTCATTTTGTTGAGGTGAAGGTGTGTGAAGCAGGACCTTTGTAGTAGTGGTGTGCAGTCACTGGGGCTAAGCTAGCAGTCAGTGTCTCATTTCTACACATGTTAAATACAGAAGATATAACAAATGAGTGTAGAGGCTTTGGAGAGTTTTACACACACCTATGACATTTCTGTTTTGTAACAAGTTATGTTAACTAATTACTTTGTTGAGTAAATAGTAAAGTATTGTTATTACTTTTACAATGAGTAATATGTAATTTTTCAAAAAACTTGCCCAGTGGTGTAAACAGACACTAAGCAGACACATGTCAACAATCTCAGGTTCCTGCTGGTATTTATGCAGGAAAAAGGAGCCAGGAGGCAGACTTTGTGCGTCTGTTTTGGGTGCAGTCAATCAGAACAAATATAATTCTATTTGCATTCAGACATGGTCAAACACATCGTACGGCCTAGTTCCTTTGAGCATACTGAAACCTTAAATAGGCAGTTTGGAAGTGTTCTCTGCTGCCAAACACGGTTTCTTGATGGCAGCAGGTGGATGTTGATTGCCAGTAGTTTCGTCTTCAGGACAGACTGGAGGCTACAGTGAGTTGCTATCGGAAAGTGAGGAGACCAGCTGGGGCTAGCTGGTTAGCATGCTAACTTCAGTAGAAGAAAAGATGTGATAGAGACAAGAGTTAACATTGGTGTTTGTTTCCACCTCTGGAGACAGATGTTGGTCAGTAAAGGAATTAAGTTTGATGCTGGACTCACGACGTTTCTTCTGGACTGGTAAGTAAACAGTTGCTAATGCTAACGTTAGCCATGCAGGGATAGTAAAATGTATATATAGCTGCTTAAATACATGCCTCAACTTTGCTAGTAAACGAGTTTTTACTTCATTTGTCTCATTTTTGTCTACTACACACATTAAGTTCTTGAACCTAGCCTAATAATCCTGCTAGCACTGTTTCCAATTTCTGGTGGCTAAATATTCTTTCTACAACACAATCAATGCAATTTTGTACTATTAAGCATTGCTATGGACTTGAACCTTTCAACTCACAGAGGCCAGTGCAGCAGTACTGTTCCTCTGAGATCTACAATGGAGTTTCTGACAATTTTAGTTTTTGGGTTTGGTTTGGGAACTCATTCTCATGTCAGACTGACCAAATCATTCCAAAAGTAAGCAGCTATCGTATGACTCAAAATCATTTACATCAGTCCATTCATTGCAAATCCATTGTTTGCTAAAATAATTTGGAGTCAAATACATCTGCCTTAAGTATGTAAATAGCCAGAATGTTCTGTTTGGGGAATTGAGGTCAAAAATCAATCCATGAGTTTTTGCAGATATATGTGTATGAACATGTTTAGACAGAACAGCCAAAGAAATCCCTGCCAACGCTGCGGGGGTAGCCTTCCACCACCTTCAGCGCCACAGGGTCAATCTTCCAATAGTGTGGCCCACTCAGGAAATTGGCGTATCCTGTCAGAGGGCAAGAGAGGGCAACCATGGATTTACAGATAAAAGAAAAACAGGCTTTTACCAGTCATTAGGACAGAGGTAGAAAAAACTGTAGCTTTTTTCTGAATTCCTCACCATATATGTCCCGAAAGGCTGCATCAATACGACTGGGCAGTCCTCCCCACTCATGCATGCTGTGAGGATGGACGTCATCGACTCGATTCTCCTGTGGATTGAAGTTCCAGTAAGAAGTGGACTTGAAGAGGTAGACCTTCTCTTCCCACTTTAAAGCTGCTTGGATATCCGTTACAGGAAGACCGAGCCGCTGCACCGAATCCGGTCCTGTTATCTTCCTCTCAGCATCAAACACCCAGTAGCTGTCACCTGTCACGGTAAAAAGATGGAATAAAACTCTAAATTAAGGTCTCTACATTTAATCTTTGACACAATCTGATCTGGCCCAAAGAACCAGGCAACCAAAGAACTTTAAATGAATTCAAAGAGTAACTTAATAAATTAAACTTATAAACTAATAACTAATAAACTTAAGAAGACATTTTGGCCTTGGTATGATTCAGATGTTATTGGCTGGACCACAACAGGAGGGGCAGCCCTATAAACATGAATGTTCATGAATGACTGACTGACTGAGTGATACAGTTGAGTGATGAAGTTACATCATTGGTTGACTGAGTGTTGGACTTACTATCCTATTGGCCGTTGCTCGCGTGAACTGTTTGTATTACATCACCAAAGGACATTTACAGTAAATCCAGTTTTTAACTCCCGTATTTCCTCAGAAAGTGACCAGTACTTCCTGATTTCACACATAAGTAAACAAAAGCATAACTACTTTCTCTAGTAGCCTAGATTTTATAAGCTTATAATAGTTAGCTAAGTTAAGTAATGGTAGCTCAGTTGACTGAGAACTCCAACTGACCTCAGTGCACACCGTATTATGCTACAGATCAGTTGTTTAAGTCATAAGCTTTCTTGCCATATCGTTGACACATTTGTTTTTAACCTACACTTTGACTGGCAATGTAACTCCTTTTACAACTTTAACTCCATTTTAACTATTACTTCAAATTTTATAGCATTCAACTGCAAGTTTTCAGCAGCAAGTACACTTTTCAGGTTTGCTTCTGTATCATGACCAACCTTGGAAGAACCAGATGTTGCCAGACCTGTCTTCATATGCAGCATCAATGTGGTCAGGAATGCCTCCCCAGTGACGTGAAGCCAAGGCCGGATAACCAGCTTGTAACTGCCCATCACGGATGCGCCAAACATATCGAGACTTAAAGAAGAACAGCTCCCCCCTGATCATGGACACTGCATCAAAGCTTGTTCTGCAGGCATCCGGCTGCGGCACAACAACATACACAGCAGGTATATTTTTGTCTCTGGACTAAAATGTGAAGTTGCAAAACACAAAACTAGTGTTGCTTTGAGGTCCTTTCCCAATATCATTGTCATACCATCCCAGAGTCAATCTCATTGGTCTCCAAAATCTCAGGCAGTGTGTGCTGAGGGGGGCCATACAGGTACTGAATCCCCCTCTTGTCGTCCTCACTCAGCTGCAGAGGGTAGGAGTCGCTGTAGAAAGGACACATCACAGCATCGGGCTCCAGAGAGTGCTGTAGGCCCAGGACATGGCCAAACTCATGAGCTGCCACTTGCAGGAGATCAGTGCCTGAATGGAAAAGCAAAGGATAAAGGACAAGCACATTAAAATTAGTAGCTGAGTGCATTACTGTACTGAAATCAAATGAGGAACTCAAATGAAGCACACAGAACTGCAGTCACAAGAATCTTCATCATAAAACAAGACCTCCCTTTACCTCAAAGTAGCAAACTTACTCACCCACATCATTGCCTAGTGTCCATTGTTCATCATAGTCAAAGTGGACTTCTCCCTCTCTATGTGTCCGGGGGAAAAAAGCATGGGCCAGGATTCCTCCAGGACCATCGAAAGGTAAGGAGTCCCCGTGCCAGTACCTACACAAGTACTCCTTTTATTGTGCACAAGTGAAATAGTGATATCACACATTTCTGTACGCTTAGCATGTTGGAAATCCAAGTGGCAGGATTAGAGACTAAAAATTATTTTAAATTGCATAATTTAAAGATTTTAGAATGCCTCATCTGTCATCCCAGGGCTATGATGCAACAGTACCTTCTTTCTTTTTATGAAATGGTTAAATTAACTCACCAGTTCAAAGTTTATTTTCAAGAAGCATAAAAAGTGACAAAAGACCATTGCTTTGATCAGGGATGGGGAGAAACCAACATCAGCTGCCAGGACCACACTGGCCTGCACAAGACTGGGAGCTGAGAGTCAACCAGGGGAAGCAACTGAAGTTCCCAGCAACAGTTTCCTGAACGACGCATGGCAATGGAAACATAGCAACAAGTACTTGATGCTTTTGTGGCAAGGTGGTCTGAAGATCCACGAGGCCAAGAGGAAACGGGTGCAGACAATGCAAGTGTCACAGTGCTCAAGAACAACCCATGGTGAGACACAGGAGGTGCCAGGCCTGTTGTCCCCACACAGTGCATGGAACCCCTGAGTGATGCAAGCTGCAGACCCTTTTCCTCTGTGCTTGAAGAGAGGGACCCTGCAGCACCCAGTCTTGAAGGCCATAGCAGACACTATCTTGAGTGGGATTAGCCCCTGCAACCACCTCTGTCCAGTGAAAAAGATAATTGCTTTTGTCAGGGATGGGGAGAAGCCAACATAAGCTGCAAGGACCACTTCCTACTTCCTTCGACCTGCTAGCAGCACCACATGACTGGGAGCTGAAAGTCATCCTGGGGAAGTAACTTAAGAAAATGCTTCTACAAGGCCAGACATGGTTCTGATCTCAAAAGTCTCCAAGAAGATCATTCTCTTAGAACTCACTGTTCCCTTGGAGGAACACACTGAGTAGGCCAACAAGAGAAAGATGACAAAGTACACTGAGCTAGTGGAAGAATGCTGGGTCATCTGGGTAGGGGTGTCTGATGTTGAAAGACCCGAAGCACCCATTGACCCCAGGAAATATCACTGATGATTTGTCACACAAGATAATGTATTTAAAAAATAAAACTGTATATAGGTCAATTTACAGTACCAGCAGTATTGTCCATGTCACTCTCGTGAAGTAACAGGACAGACAGTATTACAGTATTATATTAAATTTTATTATTTGGTATTTGGGGTGAGGTAAAAAAAATATTGTGTGCTCTTAAGCATTCAGTCCATCAGTTCAAAATATGGAGCATCTTTATTATTTTGTTACACTTTACTGGACGTGCTTTCTTGACTTGACAGGATGAATGATTGCAACAGATTATAACAGCAGTTATGAAGTGAGTTATGAAGGTAACCTGAACAGGTCAAGACTCAAACTAAAAAGCTGCTTGGCAGAGTAGTAATGAAACAGTAGTGTGTAATGTGGGAGGATACAGTATGAAAAAAGACAGTTGTTATGACATGGAAGTGTTGTAAACCAAAAGCCAAAATGTCTAGTCCGATCTGATAAAAATGTAGCTGCAGGCATGCTATTAAAATCCTGCCAAACAAGTCCCGCTTTGCGTTCATTCATGTTTGTGATCTGCTCTTGATCATGGCAGGGACACACCTGATTTAGTTTTTCCCGGGTCACTCTGACAAAAGAAGATGAATGGAAAACTTTGCCAACTGTGGGCCTGTATTTACACTTTCTACAGCTGGTTACATGTATTTCTCAACACTGAGTTTACACAGTCAACACAACACAAGTCAGTGTGGACTACACTCTGGAGAACGTTTCATTGCTTTGACATAAAATGCATTCAGTGACCACATCTTTGGAAATTCAACTGTTTTCGCTCTAAAACTCAACCACCACCAAACATACCATCCTGAAACTGTTCAAACACTAGCATAACACAAAATTACTCTAAAGTAGACTGGCCTTTGCTACATTATGCTACATCTAAAAAGAAATAAAAAATGAAAATGCATCATTCCTTGATGACCTCATTGTATGACTTGTTCCAGGTGAGGAAGGGGCGGGTGAGGATAAATCCAGAAGCTTCTGTAATTGTATGAGACGGTTTGTTCAGTTTGTTTCGCTGTTCTCCCCCAGTGTTTCACAGGTGTTGTTATTTTTCCTTCCACCTGTGACGCTCCTCCCGCTTGTCTTGGAGGTTTGTCCTGGCCAACCTCAGCATGCCACAGCTGATGTAGTTCACCTGGGCCTTCCAGACTATAAAAGCTGGCACATATGTCACTTGCTCTCTCCTTTCAACTTCTGATATCCATTTTCTTTTTTGCCTCTGCACACACAACACCCCCACATCACACATGTCCCTCATCCATGCACTGCTGATTTCCACACCCCATTGATAACCTGTCTTACCTCTTAGTTATTATGATATGTTTATCTTTAGTTAAACCTTTCTGTGAACTCCCTTCTTGCCACTTTCACTGAGCCTCTCCGTTCTTCAACACCACAGGGGAACCCTTTTCCTCATGGAGGTGGATCAAGTCTTTTGGTGCATTAGAGAATTTGGATGTTGTGCTGAGCTGCATGTTGGTAAAGAGTTTTGAAAAAGTGAACTCAGTATAGAGAAATGTGGGTTACAATTCCCTTTCTCTGATGTGCAGCAGTGTTTTTATTTTAGATGGTTGTTGATTTAAAGCTGCATATTTTCTCCTCTCCTGTGTTTTATCTGAAGTGTTGATCCAAAGAACCAAAAACCATCTCAGTGTAGTTTTATATCTCCTCTCTCAGGCTTCTCTCTGGAGCTCTAGCAACAACAGAGGTATCTGATAAAAATATATCAGATTTCAGGTAAAACACTCAGAGAAACCAAATCCTGCAAGGTTAGATGGTGGGCCCAGGTGGGCTGGGCTTGGTGCATGGCTGAGAGGAGTGACTGCTTTGTTGTGACATCACAAAGTCCTGACGGCTGGTTTTAAGGCTCAGTTTCTGAATACAGGCTGTGTGCATTTCTCTGTGGACTGAGGCTTTGATACTTTCACAGTATTAATATAGAACCTAGACCTGATCTATAATCAAACAACACATGGACATCTACCTTTAGACTATATGGACCTTTAATTCCTTAAAGATGCTTAAACATACTTGCTTTATTCTTTTAAGGCTTTTGCAGAATAACATTTGAAAATATAAGAATTAAATAAAGAAGAGACATTGGGGCAGGCTCTGGTAAATCCTTGTTTCTGATTGGCTATGATGAAGGGGTCTTGTTCTTCACTTTAAACGTAACATGTCTTTCTCCTAAATTGGCTCTTCAGTTCATTCTCTGATGTTTGCTGTATCATAGTGTCTGATGGTGCCTATAATCAACCTGACTGTGTGCTGGTTGTTACCTGTTGAAGTCAATAATGATGTCAGCTTTCTCAGTGGTGACCTCTCTGAACCTCAGTGGAGTCACTGCACTCCAGACACCGAACGCCTCCTGGAAGACACGCCGCACTTTGTCCTCACTCATCTGCCAGGGGAAACGCATAATCCTATTGGACACACACACACACACACACACACACACACACACACACAAACATAACATGCCGTATTAGAGAGCACTCATGAAAAACATATTTGTATCCTATAAGTGAATTCCTGCCAAGGATGTGATGTCAACCTTTTGACTGTCAATATCTGCCGCTAAGATTTGGTCTCATATCCTGTCCACTTCCTGCAGCTGGTGGGTTGTACAGTATGTGAGTAAACAATATGGAGTTTCTCTCCTGTCTTTATTCATTTCACGTTCAGATTTTGTGATGCTTTCCCTCCACACCCTGCCTCCTCTCACAGACAGTCATAAGTGTTTGCCCGCTCTCAGACACAAACATCCTGAGTTTCAGTCCTCCTCACACTCAGGCTTCTGCTCCCCCTCCCTGATTTTTGTGAAATGACCTTGTCAAAATTCTCCAACAAATGGAATGACAGGTATGACCAATGAAATCATCACTACCTGATTGTGGACAGTAACTGTCCCTCCACAGACTTATTATATGTACTTCACTTGTTTTCTGTAGGACTTCCAGAGTTAATTCATCAGTGTCCGACAACACCGACTGCTGGACTGCACATCAACACTGCCGCCATATCAGACTTTAAATGATTTATTATTATTAATATAAAAATATTATTATATCATTAATATTATATTACTAATATTATACAATTATATACTCATACCACAACTTGGTATGACAGATAGATAGATAGATAGATAGATAGATAGATAGATAGATAGATAGATAGATAGATAGATAGATAGAAGCTGAGAGTTCCTGTATCAGTCTGTCAGCACCTGTTCTCCGCTGCCTGTCCAGTAGGAGGTGGACAGGGTGTTCAGGATTATCCAGAATGGATGACAGTTTGTACAGTGTCCTGCTCTCTGGGTTTGCAGTCAGAGCCAACCTGGTGTCACCAGCTCTGATGCTGCTCCTCCAGGAGACTACATCTCATTTTAAAGGCTACTATATTACACTTACATTACATACTATTAAGTCCCATGCTCTCTGCTTATTGATATTTCACACAGTCAAACCAGCCAATATGATTTGTTGTTGTTGTTGTTGTTGTTTGGTTGAAGCCAAAGAATAATCAATAAACCCTCTTCCCTTCTTTGAGTTACAGATCAGTCCCATGTGAACACACAGACATGATGCACATAGTTTTAGATTCAGCAGGACTTAGTCTTTCTCTTCGACATCATTTCCTCCTTTACATACACTGGCTTCAGAAGATGACCCCTAACTTTATTAGCACGCTTAATTGTGCTGCTGGTTTAATCATAAATAAATAAAACCACCACTGAATGTTTCTGTAAATGATTCAGCTTTTCACTACAATCTATCCCAAACCTTAACCAACAAAACAAAAATATAATATTTCACTAACCTTAACAAAATCACTTTCCAAATCATTTTGTTGCCTAAACCACAGACAGGACTCTGGATGGAAACCCTGGTCTGACGGGGTGACGGCTGGTGTGCTTATACACCTGCCAATCATAGTATCTAGCAAGTTAAAAAGTCTCTGAGAGGTCCATGACCCAGCGTCTGTATGTACTGAGTTGGGAGTGAGACTGTGTTGATCATAACCTACCAGAAGGGGGGCATTTCTAAGGAGCTTTAATATTGTTTTAAATAAAAGTGTAGGAGCAGTTTTAGTTAGTGTTGGCAGATTATCTTATTTTTATTATTTTTTTATTTTGGCTTTAGATTTCATTATTGATTTGGACACACGGTGGCAGTAATGGGAGACACACACAGGATATATGTTGGGTATAGGTGGGAGGAAGTAGGTAGGCACAGGAAATGGGAAACCACACAAGATTTCACCAGACCTGAGGCAGAAAGAACAAAGGAACAACACCTGTAAAGAAAAAAGTGATATGTTTGAAACCTTCGGCATTATGTCAATAAACGACAATTAAACCTGCAAGGATTGACTGGACATTAATTCTGTCTTTTGGGTCTGCGTAAAGACAACTGCTGCTCCTCCTGTGCAAGTAATGGCAAGATTGGAAATTGGATGAACAAATGAAAATTGCTATTACAAAAAGAAACAGTCAAATTATGGATTCAACCAACAGTAACAGATTATTTATCATGCTAATAATGTCATATTTAAAGGTTAGAGCTAAAAGCATTGTTTTAATCCAGGCTTTATGAAGGCCCTCCCCATGTTGAGGCCCTGGTAAGCGGTGACCCCTCACTACATCACACATGGCTCATGGCAGTCGTTTTCCTTAGTGCTAATCTCATTATATTGTGCTAACAGACTGGTTAGAGAACGGACTCTTTCTTAATGTGCAGCTGTGTGGACGAGCTCAGACACGACATGCAGGACGTAATATGAACCTCTTTACCTACGGCGAGTGCCACTGACGGCGTGAAGGGACTCCCCTCACCCCAAACAGACGTTGAGCTGTTTGTGCTGCTGTGAGAGGAAAACGCACAAAACTAGTTCAAATAACCTCCAGGTAGTTTATGAATTTCTGCTCTTGGATACAGAGATGACGCTACAATGGTATATGTACAATGGTGATGGAGTGTTTGGGGCTCAATAACTCGCTCACTGTGTTTACTGTCTCAATAAACTCCACTAACACAACACACACTAATCTTCTACATTTGTGTTGTGATTGAAGCACAGACCTACACCAGTGATGTTTTTACCCACATTAGCAGCTGAAGAAGGACATTAAGATAAACTTGTAAAACACACAGTGTTAATGTTGGTTTACAATTTCATCCATGGGAGCCACAGGCCTTGATGCCTGCTGGTTGTGTTCACAGTGGAGCCCAGCTAAGGCCAAAGCACTGAAACCTGGAGGTGGATTTCGTTGCCTCCTTGATGCCTTCAGTCTTGCTCCGGTGGTGTTGTTTGCCTACTCATCATCTCTGCCAACGTACAGCTCCACACAGCTGCTACCATGAGTCTTGGTCTTGTTTTGTTGCTGTTGTTGCTTTAGATTGCTAGTTTGGACTTGAGACTGTAAACGTCAGTTTCTCTTACTCATTCAAGGGGAAAAAGAGCTACAATTTGCATTGATGCTCCACTCTGTCCACTGGCTGCTGCTGAGTTTGTCTGCATGCTGTTTGTTGCAGGGCACGGTTTACGGTGGGTTTATCAGGGGGGTTTTTTATTATTGAAAACAGCTGCCTGCTGCTGCAGAGCAGAGCTGAGAACACTGAACCAAAACAGTAAAGTTTTGGGGATGTGAAACAAAACAATGAGCTGAATGACTCTGAACACTGAGAGTGAGGAGGTAGTTCTCTGTTGGTTTAGCTTTATTAACAACCACTTTGTCTTTGTCAATATAAGAGTCGTTTAAGTATTTTTTAAGATCAAAGTCATCTTTTCTAAAGTCGTATTATAGTTGAGCTTGTTTTTTCTGTAAATCTAATCCTGTAAGCTAAACGCCTGCATGAGTGACTACAGTTAATGGAAGACAGTTTCACAAAGTGCCTCCTCTCTCACACAGACACTATACACACTCAGTTAGACCAGCAGAGACTCTTTTCTCAGCCTGTTCTAGTCTGTGTACAGTACTGTCATCACATGCACCCAAACACAATACTGCAGTGCTGACTTGATGCACAGCTCTGTTTCATCACACTGACCGTCCTGGTAAACACATAAATAACTAACTATAATAACAACTAAGCCGTGGAGCTTTTAATTCAAGGGTGATTCCATGTTTTACGAGGCGGCTACAACTCTGCTCATTTTGCTGCTTTGACAAATTAAACTACAAACAGTCTGCACCACAAGTCCTCGTGCCTGTGGTGTAATAGCTAAAATGTAAACACATTCTACTGTGAGTAACCATTAGCTTGCCATCTCCACCCCCCTCCCATTCTGGTTTCAGAGGTCCATACCAAACTAAAGCCATCTGCTTTGCTTTGAACTCCTCTCGCATAAACTGGGTTTGTTTTTCTGGAGGTCATGAAACCCTCAAGACAAATTACAGAGAGGGGCTGTCTATTAGCTGCAGTGGAGAAGGAGAGACAGTTAGACTTTTAGAGGCACAGATTTCCACGGAGCTAAATAATCTTGTACTCTGTAATCGTTTTAATTTAAAATGAGTATTTATATTGGAAACATGAATTATTCCACTCACTAAATAAACCCAGAGAAACTAAAGTCAGCCTCCCTCCACACAGACCACTTGTCTAATTATATAATCTGTGCATGTAGTGCAGCATGTGCAATCATGATTAAAAGCCAGTGACCAAAGCAGTGGTAAACAACTACATAACTTCATAAACCAATGCACTGACAGACTGAATATTTGTGTTTCTTCTTACTTGTAAGTGAGGTCAGTCTTTTCCCAGCGTCCTCCAAACAGAGCAAACCGTTTCCTGCGCTGCTGTCTGCTCAGGTTCCCCTTCTTCTTTAAGTTGTAGTACGACAGGTCAACCTTCGTTAAGGTGGGATAGTCTGGGACCCCACAGCGGGGGCGCTTCCAGAACTCCGTGTCATTTTTGGATGTCGGTACAGACATCACATGGTACTCTTCATTTAGTGTGTCCTGCTCATGTCGGCCCCTTTTCTTCAGACCGACGTGACTGTGGCTGTGGGGCCATCCCTGCAAACACAGGCACAGTTATTGAGATCATCATACAGTCTTTATTAGCAATAATACTGATTCAAAAATATAAATTTTCCAACTGGGCATTACAATGTGAATTTATATGCTGATGATATCATCTTCTACATCCTCATCTCTACCACAGACCAGACCTTCTCCAGGTTACATTCTTCCCAGACTCTCTTTTATAATAAAGCTTCTTCTAAACTCCAAAAAGATGAAATGTGTGCATTAATGTTTTTATTGATGATATTTGAGAGGAAAAAAAATTTAATTCCATATTATAGGAGTGGAGACTCTCTTAGTTTTTCACCATTTACACTCAGCTTTCCTGCCTCTTTTTCTGGATTTTTACAGATGCAGCATTTCTCTGTGGTGCTTTTTGCTTGCCAGAAGTTAATTTCATTCTAACAGGTGCAATGACACCAACAACATTCACTATTTTAGAATTAAACTACAATCAACACCTCGTAGTTGTTTGCTTCTGACAACCAGTCAAGTTGCAGGAAATATGGTCACAGTCTCTCCTTCCTGAGTTACAGCATTGAATAATGACCAGAAGTGTTTTTTGGAATATTATGATGTCACAGTGAAGTTGACCTTTGACCTTTTGGGTATGAAATATTATCACTTCATCATTTTATCCTATTAGACATTTGTGTTAAACTGTGTCATAATTAGTGTTTGAATTAATTAGTTATGGCCAAAAACAAGTTTTTTGATGTCACAGTGACCTTGACCTTTGACCTCTGGCCACCAAAATCTAATCAGTTCATTGAGTCCAAGTGAATGTCTGTGTCAATTCTGAAGAAATTCCCTCTATGAGATATCACATTCAAAAGGCCAAAAACATATCCTGTGAGGTGGTGTTTTGTGAATTTGTGCCACATTTAAAAGGATTCCCTTGAGGAGTTCCTGAGATATTGAATTCACAAGGTCAAAACTGTGAACTTGAACTCTGACCTTGGACCACCAAATCTAATCCATCCCTGAGTCTGAGTGAATGATTGTGCCAAACTTGAAGAAGTTTTGTCACGCCGTTCACAAGAATGGGACAGACAGACAACCTGAAAACATAAAGCCTCTAGCCATGGTTGTTGCTGAACCCTGATAATCTAATAATAAAGTTCTTCTACTGCAAGCTGTTTTGACCTGTCGTCAGCACAGAGGCATAATTATTAGGAGATCATCAACAGAGTTGAGGTAGGAGTTGGTGACAGGTTAAGGGCCTCCATAAACAGTGGACCAGCATTCTCGCTGATATATGTCGTTTGTTTGTTTTTCTTCACATATTCTGATCTTATGTGTCAGGAGTAAGAGACATTTCAAAGAAAATGCAAAGATGATCAGACAGAGCAACATCAGTAGAAAGATGACTTTAGACCCTTTGTGATAAATAAATCAAAGGTATGGCCCTGGTTGTGGATGAGCCCAGAGACATTTGAGTCAGTCCAAAGGTGTCAAGTAAGTTATAAAGTTCTTCAGCATTGTTGTCATTGGGGTTGTCAACATGAATGTTGAAATCTCCTAATATAGATTAGTCATCAAAGAAACTGGCAGAATACTTTGACGGTCTGTTTATAATCAGGAGTCAAACACAGTGCAGTAGTAAGTACAGCAGCAGGATACCATACCATTTCTGAACCTTGACGTTAGCTGGATTTCTCATCTGCCCGTCTCAATGGCTCTGTCCTCAAGTCTCTGCTCCCATGTGTCGGGTAGACACAACTATTTAGCTTGTTCAATACACTTTACTTTCATAACTTCAGAGTTCCTGAATTATATTGTGTCAAGATGAACGTGAATGCTAGTTTCTAACTTAAACCTTAAGTTACAGTTTAGCTAACTAATGTTAGCTAGTATCTAACTTTAGCCTTAAGATACTATTAAGTAGTTACTTCTTATTACCACTTACTATTACTAATTACTACTGTACTTAAGTACAATTTTGAGGTACTTGTACTTTGCTTGAGTATTTCCATTTTATGCCACTTTATACCTTCACTCTACTACATTTCAGAGGAAAAACTAAAACTTCAGTTCACTGAAGCACTGTACTGGTTTCCTTTTCCCCCAGAGAGAAAGTTGACCTCCCTTATCATTATATAACTCACACTCTGCTCCAGATGACACCTGCCTAAACTGAAACACGTCTGAAAGCATAACAGCTACTCCTCCTCCTTTCTTACCAACTCTGGGGGCTTCAATGAAGTTAAACATCGTCCTCAAAACATCATTGGTCCCTGTGTGCAGTGTGATGTGTTTCACAGTTGAATGTGCAGCCACAATATGCAGGATTCTTCCTGTCATATCAGAGAAAGTATCCATGGGAAAGCAGTGTATTTGGCTTTCCCTGTAGCCTTCTACTTTCTGATTTACCCCTCTCTGTGAGATGAGAGGTTATCCAGGTCATCAGACAGAGACCCAGGGACCTGCAGTAGTTGTACGTTCAGTTTTTCAGGATGATTGTTCCTCTCTCTCCCTTTCACAGCTGTCCACAGCTGAGGAGAATGATGATGCAGGCCCGCCAATCTCATCACAAATCTCGGGGCACTTGGTTCTGCCCATCTGCAATCTCTGGTGCTGAAAAATGAAACTAACATGGAAGTGCCAAAAACTGCAGTTCCCGACTAGTGTCTGGCTCCAACAGTGAGTCAATTCCCATAGACATCATAAAATGTCCAACTTTACAGCAGAAATAAACATGTTTACAGCCTGGTACAAAACAGTTTTGGTCTCTAGAGCTAATTTCCTCCTTCATGACACCTGTTTATATAACTCACCTGTTTACATTTTATTGAGGCTTGAAGTTATGGAGAATTGAGAGCGTGTCACTTTGAGTGACAGGTGCATTTCTGTATGATTGCTTCAAACCAGCATACAGGTCTCACATGCCCCTCCTCTTTGCCCATTTTTGGATTATCTAGGTGTTAAGGGCAGAGTCAGACACTTCAAAGATGGCGACGGTGAGCAGCTCACTGAGCTTCTGAAACCTGTGAGTGACATCAAGGAGGCTATGTCCATCTTTATTTACAGTCTTTGGTTCTGCCTCTTCCTCCCTTTCCTCAAGGAAATCATTTACTGTTAGAGCTCCAGGGATGACTGCCACTTTTAGTTTATTATCTGGCTCACAGTGCTCCTGTTTCTTCATAGTCTTGTTCATGCTAATTAGCTGTGTGTTAGCATGCTCCTGTCTATTGTTGTAAGTTCCTGGTAAAGTGGTGTCATTCATGCACAGTCCATTTACCTCCATGTTCACTTCCAGCACTGCAGTCTTCAGGATTAGATTAGTATCAGTATGATGACATGAGTTGACGAGTGTCTGTGCTGTGCTGGGTGGCTCCTTACACACTGAAGTCAGCTGCTTGTCGACTTTGTTTGGTTTCTGTTTTGCTGATTCAGCTGTCCAATCAGACTATGATTGTTGGTACAGTTCAGGATCAGATCTGCTGAGTGGGCTGTTTTAACCAGAAGACGACAACAAGCTGGACCAGAGTACTACTGTAACTGGGATTCAGACAGTGGAAATGATGGGGTGAGAACTGTCATGTAGCTGCTGCTCTCTTGTCTTGTCTTGTCTTGTCTTCTTCTTACATTGTTGAGATAAAACTGAGTAGTTATTAAAAAGGTTCATTCTTCCCATGGTCACACAAGAAGCAACAAAAACATGGTAACAAAACATGGATATCGTTACCTTGATTCATTCTGTGTTTTCATCTGCCATCAGACCACCTATAGTTTCAGAGCTCTGAGCCACTGTAATAAAGCACTTGTCAGAGTGAACTCATGATGTATGAATCTAGATCAGAAAAGTACCACAACCACTAATCTGTCAGCTCAGAAAAACACCTGCACTCTTTGTTCTGTGAAACTAATGGAGAAACAAACAGGATCATTTTGACTTAACCTCAATCATGTGACGGAGTCTCCTCCACCCTCTGTAGTGTGTAAATAAAGAGTCTAATATATTGATTAATGGTCCTTCATGACTGAAAAGCAAATAAGAAGATCAATGAGAATACTTTCGTGCTTAAGCAAAGCTTCAAAAGTGCTCTAATGTGAAAGGATTATGGCCTGACATTTGTTCAAATACAAGATAATCAAAACTCCTACTGGTCAGCCTTAAAGCAACAAAGTCTCTGAAGTGAACTCAGGTGTGGCATCTGGGCCAAATCCAGCTGTTTATGAGAGGTGGGTTACTGCTTAAAGATGGGTAACAAATTCAAGTTCAGTCCCCAAAGCAGTCATAAGTCCATACATAGATACAGTACATTCATCTGTCCCTCATATATAATGTACATTCTCTATGCACTTATTCAAGGATAATGAAGCTAGAGCCTCTCCTCACATGTACTGGTTGAAATGAGCAGCGAAGGTCATGTTTCAACAGAGCAAAGAGCATTCAAATGCATCTGTGACTAACCATGTAAACTTTGATTTGAGACCTGTATGTTTTTGAAAACTGTTGCAACATAGTGCAACATAATATTAAAGGGGTTGTTTTTAAATTTTCTCTGGCGCTGAACATGGATTCTTGCCGGGAGCAGGTGGTGGTGAGCGCTTCAGCCATAGTTGTGTTTACAAGACGAGAGATTATAATACGTCCACAGCTGTTGGTGAGTAAAGGAATTAAGTTTGAACTCACAACATTTCTTCCAGACTGGTAAGTAAACAGCTGTTAATGCTAATAATAGCTATGTAGCAATAGCAAAACTCACATTTTTATATATATATCCATTCCACTGATTTAACTCATGAGGTTCAGTTTATCTGTCATGGTTGGTCCTACTCAGCCTTGTGAAAACATCTGTATCACGCCTTTTGTGGCTCTGAAGTTTTCCAAAGCTCCAAAAAATAACCCTGATGAAGTCATCAGGGTTATTATCTCATCTTGGGCTTAGGACTTAAAAGCTTTGACATTTGACAACTCACTTTTAACAATTGAGCTTTAAGTTTGAAAAGTCAGCATTTAGGAGCAAGTGAGGGTCTAATATAAGACCCTATGAGCTGCAGTACTGTATGGGGAGTGAATGAATTTGTAGAATTTGTAGATAGATAGATAGATAGATAGATACTTTATTTATCCCCTAAGGGAAAGTTGTGTCCATTAGCTCTTTGTTCATAATAATAATAATAATAATAATAATAATAATAATAATAATAAATAAATAAATAAACAATAATAGTTAGATTAGTCCACTTCCTTTGGCTGAGGTGTTGTATAGCCTGATGGCAGTGGGAACAAAGGATCTCCTGAACCTCTCTGTTCTGCAGCGCAGTGAGATGAGACGTTTGCTGCACCTGTAGCTGCTTCTCTGTCCTGCCAGAATGTTGTGGAGAAGATGGTTGTATAACACTAAATACCTTTAATTAATAGAAATCTTTACAATTCAATACATAGTTATTCTTTTAAGAGTTTTTTTTACCAAAAGTTTAGAATGATTTTAGGTTGTTATAAAACATATATTTTCTTCCTTTATTACATCACATACTGTATACCTCTATATCTGCTTTGCAGCACTTTAATGAAGCTATATGATGTTTACACTGACTGAAATGTTAAGATGCCAAGTTTCAGTGGCTGCACGATTTAATTAAACGAAAAACTTCCAGTTCTCTTTTCGATAATTTGATGCTCATTTTAAAGTTATTTGTATATTTATTTATTAAATTATTATCATTATAATCATCTTTATAATTATCATTGATTAATCAGTTTGTCTACAAAATGTGAGAATATGATGAAATATAACTTCAAAGAGCCTGTGTGACATTTTCAGATTGCTTTTTCGTATAGCTCATATTCAAGTCTGGCAAAGAAAAGCAGCAAATATTCAGCTGCAGAGGTTAACATGTGGCTGTGGAGGTGGGCATGGTCTGCATCCAGCTGCATGACAGAGAGAGGTGTGGAGCTGGCTCAGGAGATCAGTGCCAGGTGAGCTGATTGGACAGCTGCTGCTTGTTGAGTAATCACACTCTTTAAATGCAGTGGCGTGATGAATCTCTGATGATGCCGCACACACAAAGAAAGACAGCCACGCTGGTCCATGATGCTATTAGTTGAACTGTGTTGACTGGTCTGAACAACCAAAGGCGCACAATTGAGAATTGCATATGTGTATGAGCAGTTGACACAATAAAGGATGGAGAGAACTCATGGCAGTGAGACCTGCTACTCTGTCATCTTTGCTTGAAAACTGAAACTGAAACATTCTTTGCAGGTGAATCTGATCATTTCAAATCTAAATGTGAATTTCACATTGAAGCTAAAATAAACATGCTAGAAAGAACAATGCCTGCACCACATGAGTGCATAACAATGGAGCTGGTGTTGGGTCCGGCCACTTCAACACAACTGAAGCCACAGGCTGAGCTGAATGACAGGCAGCTCAGTTTAAGTTGAGTGACAGAAGTGAGGCAAGAGTGTGGGCAAGCAGCAAGTTCTCATTTAGAAGGCACAAACAAAAAGCTCGAAACAAAGCTCTGTGTATGCGAGGGGAATCCTGGAGATGGAAGCAACATGTCACCACACGATAGTGCGGTTGCTGCATCTCGCCCAAACTGACGTGCCTGAGCATCGACCAAAATTAAGTCCTTAGCCCGACTACACAGGGGAGCATTGTTGTTTCATCTAATAGGTGGCATCTGTTACAGTGTGGAGTCTTTGTTGATGTCACTCAAACATGTAAATACAATGTGTGCATGCAGGTAGGGACATGCATGTGAAAAACTGCACCACACACACACACACACACACATCTGTTCCACAAACCCCCATAAAGCTCCATCACACTCATTGAGCAGATGTCTGGAAATTCCCTGTTCAGTCATGACATCAGGTTGTCTGCACCAGCATACAGGGAGGTTATGAGCGGTTTTCAAGGATGCTGATCTGACATTAGTGGGGATGACTAACCTCACGACTCGCAGTAATAAAAAGTGGGCAGAATCTGATGTGACTCCCTAAACCGCCACTCTACAGATGTGATAAGATATGCTCTCGCAGACATTCTCTGGCTTATAAGAAGTCTAAACCTCAGATAAATGATGCACTTGGTGGAAAAAAAATCTCTCAAGGGTAAATATTTAACTACAGAAAGTCCCAGATGTTTTTAGGCACTCAATGTTTTGCACACAAACCAGCTGATTATGCCAAGTGGAGGGAATGTTTGCAACATAAAGAGGATTACTATGAATGGAGATAAGAGGCTGATCCTCCACTGTAAACATCTCTCACTAAACCTCCATCACGCTCCATCACAGGTTTAAACCTTAGAACTGGTCTTATCCTTCACTTCCGTAAAGGTTCCTTTAGTGGTTTTAATGGCGGTTCATGAAAGTAACATTTATTTCACTGATTGTAGATTTTACTTCTAATATTCTTAGTTTATATACATTATCTTAATTTTTGATTTTTTGGCAAAGGGCACTCTGTGAAATCTGGGTTTCCAAAATAGAAGGAACTTTTTCACAAAATTCAACAAAACACGGTTGTGAATGTTCTGTGTTTCCATTGAGTGATGTTATGTGAATAAAGCTGGTTTTCTCCGCTTGTGATATCATTCCAATTAAACCTGATGACACATTTCCAGCAGTCTGCCTCTCAGTTGGAACTAGCTCTCTGGGGTCTGATACGGCAGGAGCCACGACTTACATTGGAAGTGTTTCCATTTCAATTAGCTAAATATTGCTTTGTTGAATAGTCTGGAAAACCACCTCATGTGAGCATATACATTTTTTTGTGACACCATTCCATTACATGTTTTTAAATTAGCAATTTCAAATTGCGCATTAAGCAAATTAATGGAAACACACCTACTGTTACTCACATGTTTACTTCCACCTACGACTCAGATTTGTTTATACAGTTGGGTAGTTTAGTTCAGTGGTTACCTAGGGGTCAACCAACCCAGCCAACCCAGGGCTCAGGCCCTTCTAAAGGAGCACAACATAAAAAACCTTAACCCAAGAAGGGAACATCTTGGAAGGTAGCATTGTTATATAGACAATCTGGGCAAACCCACCTGAGACAATCTGCCTCCAGTCTGACCTAATTTATGAATAGCACCTGGGGTACCCAAAGTACATCAAAAACATTTGAACCTTATTCAGCAGGAGCAAAGTAGAGGTTTCTTCCCAGGTGCATGAAGAAATGACCCTGATGAATGCCACAAGCCGAACATGTCATTGTTATAATAAAGTTCTTCTGTATACTGCAGGTGTTGCTGGAGTTTTGACCTCTTATTCAACAGGTAATACTGAATGTGGGTAGGGGTGAGCAGACATGTGCCTGCCCTGACCAAACGTACACAAATATTTTTTAGTATGGAAATGGTAGGCCACGTTGAATGTTTTGTATGTATATGTCAACACCAATGTTAAATCATTTTTGAATTAATGTTTTGCAATGTGGGTTTATTAATGAACATGACACATTTGAGTTTTCTCAACTTAAATGTTTCACTTGAATGATAAAGAATAATAATAGATTGAATAGAATAAAAATATAAAATCCAGTCACTGTAGCTCAAAATGCTACAGTGACTGTAGTTGAATAGTTGGGCAACAAGTTGATTTTACTGCAGAGTTTAAGTACAAATAATTAGGCTTTTAAAGGAGCGATAAGTTTTGCTACATAGCTAATGTTAGCATTAACAGCTGTTTACTTACCAGTCTGGAAGAAACGTTGTGAGTTCAGCATCAAACTTCATTCCTTTACTCACCAACAGCTGTCTCCAGAGGTAGAAAGAAACACCAATGTTAACTCTTGTTTTGCTTCTATTTCTATCATGTCTTTTCTTCTACTGAAGTTAGCATGCTAACCAGCTAGCCCCATCCCAGTTGGACTGTCTCATCACTTTCTCATAGCAACTCACTGTAGTCTCCAGTCTGCCTTGCTCAGAAGACGTATTATAACCTTTTGTCTTGTAAACACAGCGACGAAACTCTTGGCAACACTTGTTAGTAAACAGCTGTTAAACACAGGCTATGTAGCAATAGCAAAATTTACAAAAAGCTCCTTTAAATTAAAGCTCCCATATAGTATAAAGGTAAATGTCCATGTGTTGTGTGATTATAGATCAGGTCTAGGTTCTATATTAATACTGTGAAAGTATCAAAGCGCTCAGTCCACAGAGAAATGCACACAGCCTGTATTCAGAAACTGAGCCTTAAAACCAGCTGTCAGAAATTCTGGAACTTTGTGATGTCACAACAAAGCAATCACCACTCTCAGCTATGCCCCAAGCCCCACCCACCTGTTCAGACAGGATTTGTTTTCTCTGAGTGTTTACCTGAAATCTGCTATATTTTTATTGGATCCTTCAGAAAACAGTCAGCCAATCAGAAGAGAGGTTCAGAGCCTCCTCTCTTCTGATTGGCTCACTGACCTGTTGTTACTAGAGCTCCAGAGAGAAGCCTGAGAGGGGAGATGTAAAACTACACTGAGATGGTTTTTGGTTCTTAAAACCACAAATATATCTTCTTATGGGTCAACACTTCAAATAAAACACAGGAGAAGAGAAAATATGGAGCTTTAAATTGTTACTCCCACTCTATTAGCATTCAAGTCAGTTTCACTCAAACAAATTAGTTTCTCCATTATCAAGTCAACAGTGTATGGGGTTTTATGTAAAATCTTAAAGTGAAACGTAACTCATAACTATAACTAAAATAAATGTAATGGAGTAAAAAGTACAATATTTTCCTCTGAAATTAAGTGTAATAAAATAATGAAGTGGCAGAAAATGGAAAAACCCAAGTAAAATCAAAGCCTCAAAGTAAGTACTGTGTAAATAGTTTCTTTCCACTACTCACAGAATATGCTGATAAACACATTCAGGTACACCAAACTAGCAAAGTGAACATAAATTATTCACTGCCAGACATGAGGTGAGGGTTTAATCCCCACACTCGTGCTGACAGGGTCTGAGTGCCTGTTAAAAAGATGCATCTGTCAACAACTAATCTAATTTAAGTCTATCAAAATTAAGCATCAAGGATTTTATAATGAATAACAATACTCGATATTGATGCAGTGGAAGGGCTGGTTGTTTTCTGCAGACACACAGAGGGATGTACAAAGAATAGTCTGTGTCGTGTTATTCAGTCACTCAGTGTCTGTTCGCCTTATCTCTGTCTCGCTCTTTAAGTAGCTATCTGCTGTTTTCTCTTTTTCCCCTGAGTCAGCAAACAAGCTCAGTTTTTAACCTCCACCACTTGCCAGACGACTTGCCTCTGCCTGCATAATCTGACTCTCAGTCATGCTGTTGACAGCTAAACCGGAAAGTAGGCATGCCATCCATCAAGCTGCACAAAGTTTCAAACACATGTACACATATGTCTGAACACATACAGTACAATGACATAACATGCATAATGCTTTAATGTTTTTTAACTATGATTTAATCAATGTTTTGATTAAAATTCCTTTCCTAATAAAGAAAGTACAGTACAAGCATACTCATCCACAAAAGAATTGCAGCTAAGGGACCACTGTCTCCCAGGGTTAATGGGGATTTCAGCTGTGAGATATTTCATGTTAATAAACCCGACCTGTTGTTAATTCGACCATCACAAGGTTTGGGCAAACGTATCTTTAATAACATGATAACTAAAGCTTATGTTGCAGAACAAAAGCATTTACAGTGACAGAACTTTGTTTGAATGCAGTCTGGTAGGAATCTGAGAAGTTTGAGTTTGTGATTGTGCATTTAAGTCCAACAAAACGTAGAGCACAACATCATTTAACTACTTAAGGTTTTAAGAAAAACAGGTCATAAACAGTGCAGCCGATTCTAGTTGGCTTTACTGACTGCAAACCACATTGAATTACTTCATTCACATGCAAACACACAGAGCATCTTCATCTTCTATTGTCCCTTAGCCCTCATTACTGTATCATCTCTGGCATAGCCCCAACCTCCACCCGCGTGCATAAAGTTTCCTCTAACCTTTGCGTTTGGGTTCGGGTACAGGGACTCACCTGTAGCTGCTTGGACTTGCTGACGGTCCTCCGGTCGTGTACCGGCAGGCACTGGACGCAGAGGAAAAGGTGCAAAGGCAAGATGCTGCCGCAAAACACGACAATCCGCATCATCTCGTCCCGGACTCCCAGACTCAGAGTTGGCAGAGCGGACAGAGGAAGAGCTGCGGACGGGGAGGAGGAGGAGGCTGTGTGGAGGAATGAA
Source organism: Seriola dumerili (assembly GCF_002260705.1). NCBI lineage: Eukaryota > Metazoa > Chordata > Actinopteri > Carangiformes > Carangidae > Seriola > Seriola dumerili. Next base: position 1,921,385 of record NW_019174336.1, read on the forward strand.
TGACTGCAGGGGGATCCTATACCCAACCGGGTCCTCTTCCAGCGACACTTTTACGAGCTCCCAGCTCAACTACACTACACACGTGATTTAATTTAACCCCTTTCACTCCAAACAGCCACTAACGGAAATGAAAAGTTGCTGAATTCCTCATCCGAAGAAGACTGCACAGAAATACCTCGAGGTGAGGAACTGGAGGAGCTGCAGTTCAAGCGTTTAATTACTTCATAGAACAACTTCATGTTATTGGTTGTTGGTAACAGCTGTAAGTATATGATTTATGTAATTGTACGGTGTTCCTGTCAGTTAGTATTGTGACTCATTACAGGGCCTCAACTGTCTCAATTATCAAGATCCAACAATGGCAGAATGAGTCATTTAATTATTAAGTATAATGTGATCCATCATTAACTGTCATTATTCATTAACTTATTATCACACAATGCATTTGACAGCACTGCCTCTTTCTTCACTCAAGTGTCCACGACATCAACCGCAGATTTGATGATACAACTATAAAGTCGATCATCTAAGGTGTTCTGGTACCAGGTGCCCAAATGAACCACCTCATGCTTGAACATAGTGTTTTTTTATGGCCAATCCATGACTAGCACACAAGTCCAATAACAAAACGCCGCTCAGGTTCAGATCAGGCCTCCCACTCATGCTCCTCCAGGTTTCTCCATTGTTGGCCATGTGAGCATTGAAGTCCCCCAGTAGAAATATGGAATCCTCTCTGGTGAAAACCTTTCCAGGGCACCACCCAGAGACTGAGCTGCTGTTGAGCTGCTGGTCAATGCACACACAACAGCCAGTGTTCAGAAGGTCAGCCACTCACCAGTGGATTTCACAACAAGCCTGTCTTCGCATTATATCCACTCTTTGCGCCAATCACAAGTCTCCCCTCATCTGTTCATCTATCCAGCAATACAGCACGGCATCAGTAAAAGGGTATCTGGTCCTAATGGAGAAAACGGCACTCACCACGGCAGTTTCTGGACTATCTCGCAGCAGTATTCTGGACTTTTGTTCCATGTTTGTTTCCTTGTTTGCTCCTGTGCGTCCATGAGAACAAACCACACACCTTCATGTAGGAGTATCTTAACCTGCAATAAATGAGCAGCATGGTCATCAGAGTGAGTAATTAATCTGATTCAGAATCCATTCGTTCCTGTTCTTACTGGATAACCTGTGGAGAGAGCACATCTATAGAATCAATACCTAAGGATTCATTCACTCATCATCACTGAGGTCACACAGTTGGTACTCACTAAACCAACACCTCCTTTATAGCCAGTCTTCCCCTCAGTGACTTGAAGTCATATAGTGGTGACCCTCGCATTCTCCAGGGAGAACTCCAACAAGGCAGTGCTCCGCCGGGGGCTTGTGACTGTCCCCAAACCAGCCAGGCACCTATCATCCTGAGCAATAAAGGAACCTTTGCATACTGAAATTAATCATTTGTCATAACAAAAATTTCTATCTGCCATCTATGAGACACGAACTCCATAAGTCTATGGTTAGAATTGGGGTTGCTCCTTTATTCTCAATAGAATCAAAGTGAAAGTGAGTGTGAAGAAATAACTTTATAATGGTAACTTCACAGTCACATGAGCTGAAGTGCAGTAGCTGTTTTGGAAAACAAGTGTAATTTTGCTAATGTTCCTTTCATTAAATACAAATGAAGTTGCTTTGAAAAATGACTGAAAATGACTTCCGTTTATCTATAAAGATGATACATATCACAGCAGGATTACAATTGATAAAGAGGATGTGATCCAGTTTTATTTCATTCAACCACATTTGTTTTTATTAAATGGATGTTTGAAAATAGGTTGAAATCTCAGTTTTCTCCAGTTCAACTTTTCCACATTACATAAGTGAAACCAGAGAGCCATCTGCTGATCAAACTGAAGTCTCCCTGCAACAAACATCTGTGATGTTTGTGATGTCTGTGATTTTACTGTACAGGTTAACTACAGCTTGTGTCTCCTGTTCCGGTTATATGCAAAACAAGTTTAAAAAACCCGTTGCTCATCGGTCTTCATCATGTCTGCATGATGTCTGCATGATGTCTCTGTGAATAGCTTTATGTTTGTAGGGTTAGTAAAATTAGAGCAGCACCATCTGGAGGGCAACGCTGTGCAGGTTCCTTATGTGCGACTGTTAATGTTTATTGGCAAACTGGTTACTTTCTTTTAATTATAAAAAAAATGTTTTCAATTATGATAATTTAGTGGTTATATCTGTCAGAAAACAGATAGAACTACTGAAACTATGTATTTATCCTAACACATTGTACTAAATTACCAGTTAAACAGTTACGCATGTACAATCTGTCCAACACATTATGATACTTAAGTCTGGTCAGAGTCGCACGGGTCCAATTTTGTAAATCCTCACCCACAGAGCTTGGCTGAGGCAGCTCCCATTTGTTGTTGATCTACTACAAAGTGACGCAAAGATGCGGTAATCATGTGTTCACATATCCAAAATCAGTCAGCTCTGAAATGATGATGAATCGAGTGGTAAGAGGTTGTGTTATTCCCAATAAAAAAAATCTTGGCAGCTAATTAGACTCATTTTGTGCCTTCATTTTATCGATCACGTGTCTATTTAAACTGCCACCTGTGTGCGTTCAGTTCATTTTTATCCGTACCCATGAATTAATGCAAATATATTTTCTACCTGTTACACATAGCCTTGCAGGTATCTGACCCAGTGGAGGCCTCTGAGCTGTTGTGTTACTATTAGATTGTAGGCTGTAGCCCACTGAAAGGTGTTTCCAATATTTTTTCCACCACATAAATGATGGGAACATAATACTTGGAATAGATGATGAATTTGGACATGAGCTCTGTCTAGCTAGGTTTCCCAGGTAGCCAAAATGGTTTGGCTCTATAAAGGCCCAAATCCGGCAGGCCAGAAGAAATAACTCACCCCAAGCCTGACTCATTCAAACCTAGTTTGAATCAGCCCAAGTACCGGTCTGGGTCCGGCGGCTGATTGTGAACCGGCAGTGCCAGTATAGGGCTGCAGTCACCCCAGCAGAAATAATAGATCTAACCTACATGTATACTGGGCTAAGTCTGGTTGCCAAAACCTAATTCACACTGTCATCACTGGGCTAAAATCACCCCAACAACACTGTCAGCACTGGCCCATATGAACTGGCCCAATTACAGAGGCTGGCTTTGCCAGAATTGGCCCATATATAAGCCAGTTGCCAGCCTGCAAAAAGTAATGCCAGAGCTATCGCTACCCTAATATCTCTCTATGACTGACCTTGTACACTGCCAGAACCAGGAAATGTTTTATTAATAATACAAAACTACATATACTTTTAATATAAACAAGAAGGATCCTTCCCTTTACCAAAGCAATTGTTTGTTTGTTTGTTTGTTTGTCTTTGACACAGAGATAGGCTAACTGAGTGGAAGATTCTGAAATGTATCTCCTATAGACACTTGACAGTTTACACCGCTTGGTGGCTCTGTTTCTCTACTCTCTGACGTTATTTCTGTTCTGTTTCTAAAGCTGTGTGTTTTCGCATTTATGAAAGTGCCACATTTTTGCGCAATAAATAGCCGGAGCAGACGTTAATTGTAGAAATAGTAAAACAAAATGACGTGACAAGATTAAAGAAAGCAATAAAATAACAAATGTAATATACAAACAAACAAATACACATACAGTTCCATGGGCATGTTTACGATTTAGTGGATATTGTAGAAGAAACAGTTGCCATTATAGCAGCAGGGGGCGCTGTCGCATGTTCTCTGTACACCAAACGGCAGTGAAGAGAGCGTCAAGTTGGCTGGAGATTATGCTCCTTTAATGTTTACTTCGAAATAAAGGTCTACAAACAGCCACTGACATATTCAGAACATTTTCTAAATTGAGCTGTTGTCGGTATATACATAGAATATTGTTTTTGTAAAGCTTACGTGATTTGTTTTGGGCATTCTTTATTACTAGAAGACTGACTCCTCGGTAAAAGTTTTTATTTTGAAGGTCTGTACAGGATGTGGTTGACTTTGTTTAGAAAACTTGACGCCAGTGATCAAAGATGACAACGAAGGAGCGGTGAGGAGGAAGAAGAAAGGGAAGTTGCTAGCTGGCTAACAGTTTTACCAATCCTCCGGTTTTAGCGTTTCGATAATGGCGCCTTTAGACCTTGATAAGTACGTTGAAATAGCAAGACACTGCAAATACCTACCGGAAAATGATCTAAAGGTGAGTTTAAGCTGCTGGATTTAACCTAGGCCAATGTGCATTAATATCGGTTGGACCTAACGGCGTGACTATACGAAGTTTTTTCAACTAGCGTGGCTAGTAACTTATCTGCTAGTTATTACTCGGAGGTAGCAAAGGGTTACTGATTTTAAGCACATTTTTGCGACGTCGCCGATAATAGCGATCGTTAGCTAACCAACTAGAATGAAAATGTCAGGTTGGACAGGGAACTCAAAGAGGAAGCTGCAATGCTTAACCTAATGCTACAAGCTAACAGTTAGAGGTTTGTAATGGTGGGAACCACGGCGAAGCGAGCAGAAGCCTGTCATCAGCAGTCTGCATCAGGAGCTATACCCTTACTCACTACAGCTACTTACAGCATTATTACCATCAATGATAATACAGCAGTGTTTAGTGTTGAAACCAAACTCTAAATCTGTAATTCATCCTCCTTTCCAACCTCACCATGTCGGCTAACATCTCCTCTAATAGTCAGCAATGATGTATTGATTTTCTCTAATGCTTTACTGCGCAGTAAAGAACCAATATGAACTGCAGCTCAGTTTGATGGCTTCCTATTCCTCTAATTTTCTTTGTAAGGAAGTAAAGCACTGGGTTAGTGTAAACAGGTTTGCATTAGCTTTACCCTAACTAGCCCCTAACCCACTTTGTGAGTTTGCTAATTTAGCCCCTATTAAGAACTGTAATATGATATTCCTGTAACATAATGTGTAATGTGTGTGTGTGCATATATATATATATATAATCTCTGTAGCACTTTGCCAAGATGGTCTGATCATCTTTCCTGAACCTTTTTCTGTTTCTCCACAAAAGCACAAAGTATTTTTAATCTAGAGTATATCTCACTGTCATCTAGATTGTTTGTGTTTGTTTTTTTAAACCGATTGAAACTCTTTGATTTGTTTTTCTCCACTTCCTCTCTCATATTAGTCAGAGTAATACAGTTGACCAGTAAACTGGCAGAATCGTGCTGTCATGATGCTATGTTATAACAGGGTGTCTGACTAACCATTGTCATAATTCACTTTTTCAGAGATTATGTGATTATGTTTGTGATTTGCTGCTGGAAGAATCAAATGTTCAGCCAGTCTCGACTCCAGTTACTGTTTGTGGAGATATTCATGGTCAGGTAGGCTGAACTTATTTCTTCTTCTAACAATGCAGAGAATGATAAATTAACCAGATTTTTACCTTAGCTCCTTTCCTTAGATCCATCCTGGAGGCTGAGGATTACTCAGTCATTTTTATCTTATTGTTGAAAACTGTACACATGGCTGTTTGTGTGTATTTGCATGTATGAATGGACAACATGAATGTAAGAGACAGAGATTAGTTATGGTATCTATAAATTTCATAGCATAATTATTCATAGATAAATAAGTCACCCCACTCCTACTGTTGGCTTCAATACTTAATCATTTGTTATGCTATTAAAAAATGGATAACAGTCCATGTCAGATGTAAAATGACTTTGTTGAATTTTTATTACTTTGCTACCGTGACACTTTAGAACAACCACTGACTAATTTTTTTTTTTAAAAGACTGATTGAGATCTCTTTGATGTTCCTGTGTAGTTTTATGATCTTTGCGAGCTCTTCAGAACTGGAGGACAAGTTCCAGACACAAATTACATTTTCATGGTGAGTGAATAAGTTTTCTTTGTTACAGAATAAACAACAACAGAATTAAATACACTTGAGAACTGCAGAGACTGTTAGCCATGGCTTATTATCAGTCAATCAACAATTTTTTAGAAAAGAACAGTCCTTATAATGCAGTGAGATAAAAAAATAAATCATGTCTTACCTTTTGAAAAATGCCACTTCAGGCTTGTATTTTCCTCATTTACAGATATATTGTGATGTGTTATAGACTGTGTTATGGCTATCTTGGAATATATATATATGTGTGTGTGTGTGTGTGTGTGTGTGTATGTGTGTGTATGTATATATTATGAGTACATTTTATATATGGCAAATTGCAGAAACTGAAAATAGCAACAGTGTGACTTTAGCCCTAACCTTGAAACATCATAATAGTGTCACCGCACTCAGCTGCACTGTAATGGGCTGATTCAAGCAACCTCTTTTTTTTTCTTTTTTTTATAGAATATGTACTAGTCAGTCACACAGTTGGCTCACTACAGGCAGCTCACACACTTTACACTACAACAGCTAGTTACTTTAGCACAGAGGCTAACTAGTTAGTTCAGAGAGTGTGATATGCCGCTATTTGACCCACAGTGACTCACTCATAATTCTTCATTCTTCTCATGAACATTTCCATGAATCACAGTGTACACATGTTCCTAGTGTACATACAGACATTAATACATAGTATTTGTACACAGTGCTGTGCACCTCTCTCATGCATTGGCAGCTTCTCAAAGCTGCCACTGGCCTTTACCCACTACCTCTAAGAGAGTCAATAAATCTACACAGACACAGGGAATCACAAGTGGCATCACATACTATACAAACTCTGTTACAGTAGCATTGTATCATGAGTTAATCTGTGATTCCTTGTCTAATTCTCAACGCAAGGACACTGCATCAGATCTTGTATATTTTAGCACCTTTACTTGCAGTTATTGTTCATATATGAAGATGCACGGTGTCCGTTGGACAGTTGTGTTTTGAACAGTTACAGGAGGCTCTTTAATGTTTTGTGATGTCTGATGGTCTGTTGTCTTCTTCTCCTTCGTCCAGGGAGATTTTGTAGATAGAGGATATTATAGCCTGGAGACATTTACACACCTGCTGGCTTTAAAAGCAAAGTGGCCGGATCGTATCACACTTCTACGTGGAAACCATGAGAGTAGACAAATAACCCAAGTGTACGGCTTTTATGGTGAGTAACAAATTATTTTATGATTATGTTACTGTTACTGTTGATGTATCAAGATGTTTTCTGTTTCACAAACTCATCCAACCCCGTTGTCATGTGTGTATTCTGCTTATTTTCAGATGAGTGCCAAACAAAATATGGAAATGCAAATGCCTGGAGGTATTGCACAAAAGTGTTTGATATGCTGACTGTGGCAGCTGTAAGTTCATTCATGCTTCTATCACATTGGTCACATGATCACATTTGACTTTTGTATTGTTTTTAACACTTTTAACTTAACCTGAATCTTTGATCATTTATGTGTAAATAGCAATAGCAATGATTCTTAAATGACCTGATGTGTCATCCCATTAAATCCTCTGTGTTTATATTTTAGATTACTGACAACCATTCCCCAGTTCATGCAGGTGGTGCTTCATTTTCCAAACCTACACCTACTGGTTTCAGTTGATTTTAGTGAATCAACTCACAGAGTAAACTCAGCAGAGATAATGCACCATAATAAAACACACAGGTTTTCATTAAACCTACTTGATTTTGATTGTTTTAATCACTTTTTAATGGTGGAGTGATCTGTACCTGTTGGTGCGTTCACATGCTGAAGTGAAGGTCTAACGACAGAGGTTCATCTTTCTGCTGCCACTTCCCATTGTTTTCATTGTTTGGAAATTCAACATGGAGCACAGATAATTATTAGACATGAATGTCATTAAAACTTAATTCGACAGTTATATTCAATGGTCTATAAAGATTATTTTCTTGACAGTTTTAGCTACATGACAAGACATAAACGTACTGTTCCTTTATGTGGAGCTCAGACAGTCAGGCTGGAAGACCTGCATACTATTTTGTAAACACAAAGTAATTCAAACGGAAATAACTGCAGAGTAGTGATGCTTTCACAAGAGAATGTCAGAACACAGAATATGAGGCTGAGGAGATCAGACAGGATGATTTTCCACTGAACGAGTGTTGTAGAGTCTGTTTGAGTCAGAGTTTACAGAGGAAGGAAGCACAGTGACACAGAGAGCACAGAGCACCAGCCTTTGTCCAATCAGAAGTACTTGTAGGTGGGAGATCTGTCCTATCCACTCCAACACAGAACTACACAAATGTATAACTCCGCCCTGGAAAATAGAGCAAAAGATAATTTTGTGAGCAAAATCAGAATTACCATGGGTTGTAGATGTGGACGCTGGGACCTTGTGAGAACATAAACAATTCTGCAAAATATTACCAAATAATGTAACATATTTGTCTGTCACTAACAGACATGTATGCAGATGGTAGTTATTTGGGTAAAACCTGCAAAATCAGTAGAATGAAACAAATTGTGTTAATCTGAGACTGATGTACTATTTTGGAAGAAGAGTTGTGACTGCTATAGAGTCAAGCTTGTTCTTTTCAGACAGTAGCAGTGTGATAAGAGCTGCATGGCTGAAATAATTCTGTAGCTTTTATGTGTTTTGAGATAAAAGAAAAGAGTTAAAGTTGATTTGTATAGTTCAATATCTTACAAAAGCAGGTCAAAGTGACGGACCAGTAGAGAAAAGGGGTAGAGCATAAATAAAGACAGACAGCGTGCACACATGAACACCTGTACTAACACACACCCATATACACGTGCACAAAACCAGTTAATGTAAAACGAATGAAAAGCTAAATTAAGCAGTAACGTTTTAAGCTTATTTTCAAAATAAGAGTGTTGGTGAAACCTCAGTTCAGCAGCTAGGATGTTCTGTGTTCAGCTACATTAGAGCCTTATCAACACAACAGTCTATCATGGTAACGATGATGGTAGCAGAACTTGTACAGGTATGAACTAGAATTAGATTTGAAGTGATTATACAATGCCTGATAGTTAGCCAGCTGATAACATGGCTGTATTCTTAGTCATAGGTAATTTGACCAGTTGTTATTTGCAGGGGGAGCCTTTACTGCAGTCACTGATCTCCTTCAGTAATGTACAGTATGCAGTACACACAGTACACACTCACTTCAGGACAGTGTTTACCACCGTCGTAGTTGTTATACCACGTCAGTCATTTCTGGGATCAACTGAAGAAGCTGCTCGATGATGAGTTCAGTAAAAGGCAGGATCGTCAGTTAAGATCAAGTGACAAGTGGGAGAAGACAAATGTAAGGCTTCAGTTAACTTCAGCTGAGGTGCTCGTCAGATCATCAAACAGCGTCTGAAACCTCCGACCCCCACACCCTGTCAGGCTTTGTCCATCTGAAACCTACAGTGCGACAATGATTGGCCTGGGGTGTGGAGGTGAGAAAGTGTCAGATTTACTATGATGTTCTCTGATTTTCTAAAGTCATCTTCTCATCTCTGATGTCAGTTGATAGATGAGCAGGTCCTGTGTGTTCATGGTGGTCTTTCACCTGACATCAAGACTTTGGACCAGATCCGCACCATTGAACGCAACCAGGAGATTCCCCACAAGGGGGCCTTCTGTGATCTTGTGTGGTCAGACCCAGAGGATGTGGACACCTGGGCCATCAGTCCACGAGGTGCCGGCTGGCTGTTTGGCTCCAAAGTCACTAATGAGGTAAAACGTCTGAAAATAACACATGGAAAACAAAAACAATCAGCCATCACACTTGAACATATGAAAGTAATTCTCATATCTCTGATGTTTTAGTTTGTTCACATCAACAACCTGAAGCTCATCTGCCGCGCACATCAGCTGGTCCACGAAGGCTACAAGTTCATGTTCGATGAGAAGCTGGTGACCGTGTGGTCGGCGCCCAACTACTGCTACCGCTGCGGGAACATCGCGTCCATCATGGTCTTCAAGGACGTGAACAGACGAGAACCCAAGCTGTTCCGTGCCGTGCCCGACTCCGAGCGCGTTATACCTCCCCGAACGACCACACCCTACTTCCTCTAATGAGTCCCCTCCATTCTCTCTCTTCTCTCCACCTGAGAGAGCTCAACTCTCAGACGTACTTATATGCAACAGATTTTAAGAAGCATCCTGTTCAGGTGTCCAGCATCAGGCTACAGTCTGTCCCACGCCCACTTCGTTCTGTCAGAGAGGAAAAACTCCTCCTCCACCCCAACAACAAAATTCTACTTTTACATTTCTTGATATTTTAGATTTACATATTTTAGATTTACATGATAAGAAAATGTTTTGATGTTGTGTATCCCACTGAAGCAAATAAAACATTTAAACTAAGTGGTGCCAATAATACATGTTGAAATAAATATATTTCTTAAAATATGACTGTAGCAGCTTGATCTCATGCTTGTCTTCTCCTCTGTGTGATCAGTTCTTGAATTAGGACGTAGACTGTTGTTGTTAAGTCGTCCTCAGACGCACACTATATAAACAGCCGCTGAGCCCATCCCACAGCATCCCGCCTTAAATGCTGGTTTCATTTTTAAATGTAATTGTCTTTTTAATTTATTGTTTCTAAAGGGTCCTGTCTTATTGCAGATGCTGTGTAAATTTTATGGCAAACATCCACAAGTGTCCGTCTCAACATCATCTCGTCACTGTGTCTGTAGTCTGATGAATTGTTGATGCAACAGTGGCTTTTATAGAAACTATCATTTAAAATTGGAAATAAACTTTACAGTGCAGGTGCATTTTCTTGAAGAGCTCAGCTCCGTAGTTGCATTTGTAGCAGAGAATGTCTCTTTGATGTTCCTCATTTTTGTAATTTGAATAAAACATTATTCATTAAATCTTGTGAACAGTCCCTTGACTCTTGAGTTGGTTGGGTTTTTCACACAACCACAGCCTGACCTGTTTGACACTGAGCAGCTCCACTTGCTCATGGGCACCTCAGCGGAGGTAATGACTCAGAGGCAAGTTCAGTTTTATTACCAGCAAGACAGATTTATTAAATTCTTAATTAAAGTAATATCAACATTTTATTAAGCAACAATATCTTTATTTGACTAATTGAACAAGTGTGTTATTGAAAGGCTAAGACTCATGATCTTTTTACATTTAACAACATACACAGAAAAAACATTTAACAACAACACAGATAAAAAAAAGACATGATTGCCATGAGAATAAATGATTATAAGATTAACATTAGAGGAGCAACTTGATTTTTAAAATAACAAAGGCTGTTTTTAATAATCCAAAAAATGTCATGGATTTAAGGTGTAATGTTAAATTATTCCATTTAAAAGGAGCCTCAAAACAGAAAGCTTAAAAACACATCTGTGCAGACTGAAGATACAGAGAGACAAAGCTGGCCACTGTCTTCATTAATACATTGAGTTATGTGACTGTAAAAACTGTTTTTAAATTGGGTAATTAAAACATGCATTTATAAATGAATATGAACCAGTGAAATGTTTCACTGGCATTTAAAGAGCCTCTTACAAAGATGGGTGTGCAAGATAAACTGTAAATCCAACACAGGCAGCAGGAACTGGATGAACCAACACCCACTAAGAATGAAAATCAAAAAAGTGACTTAAATGTCTTATATAAACCTTTAGCAAGTTAAATACTATCTCTTGCTTTTATGAATAACAGAACAAAGGGAAATGACCAATATCAAAATAACTAAAAGGATAACAGAGTTAAAGGACTACATTATTGCTGCAAATTCCCCCACTTCGTTTGAAGGATGGGAAATCTTTCTGCTTAGAATTTATGAATGAATAAATGAATGAATTAATGAATTAATGAATGAATTAACAGTTAGTGCTAGGCTACTTATAAAACAGCACTAGAAGAGTTTGTTCTTTTTTTTTTTTTTTTTTTTTTTTTTTTTATGGACATAGTGGCTAAAAGTAGTTTTTTGGTGACCTTCGGTATAGTTATTATAATTCTCAACGGCCTTGCCCATCGTATTTATCTGATCTTTTAACTGTCCGAAATCCTGGTAGACCTCTGAGGTCAACAATTCAACTTTAGCTGGAAGTGCCCAGATCAAAATACAAACACTGGGGTGACCGAGCCTTTTCTGTTGCTGCCCCTAGGCTCTGGAATAAGCTCCCCACCGAGATCCGTCTTATTTCTGACCTGGGCCTCTTCAAATCTAGGCTAAAAACCCACCTATTTAGGATGGCCTTTAATACCCAGTAGTATGATAACACTTTTATTTTATCTTATCTTAATCGATTTTGTTGTATTTTATTGCTCTCATTGTTCTTTTATTATTTTTTAAATTGTTTTTCACTTATTTATCTCTTCACTTATTACCTGTTGTAAAGCACTTTGGTATGCCGAAAGGATTGTTGTAAAGGGCTGTATAAATAAAGTACATTTACATTTACATTTTCATTTACATTTATAATTATAATTATTATTATTATTAATAATAATAATTAATTTATTTAATTAAATTATTATGATGCTGATGATGATGATGATGATGAAGGTGATGATGATGATGATGATGATGATGATGATGATGATGATGACTATTTTTTTTTATTAATCAAAGGAAAAGTACAGTAATTCAGGTAATACAACAGCACATAACTCAGAACTTATATGACATAAGTACAACAGGTGAACACCAAAGGAATGAAAATGTAAAAAGTTAAATTCCTTTAAAAGGGAAAAAAACAAAACACAGGAGTACATAAATACACAAATATTTACTTATTCAGTTGAAGGTAATAGGGGAAAAGTTTTCATAATTTTCCAAAGCATATTGCTGTTTCTGTTGTTTAATAAACTGAGTGACTTGGGTAGAGAATTCAGGTCTAGGAGAAAAGTTTAGGAGTTGATTTGGCAAATTAATAGTGGATGGAAAAAATTGTATTTAGAATTATGAAGTTAAGTGGATATTCAAGAGCGCCATCATTTGGATTAGCATAGTAACAAATAATATCTTTAAGGTTTAAGGAGTAGAGAGTTAGCAGCTTCAAAAAGTGAGACTCGAGATGTCTCCAAAACTTCTGGGATATTTCACGCTCAAAAAATAGGTGAGGAATTGTTTCTAAATCATGTTTACAAAAGGTACATTCATGAATTTGTGACGATGAACAGGACTGACCCCCCGTTACGTACTATGGTTACGTACTGTATTTAGGAAAGCTTCAGTGGGAAAGCTTTTATTTTGAAAATGTTGACCCGGAAGTAGCTAGCCAGTTGTACTGGAGCGGAGCCAGCGGCTGTCCTCACCCTGCCTCCTCCCGCCTCCCCGCCTGTCACTGAACAACAAGCCTTCACAGAGTATCACTGAGGCTCCGGCACCATAGTCCCGTCACAGACACACTCTGAGATGCCAAGAAAGTCGCGCCTCACCGACACAGCTCTTCGAGTCGTCAGCGCTGATCAGTGAGCAGCAGCGTCTCCGTGGCGCTCCCGTTCATCGACGTTAGCCGGAGAGGTAAGAGGGGATGCGGGTTAGAGCCGCTGCAGCCGGGTCTGTATTACCTGACTCATGTTAGCTTACTGCTGGTTATCTTTGTTATCCGGACATTATTCCCCAGATGTGGAGACGTTAATGCAGCGGTGTCCTGACTTCACTTTGACCATGTTAACGTTAACACACAGCTATAGCTATGTTACAGCTTACGGCCCATTTAAGCTTGTCTCATTAGTGGCTAGTTAGGTAGATTAATGTCAACCGATAAGCATTAGGTTACATTACAGCTGTGTTATAATATTGGTAATTGGTGTCAAACAGAACACCAATAATCGGCAGCTACCCGTGACGGAGTCCTCGTGGGTTTATGTGTCTGTAGAGGTGTTCTTCACATCTACTTCATGTATTTGTTTTATCTTGTGGCTCGTTAATGTTAAAGGTTTTATTCTCTAATCACTGCGTCCGGACACGTCTTTTCATTGTCACGTTAGAGGCCTTTCAGAAACTGAATGAATGAGAGCTGTCGGCTGTCTGAAGACAAATATTCAACACAATATCAGAATATTCTGTCGGATCAGATCAATACAAGTGTTTGTTACTGAGATGTACTGTATATCAGCCAGGAAGGTGTTTACCACCCTCATGATACCAACCATGGACTAAGCTGAGATGGTACAGCTGAGGTTATCCTGCAGTCTGTCTCTGGCATCACTGACAGCTTCCCTCCATCCACACAGACACACACACACACACACACACACACACACACACACACACACACACACACACACACACACAGACAGTGGCTGTGATGCTGTAAATCAGTAATTTCAATGGCAGAATAAAGTTTTCAAATGATTGTAATCAGGCTCCAGCTGAACACTGTGACCTGACTGTGCTGTGTGCTCGCTGTCTTGACCTGATTGCACATTCGTCTCAGCAAACCGGAGGTTGGAGCCACTATGAGAATGAAATCTGGGACAGCCCAGGTCAACCTAAAAAAGGTGACCATGTGACGCATTTCCTCCATAGTTTCTTATTTCTATTCATATTTAAGTAGGGCACCTGTAAGACATCTGCAGCAGCTCTGTGTGTTCGGTGGATCGCACCATGTTAGTTCTTTTTCCTTGTTCACATGTATTTCTTGGTAGTTTAATTATAAACCCATATTGATATAAAGTGTTAACTAGGCAGTATTTTTATGATATTGTTTCTCATTCCATTTATTTGTTTTCAGGTGTGAAAAGTCAGTGTCATGACTGGAGCTGAGACTGAGGATGATATTCCATTAGGTGAAAGGAAGACTGTCACAGACTTCTGCTATCTCCTGGACAAGTCCAAACAACTCTTCAATGGGCTAAGGTCAGTTTCTACTTACTCTGTCTGCTGGAGTGTATGTTGTAATCACGCAGATACTTCCAGGGACTTCCTGTTGGAAATACATGCAGTACACAGAAATTATATGAAAAGAATCCAGTCCAGTATCTTTAGAAGGTATGTTCATATTTGGGCAGTTCAGCCAATTCATGATGTGCTTCCAGCGCTAATACAGGAAATAGTGTTCCTTTTATGGAACATTGAGGAGGTTAAGGTGGAAATTGAGTGTGTTGTGTAAAAAAAAACACAAAAATGTAACCACTGGTGATGCATCGATCTCATGTGCCGAATCGGTTTGGGTGCTGACCCTGAGCTCTTTAAGCAGCTCAGGTATCGGCCATGATGTGACTAATCCACATTAAATACAGTTTCTTTGTCAGTGTCATTATACAGTTCATCCCTATTAAGGAGTGGTGGTGCAGTGATTAGCATTGTCATCTCACAGTAAGAAGGCTCTGGGTTGGAAGCTGCGGGCTGGCTGGAGCCTTTCTGTGTTGGTGGGTTTCCTCTGGGTGTGGCGTGAATGTGAGTGTGAATGGTTGTTTGTCTCTGTATGTCAGTCCTGTGATAGACATGCGACTTGTCCAAAAAGGATAAGTGGTATGGCTAATGGATGAATTAATTTATATTTGGTATGTTCATTCAGATTAAACTGTGAGCTCTACTGGTTTGCCTTGAGTTGAAGTGTTAAAATATTTGTGTTTTTTGCAACTTTATTTTTTATCATTATTATTGACATTATCAGGCATCAAGAAGGGGTTGACATTATACCCATACAGTAAAGGGTCTGACAGTGATATAGGTCTTAGCCTGGATTTCCCATATATCATTCCAATCACCTTCTTCATTATGTGAAACATGGTGCCATCATCAGCAAAAAGTAATGGAACATAGATGAAGATGCTGTTACCAAGTCATTAATGTGTATGAGGAACAAAGGTGGTCCAAGAATGGAACCTTGTGGGACACCACTAGTAATTTGTGACCTGTTAGAAATCCATACATTAACATTTACAAGTTATTTTTGACTGGTGATATAATTCGGGAGCCATTCGGAGGTCCATCTATTAAATCCATAATATGACAACTGACAAATTGTAAAATACACTTAAGGCATATTCATTATTTGTGTGTTTTGCTATTGCTACATAGCTAACATTAGCATTAACGGCTGTCTAATTTCCAGTCTAGAATAAACAGCGTCTCCAACAGCTGTCTCCAGAGGTGGAAAGTAACCGTGGATTTTTAATATATAGTACATGTCATTTGTTCTTTTTGATGACTGATAACTCTCATCTTAACTCCTTGTATTTTTTTTAGTTAAAATATCTTTAATTTAAGTTTGGCACAGTAAGTATGTATCAGCCAGTTAATCAGCTGTCAGCTTTGTCCTGCTCCAAACTATTGTTATTATATTGGCCTTTAAAAACCATTATCAGTGGACTGTTAGCATAAACCTACGTGTATTTTTTGTAATCAGTTAAAGCACCAGTTCTGACATTTTCCCCAATAAAATATCATGAAAATTTGATGATAAAAAAAAAAAATCCATCCAACAGAATTTAATCTCCCTTCTTTATTGACTTATAGGCAAAACTGTTAATAAAAATGAGCATTTATGTAACATGAGCACCATGTCTACATGGTGAACATGAACTGAGTCCTCTGACTATTTATGGCTGCTCTGACTACTTTCCTGCTGTGGAAATGAAAAGCTTTTTTCTAGTGATTATGTAATTGAAACAATTATCAGATGAGTGTCACTGACCTAATTACAACCATATATAGGATAACTGTTATTGGTTGTAGACTGATTGGTGTTCCACTGTCACAGTTATACACTGCCATCTCAAATCTTATTGGCTTGGTATTTTCGACAGTAACATCGATACAGTAATATTTCCATCATTCA
Organism: Seriola dumerili; assembly: GCF_002260705.1. Classification (NCBI taxonomy): domain Eukaryota; kingdom Metazoa; phylum Chordata; class Actinopteri; order Carangiformes; family Carangidae; genus Seriola; species Seriola dumerili. Next base: position 1,938,076 of record NW_019174336.1, read on the forward strand.
AGCTATTCTGTTGGTGGAGTCATATCCACTGTCACCACCTTGAGTCTTGAATAATGTCCATTGTTTGAATCTGTGGATGTTTGATGCATCATTTGTGATATTTCACTGTCTAAGGTTTCCTTAAGAGTTTTTGACTTTTAGTGATATAATGGAGCTATTTTTCTGCGTGGGTCCCCCCTGTTTATCCCTGTGCATGAGGAGTCACATGCACATGTGCACGGATGACGCTATCAACAATCCCACCAATGATGGCACACTATTCCACTTCCCATCAGGGGGTGGTAACACGCCAAGATGTGCAGCAGAGCTCTGACAAAGGCAGAGAAGAAGACTTGTAGGTCATAGACATGGATTTAAAATCTCACAAAATCAGCTTTGCAAACGTTTTATGAGGAACGAAATGCACCCTGTGTATTTGTTAGATGTCAAAGACGCACACAATTCATTCTGCTAAACAGTGTTGAATGTAAAATTAACTTTTGTCTGTTTACTAGAAGACTCCAAAGGATTTAAGCTCCCTCTCTTTAGTGTTTATCATTATTGATCAATCTATGATATAATGGCAAAAGTTTTCCTTCTTCTGGCTCAATTTGCTTGTATTATGAATTGGTTCACTATTAAGGCTTAGTCCCGACCACAGCACCCCGGGTTTGAGTACAACTAGCAGCCCTTTGCTGCATGTCATCCGCTCTCTCTCCCTGACTTTCCAGTCTCTCTCTCACTGGCTATCAGATAAAGGTAAAAAATGCCCCCAAAAATCTTTTATATTATGGGCTCAGTGTTTTTGTGTGTTGTGTGTTCAGTAGTAAACTTGAGTTTTGATAATGTTGTTTTTCTTCATTTGGAGTGAGTTTGCTCAGAATGCCATGGTTACTGTTGACAATGGTTCTAGCACAGAAAACAAATGAGAATGCAGCTAAAGAATGTCCCTCTGTGGAGCACAGAAGGGATGGTTTAACCTTGTCTGGTGCCTATGGAATACACCACACTTCAAACTGTATCAATGTTCTTATGCACCCTGGTTTCTAAGAAGGTGACCTGGATGCTCCTCTTACAGCAGGTTTTTATTTTTTAAAGTCAGGCCAGGGTCAGGTCCTCAGACTGACTCTCGATGTTTTTGTTGTGATACTGTTACAGTGACTATCACAATAAGCTCAGAGAGACTGTGGAGTGTGAACGGACAGACTGACCATCTGGAGTAGCAGGAGTTTTCCTGCTGAGTTTGTGAACCTGTCATGTGGTGGAGAGCCAAGCAGGACAGAAGTAAGAAAGGAAAAGGCCAGGCCCTTGAACTGGACTGATGGATGGATGAGAGAATGGTTTATTAGTTGGAGAGATTAGATCTCACTGCTCCCTGTGTGTTTTCACCATGTCACCTTGATTCTGGTGCATTCTGCTTGTTATGATCTGAGCTGAGTGACACACAGAGTTTGTACTGTATTAGTCACAGCTGACGCTATGTTCTCATCATGTTTGAATCACTCACTTGATCATCAGCCCAAAGGGTCCATTTTAAAGGGCTCACAGTTCACAGCCATGTGAAATGACTGAAAATATAAAAGACCACATTTATTGAATATTTTTCATACTTATCTCCTTTTTTACTCTGAACACTGGATTTCCATTTGAACCCAGGTGTCATAGCCAAACACTGTAGTGTCAACCTTCAATGAAAACATCCAGCTTGCTGTTTCATCTTCTCCTGTAGTAGTCATGTGACATGGAAACCATCTTTTCATCAATAAATGATTTAGTTACATAAGGAGGCTATTGGGCCAGAGGTCTTCAGAAGTACATGTATGGTATGAATTGATGTAAGGAAGTAGAACATAGGAAGGTAGGACGTTTTTTATTAGGGCAGGGTATCAAACCTGTATACTTTATGGACCAACCAAATTGGTTTGATTCTATCAGGGATCTTAAAATGCCCCAAATCACCTCAGTATGGATTGCCATTTAAATCAATATTAGATAAATAGATATATAAATATATAAATACAGCTATGAAATAAATCCTGAAATAAATAAATTAGGTAATAAATAAATAAATAGCTATACAAATAAAAAAATTAATTGCTAAATAACATGAAGAGTAAATTCAGTAACCACGCCTCCTCATTTGTATATAACACATGAAAGTAAAAAGAGCTGGGAAATAAATGTGGCATTTGGAAATAAAAGTCTCCGGAAATAAATAAATGTGGAATTATAAAATCAAAGTCCCCTGAAATAAATAAAAAGGTCATTATTGAAATAAGAAGCTATTAATTATTTGTATTCCTTTGTATATCTATTTATTTACTCAAATATATTTATATATATTCTATATTTATAAACCTAATTTATTTATTTCATAGCTGTATTTATTTATGTATGTGTTGATTTATTTTTTTTATGTTGATAATTTTTAGTATTTATTGTGGTTTGTGGATTGGATCAGGTGATTGACAGAAAATTATTGAACAATTTTGATAATCTGTTCATAGTTTGTTCAGACAGAACAAGATGTTTGAAGCATCATTCTGGGTTCTGTGGAACTGTGATGGGTATTTATTTATACTTTATCGATTAATCTTTAAAATAGTTCAATTATTCAAAACATTTATCAGTTGGAGTCTGAACATAATCCTGTTGAGATTAAATTCTCACATGGGGATCTTGTGGTTTTCATGACTAAATAAACTTTAGACCTTGTGTAGTTGTTGTGGAAACAACAACATATTTGTTTTAACACAAAGAAACCAGTTTGACTCAGAACAGATGTCGGCTGTTTTATGTCGCTACATGTTGATCGGGGTTGGGGTTTTCAGGACTGAGATGTATCAACGTTTCTTAACAGTGATCAATCTTTCCAGATTTTCCTCTGACAATTGCAAATCCTGACCGCTGTATACCAGGAAACCTCCTATACTGGAGTTTGTGTTGTGTTACTATGACAGTCAGCAGCTGCCAGCTGTCATCACCAGTCTCACCTGCATAACTGTATGTTTTACAAGGTTTTTTTTTTTATGGGAATTTAGATATTTGAAACCATAATATAAAAAATACAGTTAGTGTAGACATGGCTTTGTTTTTTGAATGCATTATGACAAAAAAATGTAAAATAAATCAACGTTAACTGATGTTGTGGCACCGTAGCTACAGCACCCACTTTGGTAACTACTGGTCCAAAAATCTATCTTTATATCAGTATTCAGCACAAGTGTGCATCAAATCTGTTGTATATGAAAACATGCACGGTTCTTTATGTTATTTTTAAATCATAGAACAGACAGACACAAAAATGTTGTTTATCAGTCCAATAAGCACCAATGATTCAACTGTGAACACTAACAACAGCAGATCCCCCCACCATGTCCCCTCATTCACTGAGCTCATGTGTAAAGTGTCAGAGAAAATTCCGAGATGTTTCAGATCCTGAGGAACTAAAGCACCACAAACAAATAGCTGTATTAAACTGTGTGAGTATTTAACTGTCTCTTTATTGCTCTGATTGTTTGCACTCAAAGATGTTGTGAATGTGACTTCTCCTTTCTCTCCTCCTTTGTTCTTCAGAGACCTTCCTCAGTATGGACACAAGCAGTGGCAATCCTACTTTGGACGGACTTTTGATGTCTACACTAAACTGTGGAAGTTTCAGCAGCAGCACAGGTTATTTCCATCTCTTATCCCACATTATGCCATTACTAGAGTTTGGTCGATTTCTGGTTTTGCCGTTTAAATCCGGTTTTGTGTTTTATGTGAACCAGCTGAATCAACGTGTCATTACGATCAGCAACCTATTATGTTTCTCAGCTCATTAACACAGAGACATATGTATTTATAGTAATAGGTAATCACTGCCACAGAGTCGTGTCTCTGATGTTTTGTCTCACTCAGGTTGATTTCTATCATTGTTTAGTGCTCAGTATTGTATTGTTTGTGTTTACTGACAGGCAGGTTCTGGACAGTCGGTATGGATTGAAGAGATGGCAGATTGGGGAAGTTGCATCCAAAATTGGACAGCTTTACTACCACTACTAGTAAGTCAAACCATGTCTCAACTACACTAAAAAATGGAACTAAAACAACAACAGCCACTTGACTTCTAGACAGATGAGTTAGAAGTGTTGTAAACATCTGTAGAAAGATCGCCTGTATCTACTAATGAGTGTTTTTTTAATCAAACCAGAAGACAACGTTAGTCTGCCATTAGCCTCTCAATGGATAAGTTCTGCCTGTTGACATTTTACTGCTTGTGTAGGAGCAATAAAACAGCAGCCATATAGATGAAAATGAAGGTTAGGACATATTAATGGTTATCCTAAAGTTAGGAGAGTTTATTTAAGATTTCATCACAGGGCTTAGGGGCCAGAATTACTGCACAGCTAATTGATTATACTTGTTCTAGGGGTGGGCGATATGACGATATTAGATCGTGAAGGATTACAACGTGAAGACGATCTTTCAAACTGCAGAGATCGTGGGATCGTCTAGGGCACATTCTATAAATTGCAGTTCTATGCTGATGCACCGACGCACCAGACGTATTGACGTCGTCAACCTGACCGACCAATCATAGCGAATTACGGGCAGTGATGCGCTTTCCTACCCGCCTCCTTGTTTGTGTGTGTAGCGGTAGCACATGGAGAGCGATGGCTGAAAGCCAAACGGAGTCGGTCGCTAAAAAAAATTCCACCTCCATTATATGGAATTGGTTTGGATTTTCCGCAACTGATCAAGCGCAAGCAATTTTTTCTCCAATTTAAGATCGTGATAAAATCGAAATCGTGATTTTATTTTTAAAAAATCGTGATATGATATTTTTGCCATATCGCCCACCCCTAACTTGTTCCCATTTTGAGTTTTGAGTTTCAGATACATCTAATGTATGTGATCGTAAAACAATATTTGTTAAATGCAGCAACACAGGGTGAAGAAAAATTTCCTAGAGGGGACAATAAAGTGTATTGTATATCGTATCGTAACATCATATTGTAATGCATAGTAACATATTGTATCGTAACATCACATATCATATTATAATGCATAGTAACACATTGTCACAAATCATAACATATTGTATCGTAACATATTGTATTGTATCATAACATGTTATAACGTATTGTATTGTAACATATCGTATTGTATCGCATGTATTTGTCTCTATCTCATACACATGCATGCAGACAATTGATTTCTGTGTGCAGCATTCTACTGTAGCTAATAATGAAAATTAGATTGAGTGAATGTGGAAAAATTATTTGGGCACAGTCTGAAGCTAGCAAAATGTTATTGGTAGCAAACAGCAATGTATGAAACGTTATGGTGGCAGCTTCATTTTGAGCTGCCACTGACCGTCACTATTACCAGTTAAAATTAAAAATGGCGGCTGTGGCAGTTGACAATAATTAACATTGAGTGACTTGATGGCACCTCAAAAGCAAACTTGTCTGTTGTCAGGTTTGTGTTGTGCGCTCTCTGTAGCCGCTGTCTGCTCTGTGCTAGGTCAGACATGTTTTGTAAGGGAAGAACCTCCACTCTCTCAACACCACTGCATGATCCGAGGGTTCCAACACCTCTAACAGAGAGAGGAGTCTTCTCTGCATTCTCCCAGTAAAACTTTCATTCATATCACATCAATAGTTAAAGTTTATAGACTCAACCATTATAACCAGGACCTTCAGTATTTGGATCAAGAAACTTTGAAACTAGAGAAACTAGAATTAAGCAGGCTACAGCTATTTCACTTATTTCAATGTGTCAGGTTTGTGAATTAATACTGTATGTAACCAATTTATAGATTTTCTGAAACGAATCAAATTATTTCAAATTGTCTTTATTTGAAAATGTTCTCAGCTCCAGAGACAATAACACATTTTCTGTTTCACAGCCTTCGTACCTCAGAAACAAGTTACCTGAATGAGGCCTTTTCATTCTACTCAGCCATCCGCCAGCGATCCTACTATTTTCAGGTCAACAAAGAGGACAGGTGAGTTCCTCTAACTTTTTTTTTTTTCTTAAATATTTGTGAGCTGCAGTTTGTGGGATTGATGCATGTTAATAGTTTTTGGATGATGGGGCTGTATAACACAGAGGAATAAGATATATCACACTTTGGATATGCACACAATACTTGTTAGTAGGATACATTCACTAGTGGTTTGCGTCTCAACATGAAAAATATAGAATATAAGACTTATTATTTAAATTTCACAACCACAGACAGAGTGAACCATAAGGTGTAATCAGTAGCCTCAATGTACATGGCTTGAAATGTGCCCGTTCTTTAGTGTGGATTTGTTCTTACTATCTTCTCTTGTCTTTTATCAGGCCAGAATTAGTAGTGAAGAAGCTTCGGTATTATGCTCGCTACATAGTCGTCTGTTTACTGCTCAACAAGATGGACCTAGTCAAAGTTTTGGTGAAGGTATAGAAGCAATATTTTCTGACTACAGCATGAACAACCCTTCATAGCATTCATTTCAGTGTCTCACTGAGGTATATGGACACACTTGTACACTAAACTAATCTGATAGACCACCACCACACCCCATGTAAAAGTAGGAGGAATTTAATAGACCATGGGAAAGATTTCCCTGCACCTCAGCAGAGTCTTCAAACACTTTACTCACAGTCTCATGGAGACCTGGCGGAGGATGCGCCCTCTCTGCGGCAGCCTAGTACTTTTAGTATTCAGGGGTCAAGCCCACAGGGCAGGCTGCCCTGTGTGACTGAAGAAAGTAGGTCCTTGCGTGGTGGGAGGGGTCATGAACAGCCGCAGACAAGCTGCTTCCTCTCTGCCATTCAGTGAAGAGCGATTACATGTAGGTTCAGACGATTCCACCAAACCTTGGGGACTGGAGGTGAAGGAGATGCAGACGTTGTTAGGGTGTAATGGTGACAGGCGTCATGGTTTAGTATGTACCTTGGTTTTGTGGGAAAAACAAAAGACAAAAAATACGGCACTTTTTCAACAAATACTAAGATGCAGAACTATTCATTGAAAGGTGGACAAATGGAAAAATTAACTAATTACTGTTTAATTCTGTTTTAAGTCTTATTCGACAATCTTCAAGGATTGGTGGAGTCACACACTGTGGCACAGCTCCTGATTAATTTTCTTCTACCGGCCAAATGTTCATTCAGCAGCTTGACCAGTTTTACTGCCGTTAATAAGCAGCATTTTACCTTCAGTAAGATTCTGTCTTTGTCAATAATGTTATCAGCTCTCGCCAAGCTCCATATTTTCCTCTTCTTCTGTGTTTTATTTGAAGTGTTGATCCATAAGAAAATATATTTGTGGTTTAAAGAACCAAAAACCATCTCAATTTAGTTTTACATCTCTGTCAGCTTCTCTCTCCTGATTGGCTGACTCTATTCTGAGTGACATATGGCCAGGCCAACAACACAGATTATAGCCTGCTACTGTAGCTTGATAAAACTGACTGGTAACTGTAAATGGTGATGGTCAGTCAGCGCTGAAATGCCGCTGAGGTGCAGAAGGGGAGGTTGGGGTTGGACCTGAAGGGCACCTTGGCTAAAGTCTGCACTGTAGTAATCAGAAAGTCTGTGGTTTGATCCCCAGCTCCTCCAGGCCTAGGGTAACTCACTGAAAAAACTACAATGAAGCTGGTGGCGTTGGCTCACTGAACATCTGATGTGGAGTGAAACTTTAAACACAGGTCCCAGAAGCTGTTCCAACTATTTCATTTGTTACTATTAAAGACGTTTAGGTCGAAAGTTATTTTTTTTATTTTTTTGGATGATTTTTTTCCATACATAAAGTAATACATAAAGTTAATGAATACAATTACATCAGAACTTAAAATGTAATAAACTTAAGTAAATCAAGCTGACATTCCTTCCACTTACTTCATTTATGCTTCCACCATCTCTCTCTTCACTCTCAGGGTATTAAATATAGGAATCTAATGAAACACAATACAAATAGACTTTCAAACAAAGGCCATGCCACAATAAAAGGCTAACCAAATAACCGATATAATATTAACCAAATAAAATAACCTAAGGTTTGAAAAGTCCATTCTTTAACTCACGGTGGTTCTCTCTTCTCTTTGTTCTCAGTGGTTTGGAGGGAAAGGGCTTGGCAGACAGAAGGGTGGGGTTATATAACTTCCTGGGTGTGGTTAGTAGGATGACAGGTGATCTTAGGTGAGGCGGGGTATTACTGACTGGTGATTGAACATTTACTGAACCCCAAACCCCACATTGATGACGTGTCATTGGTGTGAGTGAGTGTGTTAGAGAAGCTGTTTGAATATGTGTGTGGATGGGTGAATGTAAGACTATAAAAGCACTATAGAAATCCAGTCCTTTGGTAGTTCATGTAGCTGCAAAGCGTCATCGACAGGGTTCTCTGAGACAAATATGCCCTTGGAACAACTTGAAAATAAATATCCTGGCCCAGGTAGAAGACCTGAGCATCTTCTAGAAGCTCCTCCCCCACTGTCCACACCTCCTCCTCATGAACCACCATGAGTCCTGCATGGGTCCAGTTTTGCTAATCTGCACCCGCCCCACACCCATAAAGTTTGGTACCAGAACCGACCTGTTACTGACCATTAACTCTAAATGAGCTCCTGATCTGAGCCTGTGACCTGTACCTGTAGTATTATTTAGAATTACACAGTCATTCACTCTACAACTCATCCAGGTTTAATTGCAATTAATCTGCTGTTTTGTGAAATGTTCAGCTGTGCGACACACTCGCTCACTCAACTCCTACACACACACACATACAATAGAAAACTGATTTTGTGGTAATCATGTGTCCATGTATCTAAAGTGACTCCCCACTGCTTTCAGATCTGATGCATTCACTCATTTACTTAAGGAATGATGGTGATATAGTGGCAACAGGTTTGTCACAGACATTCACAATTAAAAAATCACGTTGGCTAATCAGGCTTAAAAACTGTGCCTTTTTATTTTAATTTTTTTTTTTGGTTTATTTAACCCACTGCTCCCCTACATGGAGTTCATTCTTACCTGGATCTAAATTATTAAAAAGAATCTTTTTTACCCAACACATATGATCACCTGCAGGTACCTGATCTGGTGACGACTCAAGTAGATTCAACAAATTATTGTGAGAGTTGGTGGGGTTGTGGTGTCCCTGAGTGAGACATTGAAACTAATGCTCTGCATTTACAAACAAAACCTAAACTCTGAACACAGCTTCCACTCTTCATTCAGAATACTGGGGCCAGATGTCCGCCCTCATTATATCTATTTATATATTTCTAAATCTAGTAAAAGCCAAACTTTTGCAGTAGTGATTGTATTTGTAAATATACCTCACCACATCTCCTCCCCCCTGTCTGCAGGAGTTATCTGAGGAAATCGAAGATTACACACAGAGATTCAACACAGAGGATCAGCTGGAGTGGAACCTGGTTCTACAGGAAGTGGCAGCCTTTGTGGAGGTAAGCAGCCACACGTAACAGTGTTCAGCACTGATACAAATGTTTGGACCGACTCTGGCTCACTGGTTTTACTCTCCTTTGTTTGTGTGACACAGGCAGATCCAGTGGTCGTCCTGAATGACAACAACTCTGTGGTCGTCATCAGCAATCGGCTGCAGGAAGGAAGCGTTCCTCCACTGGAACAAGGCATGGTGGTTGGGCAGCTCGTCCTTGCAGATGCACTAATCATCGGCAACTGTAACAACCAGGTTTTAACCCACTAATTCTAATTCACAGTTCCTAATGACTCATACACATTAGTCTCACCGTTATCCGCCTCCATTATCTTTCTGCTATTTGTTTGTATTTCTTGAAACCAATCAGTGGTCTTGGGCTGTGCTGAGCCCAGGATGCAGCGACGGTGCCCTGGCAAAATACAGCCAGGAAGGAACATTTGTACGTAGGGAGACAATCCCTGTCATTAAAATGACTGATTCCCCACAAAAGAAGATGCCACAAAAAACAGTGAAAGACATATGTTGACTATATGATACGAGTTTAACTGGTAAAAAAAAAAAAAGACCAACATAATTTGATTATCGGTGCCATAGAGGTGAAACCTGCTTGTACTTAAGCTGCAGGAGCTCGCTGGACTCATTAAAACCACAGATGAGTTGCTAGCGGTATGTTATTAAACTGATATCACAGAAGCTTGTATGAAGAAGAACAGATCGGTACATCGGTCACTGCCCATGTCGCTGCCAGAGTAAAGAGTTGTGGCAAATCAACTCCGACTGGTGACGTCTGTGTCAGGCTCAGAGTCCTGTGAGACGGAGTCTGGGCTTTTCTTTGCTGCATTCACAAGGTTTTGATCCTGCAACTGTAGTGAAATCAGATATATTGGCTAAATATAAGACATGCCATTGATAATTAAACAAAGGTTTATGAATAGCTAATCTATACAGGAGTTTCTTCAATGACAACTTGCCCATGTAGCTACATTTACCACCAAAACAAAGCCTGATGCTTTTCAGAGACGTATTCATGTGGCTGTCTAGATTTATGATGGTTAGGCCAGGAACACACTGGAATGCGTGGCGGCTGCGGAACATCTTGTTTTTCATTTTGGCGCCCATGTTCACAGGTTAGAGTGGACACGCTGCACATCTCACACCCTGCGGCTGCGTTGTGTGATCTAGAGATTCGCCGTCTCGTCCATTTGTCGTGCGTGATGCGTCTCCCAGCAGAAACAGACGGAGAAAAGACCTGTTGAGGTCGTATTGACATCATATCAGCAACATCACATAAAAGTGACTCCTTCCAATCTAGTTATCTATGTCTTGGCTGAATCTGAAAATGGCACAGACATGAAAAATATAAATTTCTAACCATTGTAGCAGCTGCATGTGGAGACAGAGACATTTTAGTGACGATTTCTGTCAAGTGTAAATCAGAAATGAATTAATAATGAAAAGAAATCCAACATTCCAGTAACCTGCAAACTCTGTGTAGAGAGAGAGAGCTGCAGCAACACAGCAGAGACGCAGCCGGTCTTAACACACACATCTGCTTCTCTGCAGCAGGTCAGTGACGTCGGCCATCGCATGTTAGGGTTTAGCCAACCTCTAACAAGTGACTGGGAAAGTGGTCTCAGACTTGTGGACCCTGCTGTACATGTAGAGATTTGAGAAGCAGCTAAACCTAGTCCTCATAAATGAGTGGCAGCTCGGAGGTTGTCTTCATTTCCCATTAGCGCTGGATATTTTGAAAAACATACAGATAGCAGAAGGGGAGGAGACTGCAGTGTGAAATATGCAGCCAGTGGCAAGTCTATACCCACAGTCTACACCTGGTGACTCAGACTACAAACATATCAACACAACTGTTGACCAGCCTGACTGAGGAAAACTTGTGACGTTAGCTTACACAAACAGTGTAAAAAGCTGTGTTACCCGAAAAACCGTGACACTATCATCCGCAATCTCGTGTCATGAGATTCATATTGGAAGACAGAACCGTGAACCAGGTTCTGCTCCACAAACTGTGGAGCCTCCTGTAGAGTCGGTGGGCCTGAAACAACCTGATGACCCCCTCAGATGAACACATTTGTTCTGAAGTTGCTCCACAAGGGATTGGAAGTGATTTAACAGAAGTTTTCACATTCACTAGTTTTTTTGGATTTAAAGTTTTCTAATATTTCAACATCAACTGAAATAAAAATAATAAAAATCTAAATTAATATTCTGTTCACCACATTAGAATACATCATGGCTGCCAGTTCACAGGATTGATTGATTGATTGATTGATTGATTGATTGATTGATTGATTGATTGATTGATTGATTGATTGATTGATTGATTGATTGATTGATTATTTTGGTTTGAATACTTGTACAGTCCTGTAGGTTCTAGAAAAATTCTCATACTCCAACACCCGTCCCAGGGGTCATATGCTTCTCGTTGTCCAGGGCAACATCCTCATCACACCTGACAGAGTAACATCACCCGTGTTTGAATGTATTCCGTCATCCGGCTTCATGACTGTCACATCCAATGGGCAGCTTCCCATTGAAGGTGCTCTGTGTGTTTGTGTTTACCTTCAGTGTCGCTCACCAAAACACACTGTGTGTCCTGAGACCTGACAGATGTGTTGAATGAATGAATGAATTTCTTTATGAAACATTTGTCAAGTCATTTCTCTTTCTTTGAGAATTTTGAAACCTGCATTGTTTACATCAACACTAGCAGTCTTCTTCTTCTCTGCCTTTATTGCTGCTTGTCTGACTTTCAGTCTGTAGATCAGAGGACTAGTGTGAAACCATTAGCATGACTGTGTGTTGTGTCTCCTGCATGTATGTGCATGTGCTGCACATCCTCGTTAGCATGCATGAGATGAAACAAAACAGAGGACCGTTCAGTTCTAACTTCTTATCAAATGATTCCCTTTTATTTCTGTCACGGTTCAGTTCCACGATGACCTGTTGTTGGCAGCTGTACTCATATTTTCTCTTCCTCTAATACGATGACTGACACTGATTTGTGACTTGAAGCTCCACTCTGAAATTCTTCTTCTTGGGTGACGTCTGAGGCTTGACCACAGATGGAGCTGAACAGGAAGCCTTGTGTAGAAGTTTGTGGCCATTGATTTAGAGATTTATGACGAAGTTAGAAAAGTTTATGATAAGAATACCAAAGTGGACCTGGTTCAGGAGGTGCTACTAAAATATCTGGAGTGAACTAAGCAGCTGACCTTAGTATCATCAGTAAAACCACTATTCTCTCCAGGGTCATTGACGTCTGTTGTTTTCCTCTCGTCTCAGGTGAAGTTCAGTGAGTTGACCATCGACATGTTCCGTATGCTTCAAGCTCTGGAGCGGGAACCTGTGAACCTGGCCACACAGACTTCCAAACAAGGAACGCTGGTGAGTGTGACGTTCATCAGGTCTGACTGTGGTCAACCTGTGGTTTCAGGTGACTTCAGGTTTTGACAGCATTCCTCCAGCAATCCTTTTTTTTTTTTTTTTTTTTACTCGGTCAAATAGATAGAATAGTCTCATATCACTCCCATACTCCCTTCCCTTCATTGGCTCCCTGTTACATACAGAATCCAGTTCAAAATTCTCACTCTCACATACAGAGCACTGCACCATCAAGCCCCTGCATGTTTAACTGATCTACCCCCCTTTTTTTTTCCTTCTGATTCACAGGTGTGTAAGTACACATATAAACACAGTGATTGTGTAAATGTATTATCATTTTGTGAACCAGTCTCATTTGGTAAATGTCAAATTTAAGAAATTAGGTTGTCAGATATTGAAAAAAAAATTGAGAAATGAATCCCAAATTGTATGAAAAAAAAAATGACTTATTTGTAGAAAGAAAGAAGAAAGACGTTCCTCTTGAAATAGGCAGAGATTAAACAACTTACTTTCATGAGTTCTTAGGGACAGTGCTTTGGGAAAAAAGACCAAGATTACATATCTCTGGGAGTACAGGGATATTTTTGTGGATTATGTGTAAATTATTTATTTCCAAAAATCCTGTATATATTTGCACCTCCACATGCAGTGGAATGGTGTACCTTTCTCTGCTCTACATTTTTTACAATTGTCCGGAATATTAGGATTGGAATATCCAAACAAATCAAAGTACAATGTAAATGAAAATTAAAAAGAAATCACATGATAAAAGCTTCTTTATAAAAATGTGTCGTAAGAAGTGAAGAAGAAAAAACTGAACTGAGTCAGAGAGTCTGATCTCCTCTGGCAGGTTGTTCCACAGTTCAGGGCCCTGACAGCAAAGGCCCCGTCTCCTTTGATTTTTAACCTAGACCTTAGACCGACCAGCAGTGAACTACCAGAGGATCTCACACTGTGTCCTGGATCATAAGGGGATAAAAGCTGGGGGGGGGGTCAGCCCAAACCTGACCTTAAAAGTCATGAGAAGAATTTTAAAATCAATCCTAAAATAAACAGGCAGCCAGTGTAGAGATGCTGAGTCCAGGGTGATGTGGACACATCGTTTGGACTGGGTTAGGAGCCGAGCTGCAGCATCTGGACTCAGTGTATAAAGAGAGAAGCGTCCAGCTTCTTCCTTCCTGTTATTTTTTGCTCAAATGAAATAAGGATGTATTTGCATCTAAAAATTCAGTGCAGAATATTCCCACCCAGTCAACAGCAAACATGTTGTATCTCTCTGAGGGCTAGTCTGTAGCAAACACCTGTATGTCGCCATGTTTGTCCTGTAACAGCAGCTCTGTCATTGAAGCTGCAACTGAGAGCTGTGTGAGACGCATCTCTTCCTGAAGAGTTGCATCACGCAGCTCTCAGTTCCAGTGGGTCGTCCACTACATGGAGGGTGGACATGGTTCGATTCCCGGCTCCTCCTGTCCACATTTTGGGCAAGATACAAGATAAATACCCCATCACCTAATAGAAGACTGGTCACAGTTACCATCATCATCATCATATATAGTAAGTAAACTTGGACTGAGATATGAAGAGTAATGATGTCAAATATTTCTCTACAGGAGCCCAGTGAGAAACCAGCCAAACGAGAAAACCCTCACAAGTATTTGCTGTACAAGCCGACGTTCAGCCAGCTGTTTACTTTCTTGTCTGCCTCTTTTAAGGTCAGTGGTTACTTTAATCTTAAGCTAATGTTTGTCATTAGACGTGAGGTTGTTGAGATGTGTCAGATTTACAGGATCTGTCATCCTCGGTGTGTGACACTGTTGATATTTAGATTCTCAGCTTTGTGCTGCTGTTTATTTGTTGTTTTCAGATTGAGGTTCTCTGACTGGGACATTTAAGTATTATCAGGGTCTGTGTTTATCAGCATCTCAGTCGCTCCTCGCGGCAGCTTGAACTCTAACTCGTCCTGATTCATTCAGCAAAGCAAAGTAGAAATTTTGACTGTGTGTTGGAGTTTTTCTTACAGTCACTGTTTAGTTTATTAGGCAGTAAGATAAAAAATGCCTAGGTATAGCAACATTTTTTATGTGTAGACTTTATCGCAGCTTGTTTTTAAATAACTTTTAAATAACAGTGAGGGCAGGGAAATGAATGAAGAGCTGCAGGAGTGATCAGACTTTGTCACTGATGAAACTAGGGAACGGTTGAAGTGATGGCTACGATATGCTATACATTCCAACGCATTGCCGTAGTCATGAAAATCCAAGACCGCTAAGCAACATTCAACTCTAACAATGGCTACTTCACTACTTCAGGACACCGAGGTGGCTCTGAATGTTGCTACAATATGTCTCTTAAAATGACCTGAGAGCTGAGACCATGAGAGCTCTAGATATTTGCTTTAGAGACAATTTGATAACAATGAGGAGTTTGTTTAAATCTGCTGTTACTTCAGCACCACAGACAGCGTCATGGTTTCATCAACACGCAGCACAGTGAGGTGGTGGGCTGGAGAGAGAGGATGGAGGTTAACAGCAGTTTTTGTTAACAAAAGGGTTAGCATCCCCCCACACACACACACAAAAACGCCTACTGGAACATGAGCTTGGCTCGCCTCTTACAGTGGTTGCTTCTCAGCATCTTGAGCGCTGCTGGCAGCAGCTGACATGTCTATGAATAAACTGGAAGAATCAGTCAAATTAGCAGCTATATTCAACAAATATACTCATAAGCCATAAAACTACTAACAGTATAATTGAATATAAACAAAATGACAGTGTCAAACATGATGGAAAAAAAGGAATAATTACCCACCAACTCTTTAACGTATCACAGGGTAAACTGGTCTTTCTCCTGTAGTAGACAGCAGGGCTGCAACAGTAGGAAGTGTCGACATAGAATCTACGTCATCGCATCACGCCGTAGCTGTCCTTTCAGCTGTCGCTGCTTAAAGTCCCCACTCCTGGCAGACCTGAATCATCACTGTGATGAAGCTACAGAACATTTCCTCTGTCGCTGTGAGGACGTCGGGTTTTATGGCGAAAGAATGATTTTTTTCTGTTTAAAGTTCATGTTTCTAACACAAGTCTCCTTAATTTTCTATATAATCTTTTTTTTTTTTTCCATTTCCAGGAATTACCTGCCAACAGCGTTCTGCTGGTTTACCTGTCAGCGACTGGAGTCTTTCCCACTGGTCATTCAGACTATGAAGGTAAAATTTCTTTCTTTGAAAATGTCTTCGCTGACATCATGTGTGATCTTCATGAGATTTTAAGGACTTTTGGAATTTCTTCCAAACTATTTTTGAATTTTTCCTGTTTCATTTAAGAAAACAAAAGATGTCTCCCCTTTTAGTGCAGATTTATGAAGCTTTATACTTGCCCTATTTTGTTTTAGATATGTAGTTAGTACAATGAGTAACTGTGATGCACCAAATCACAGATCCTAGAATATATGTAATACACACATTCGTACATCCAAAAGAAGGCCAAAATAGACTGAAAAACATTTGTAAGTTAGTCTCATGTCATGACAGAGGTCTGTATAACAAACCTCTTCATTAAAGTAGACATGAGACCCTGTTATTCCAGCTAAAGGTCTAAAACGGAGTTGACTGTGTTTCCTTCTTAATAAAACATTAGATTTTTTCCTAAAAGTTTGAAACCTGCACTGTTTTTATTCCATTGTGCTGCCTCTAAGGCTCCTGGGATATTCAGAATATCACCTCTGTGTCTGGAAGTTAGATAAAGCTTTTGTATCTGAACGTCTCCTGCAGGACCGTATGATTTTGGAGGAGTTCTAACTAACACAAATCGAGATGTGGTGAATGGAGAGACGGTGCAGAAGAGGAATCAAGCCCAGAAAGAAATGCACTGGTGAGAAACCACCTCTGCACTGTTCATTATTTCTGTCTGCCTCATGAATTCATCACGATGTCATCAAATGTTCCTTTTAGGAAAAATTCAAGTTGAGATTTTTCAGTACTTAAAATAA
The DNA here is from genome assembly GCF_002260705.1 of Seriola dumerili. Lineage (NCBI taxonomy): Eukaryota > Metazoa > Chordata > Actinopteri > Carangiformes > Carangidae > Seriola > Seriola dumerili. The sequence continues at coordinate 1,954,889 of NW_019174336.1, forward strand.
AGCAAAGGAAGTTTTCACAGGTTGTTGAAGCTTTGACAGTGAACACAACAGCTTCTCCCACATCCTGTGTTTAGTTACTAAAACCAGTGTTTTAGTTTATCTTGTTGTGACTAATGACAAGTAACATCTATTTGAGTCAGTGTGACGCCTGAGTGCTGCCCACGCTCTGATGATAACAAGCTCTCACCACAACCAGCTACCTGCACAACAGCTGACTAAAGATAGAAATGTAGGTTCCTGATATTTACTGGTTTGTAATGTTGCAGCCTTCATCCAGGAGACTTATTCCCCTTCACCCGGAAGCCGCTCTTTGTCATCGTGGATTCTTCAAATAGCACAGCCTACAAGGTACGAAGCAGGTCAAGTTGCCTAACAAACATCTACAGTCAAGGCCGTAAGTATGTGGACAGTTCTTCATCAGGCTCTGAGCTCCAGCACTCTCAGGCTGAAATAAAATAATGGAGACGACATTAAAGTGGCAGGTCCAAAGCTTGGGAGTTAAACAGTAACTGGACAGGAACACATGAAATCAAACATTAGCAGACTCTTTGCTCTCTCAGACCCTCACTGCAGATGTTGTGGGGTCTCTGCCTTTAGTCTGGTCTTCAGCAGGGTTAGGTGTTTGGTCAGGAGACTGACCCGACCTCGTGAGGAGAAGCTCTGGGATTGTTTTGGGGTTTGGCTGCTCCTGTTTTTCTCCACACTTTCCTTTTTCCATCATTTAGACATAGGTTGATTTTTGTTTCATCCGTCCATCGTTTCTTTGTTTCTTTTTATATATTTTGTTAATGTTGTTGAGATGAAAAGAAATACAGATATTTGGGGTTAAAACCTTGATGAATCCTGGCGTCATCTTTGGTATTTCAGCCGCTCTGTGGTGCTGTCCACAACCATCCAGGACATCATATGGTCTGACCCTCTCCTGAGGGTTTGGGAATGGAGCTCAGTAGTTTAATAGTGAATTGCAGGTGTAAATGGTTTGAGTTATTCTGTATTTCTAAAACAGGTGCTTATGGACAAACACACACACCACACAACACAGCTGTGCTTAATGTTTATCACGCTGTGGATGTGATGTTTGATTATTCATTTAGTATGAAGTGAAAGTAAACCCACGAAAAGGTTGTCATAAAATCTGGATTCACTTCACTTCACCAGTGTCACCAGTTCTCCCGTCTCCAAAACATTTGTCCCATTGACTGTAAATAAAGATGGACGTAGCCTCCATGACGTCACCCACAGGTTTTGAAGCTCGGAGTGAGCTGGCCCACCGTTGCCATCTTGGCAGTGTCTGACTCTGCCCCTAACTCCCATTTAATCCAAAAATGGTCAAAGAGGCGGGGCCTGTGGAGCTGAGACTTCCATGCATGCTGGTTAGTGGCAAGCATACACTCACCCACCTGTCACTCAAAGAGGCCACACCCTTAATTCTACATAACTTTAAGCCTTGATAAAATGTAAACCGGTGAGTTATATAAACAGTTGTCATGAGGGAGGAAATTAGCTCTAGAGACCAAAACTGTATTTTGTACCAGGCTGTAAACTTGTTTATTTCTGCTGTAAAGTTGGACATTTTAGAGTCGAACCACAGACAAAACATTAAATGGTAACAAGGAATAGACCCATATATTAATGCACTACTGTAAAAAAAACTGTCTACTGACAAAGTCTTAAATGCCAGGAGGGAGACCTGTCACAACTTCAACCTGCTCAAATTAAAGCTGAAACTTTAATGTCGTCTCCATTATTTTATTTCATGTTGAATCTGCTGAAGCTCTATAAGCTATGCTGAGCCTGAAGAAGAAAATGTGTAACTGTCTAAATATCGAATATGATGTGATGACAGTCACCAACCGTATATTCTCATAATTAACATGAGGTTTTTTTTTGTCCTAACAGAATTTCACAAATCTTTTTGGCCAGCCTCTGGTGTGTCTACTATCCCCTACAGTGTATCCCAAAAGTGTACAAGGTGTGTGTCACTCAGAACAACACTCAGGATGAATCTGGTGATGTTCTGTTTTCTGTTCGTCAACTAATTCCAGGAAAAGACCAAAACCAACCATGTATTTGTCTCTGAGACCAGAGTCATGTGACCTGGACCTGAGACAGACTAAATGTGATGATGTTAAACTGGTCTTAATCAAATCTTAAAAGACTTGTAACACCAGGGACTTCACCTGGACTTGGAGATGGAGGGATGGGACATGGGCGAGGAAGGACCCATTAGATTTAGGTGCAGATCCAGGGTTTTTTTAATCACTGTCCTCAACATTGTGACATTTTTCCACACTTTCATTGATTTTGCCTTGGAGGAGATCTGCTCCACTGAGAGCCATTCTAGTTTTGCCTTGCCTGTTGAAAGTAATGAAATAGAAAAAATAGAAACATTAATTTCTTTTTTATACTTATACTTTTATACTTATACTTATTTACTATATATATATATATATATATATATATATATATTATTTTATTTTTTTTTATTTTTTTTTATTTCATTTACTCACAAAATACAAACCAAGTTACATAATACTAATATTAAAGGTGCCCCTCAAACAATATCAGCCAAAAGTTCTGTTAATATGCTTGAACTTTGGCTGCACTCTTTTGTTACAACACAAATAGCATTCTGTGTTAATACAGCACTGACAGAAAACAAATCAAAACCATGACAGCCATAGCAACAGCAGTACAAATACTGAAGTACAACTCAACAAAAATAAAAATAACTCATAAAAAATAACCAATTTACTATTATTGTTTAACCTGTTTTGAATGGCAATAATTTGGTGAGTGGCTCATAATGACTTGTTTAGGACTTGGTCTTGACTCAGGACTTGAGTTGTGGCTTTGTAGTCTTTAAGCTAATGTCCTACTTTCCATATACGCAAGGACTGACGTGATGTAAATTTGGTCATCAGAGGTGAGGTTCTGTGTGGACGCTTTGTTGTGTCTGCTCCAGTCCTCGTGACCAGCTGTGCGTGCTCTCCTCCAATCGGACTAGAAGAAGTACAATAAGAACAACTACATGTCCGTGATGTCTGCAGCTGTAGGGAGCATAACTGAGACCTTAGGCTGTAAACCATGACTCTGTCCCACCTTGATCAAGACCTTTTGACTTTTCTACTCCGTGGCTGTCAGCTCAGAGTCCCCTGGTTCCTCCTGAAGACATTCATCTTAAAAAATATTTAGTTTCATTTTTTAGCTGGACACTAGTTTTTAACAAATGTTACTCAAACAGGAGGAAATAGGGCATTCTTCGGACTATTTTCAGGGGTGGATTAATCCACATCAGGTGCTCTGAGTATTTCTGGCAGCAGGTTAATGTGTTTGTTCATGGTAATGAAAGAAGGAAGTGCAAATGTGTGGTTCACTGATGTGTTGAAAAATGTTTGTTCATAGATTTATTTATTTGTAGGAGACATTTGATGTTGGTTTGGTCTCGTCATGGGCCTGTAGAATATCACCAGCCATGTGCTAAGTTATTTATCATCTGTCAATCTTTATCTCAGAGATGCTGTTATAATGATTTTCTGTCTGTGGTTTAAAAATGTCCAGTCTTTATATTTTATGATGTCCTCACATTGTATGTCTCTGACCTGTGCCCTGTCTCCTCTCACCTGTCCAGATCAGTCTCAGCGTGGGAGTCTCTTCACTCTCTTCCTCTACAGCCCGCTCCTGGCTTTCTCCTCTGTCTGTGGTTTAAACAGTGTGCGACGAGGTCTGTGGGACAGGGCTCAAGAATTTCTTCGCAAAGTCTACCGTGACATCGGGCAGATGATAACTCGATCAAGAACCATAGGTAACATGTCCGCCACCGATTCCGTCATGACTGCTAATATGTTAGGAAGATTGTACTCGAGGTGATGTTTGTTTGTTGTCAGAGCAACAATCCAAAATCAATTTACAATGATTTAAAAAAGAGACACGTTTGAGGAAATGTTTGGGATGTTTGCCTGATTTAATGACTCAGGTGATTAATGTATTATCAAATTGTTGCTGATCAGCTGATCGATGAATCGACCTCTCGGCTCAGCACTAATGTTGTTTTTACAGATCAAGCCTTTTTGCAATTCTTTGGTGACGAGTTCCTGCGACTTCTGCTGATCCGCTTCGTGTTCTGCTCCGCGGCTCTGAGGCTGCATAAACTGTTCCGGGTAAGTCACTGCTGCTGTGGTTCAGCTGGGAAAGGAGCCGGGTTTAAATGAGTGTCAACAGTGCAAGTAAGTCTGTATGTATGTATTGTTATTTTAAGACCCCGCCCCACCCCACTCTACCTCTGATTGGCTGCAACCCTGATATTCTTCTTTGGTGAAAAAAATAAATATAGCACGTCTGTCTTTGAGTGACATCACAACCTTAGAACATATTGGTTAATTCAAAATGAAAAGGGGCCGGCCCTTAAAGGCCCACACCTGACATCACTGGTGGAGGTAACTGCTCCACCACCTGTCTACTCTGTCCCCTGTAAGATCAGTGGTGGAAGAAGTATTCAGATCCTTCACTTAAGTAAAACTGCAGCACAGCAGTAAGTGAAAATAAATGCAAAAATAAAAGTAGTGTCAGCAGTAAAATGTAGTTAAAGTATTAAAGTCAAACTCCTGGTTTGGTTCTTCTGACTGATTTATTATTATTATGTACGACATCATTAGATTCAATAGATTAGATCTGAACATTTATTGACATGAAATCATGAAAAATCACTGTTTGGTGACTGGTGTCATCTTTGACACAGTGTTGTATTTTAAAAACTTGTTATTTTATAATCTTCATCTTAAAAGTAACAAGTCACTAAAGTTGTGAAATAAATGTAGTGGAGTAGAAAGAATGAAGTTGTATGAAATGGAAATTCTCAAGTGAAGTACAAGTACCTCATAATTGTACCGAGCAGTTAGTTGTTGGGTAAGATGTCTGATCCTGAACCAGCATCTTTGGCCACATCTGACTCTGAGCTAGGGTTGCCACTCTTCCCGATTTTCCCAGGATTATTCTCTTTTTTTTTAAGGAACTGTGCCAGAAAATTAATATTATTTCCCATTTTTTGTGAAATCTTCTCATTTAGAATTTCATAGTTTCAAATGAAACCTGTTTCCTTCTACTGCTTCTCTGTTTAATTCCTGGTTCTGTAAAATCTTGTGTCAGTAAACGTATGAAAACAGGTACAACAGTGCCCAATTTACCTTTTTACCTAGCAACTACTGGCCATCCACATCCATGACCTCATGAATTGGGAGACCTGATAGCTGAGGGGTTAGGGTGCACACCAAGTCAGCGCAGCTGCCCTGGGCAGCCAGTTCCTGGTTTGACTCCCGGCTGGCTGAACTCATTGCTGCATGACATTCCTCTGCTCCCCGCGGTTTCTGTCAATCTCTGTTGTCCTTGCAAATACAGGCAAAAAAACCCAGAAAAAACAACCCCACCGTGAATTCTCTGAACTACTACATACTACATACAAAAAGGCCTAAATATCTGCCTTCATCAGTGAGTGACTCGTCCAGATTCTGTGGCTCAGATCTGACAAAACGGCCAAAAAGGAAACACTTCAGATGTGCTGTAGCACCGAAATGAAAAATTTAGTCAGCCCATGTGAAAAGCCGGTCTGGAGCCCTGCAGGATCTCAGTACTCAGTCGTGTGGTCTTGAACACTTTAGTCACATTCATGGTCCATCAGGCTCGTAGGAAACCGTGTCCCACATCACACAACACACTCTACCCACACTTGTCCTAATACCACTTCAGAGCATCTATTCCCAGCTCAGTGCTTCCCACAATGCATCACTGCTGCACTCCACCAGCTGGTAATGGACCTGTACACTGGTCTGCAGATCATCATCACATCACATCATATCTCACTCCTGAGCTGAAGGAAAGAGACAAGAGAGCAGGTATTTCTCCTAAAGTCTGAGTGTGTCCTCCTCTAACTCACATGATTTATAAGAAGAAGAAGAACGGCCTGAATGATATTAATAGTTTGGTAGTTTCTAAAAAAAATAAGACTCACGTAAAGTAGAGATACTTGCAGTGCAGTCCTGATGTAGATGTACTTCGTTTCTGTCCTGAACACACTGAAACACAGAGCCGGTGTTTTAACATTTACACACTCTAGAGGCCGTTTAGGAAAAAGCTGTTTCAGTCTTGATGGAGGTCTGGAACCAAGAGAGAAAGATGTGTTTATAGATTTCACCACCTTGGTGTGTCCTTACTCTCAGTGTTCACTTATTAATAGTATTCCTTTAAAGCATGTGTGACTTTGTGTTTGCAGGAGTCCCGGAGCTTCCCGGAGTCGTACCCTGAGCTGCCTAAACAGGACACAGTGGAGAGCAGCCTCCTACAGAAGCACGTCCTGGAGCTGGCCACCATGCTGGATGTGCAGAGCCTTTTTTGGGATGATTCACTGGAAGCCTACTAACATCTTTGCAAAGGGCACAATGGCACATGTGTACATAGAGACTCAGCTGCCAGAGCCCTCAGCTGTCCTTCTGTTTTTTTTTTTTTTGTTTTTTTTTTGTTTTTTTACAGGTAATGACATAATTGATTCAGCACATACAAGTTCACGTCCTGCATTTAACTGTTACTTGTGGAAGCAAATGTAGTGCAGCCAGAGAGGTCAAGTGTCAGTGTAAATTCCCTCTTTTGAGTCTCAGCGGCTTCACTCATTGATATAAGATCATATAAGAAGAAGTCCCCATCCAAACTGCAGCCTGTGACTTTATCCCTCATGTCAGACAGTTGTAAAGACGTTAATGTTGGTTGTGTGTTTAGTTTTTTCAATAATATTTTTAATTGTTGATCAGAGTGAAGGTTGTGATGCAGAGCAGGCAGATGAATGAAACCTGCATCAGTAAATATTTACACACTGAGCTGGAATCTGGAAGATTTCACCATAAATGTTAGAGCTGGATCTTTGTTTGTTTGCTGTGTAACAGCTTCTCTTGTAGCAGGCTGAGGTGCATGAGGTTTGTTGTGTTGCACATGTTTAGTTGTAAAGATTTCACTCCTCCTTCGTGTCATTTACCAGCAGTCCGTCGTCCACGGCTTCGGCCTTGTGCCTGTTGAAAGTGGTGTTTGTTTCTTTTCCATATCTGCATGCGAACGGGCAAAAAAAAACAAAAAAACAAATCCATGTAGTTGTTTTATTCACAAAGAGCGGCCTCCACCTGTGAGGATGGAAAACGGGTTGTAGATTTTAAAATGGAGCCAGTGCATGTGTTGCATGGGCCTGTACATTTACTGTTGAGTTGACAAATGAAGACAATCTAGTGAAGAGATAACAGGAGGAGACGTGTAGTAAGCACACCAACTGAAATGAGCCAGCACGCCTCTGTGAGCTCCATGATGACAGGAGCGTCATGTGACCTGCCAGCTGTCAGCTTGATTGGAAAATCATTGGCTAGCTTCCTTATGAACACCAGTAATGTCACTGTCCACCACTGATCCACGGCTTCAGGCTCTCAGGTGCCGCCTCCCGGTAGCTGTCAGCTACTGGACCCGCAAAGAGAGACAGGACGACTGGGAGGAGCGGAGGGAGGATGAACCAGCAGCAACCACCATGCTAACTTTAGCTGCTGAGAACAGAGACCGTGACCTCTGTGGAGCCTTCTCACTTTTGATCAGTTATGAAGCCCAAATAGATAGTTTTTCATCAGCTGATTGTAACTGTGTCTGTTTGGGGTGGAACTGTCCATTAACCTGGACGTTTCCTCCGGTGTCATAATGTCACTGTGTTTTAATGCAGCTGAATTCACCACAGTTGTTGACCTTTATAATAAGTGATGACAGAGGAGGCTAGAAGCAACAAGTCATCTGTCTCTATCCAGATTATTGACAAATGTGTGTTTAAACATTTAAAACATGAAAGAACGTCGGCAGCTTTATGATAACCGTGGCTGCTGAGGAACACACGCTCCTCCTCTGAGACGTTTCCTGGATGCTGCGTACTCTCAGCAGGACGTCATCCACTGTTTGAGAAAGAAACTGCAGCTGCTTCCTGCCAGCTGCTGCTTGAACGCAACAACTCATGAGATTTTAAAATGAAAACCTATTTGTTGGCACTTAAAATGTTCTGTTTTCATTGAGGTGTGACGTGGATCACAGGAAACGTCATGTCATCCAAACTGATTCTACCAACGGCCTCAAACCAGGCAGCCACCTGAGGAACACTTCCCATGATTCCCAGGGTGCTACTCTGGCCCCGAGACCTACTGTATATCATCATCCATCCCTCTCTCTCCCAGTCGCTTCTGTCTCCACTGCCAGAGCTGAAAAAGGATCATCCAAACAGTCCGAATAAATGAAGGATCAGATTATAAAACACAGTCCAGGTACTTTTTCATTCACGTCATGTTTCTGTTGGACTTTGGTTCTGCAGTAGTAACTCAGTAGAGTTCAGTAGAGTTCAGTAGTCTGCTGTCAGACTGGTGCCAGGATTAAATCCCTCATGCCGTCTCACACTACAGTCATTTCTCTCTGTTACTGAAGAAGACGAATACTTGGTGACTGAAGTGTTCGTGGGAACAATGGTGGAACAGTGGCTAAATCAACTGTGTGCAAATAACATTTAAACAGTAATGTTATAGTTTTTTACATTTCAGTTTCCAGAATCTAACAAACTACAGATTGTGTAGTTTCTTTCAGATCAGATCAGGTGTGTAGGACGGGCAGTTATAGGCACCACTGTAACCTCCATTTTTGTCCCACAAGCTGAAGAGAGATGTCAGTGTCTGTCAGTCTCCGTCCAACATGTCGACCCTCAGACAGATATTTCAGCAAGTATGAAGGAAATATGTTGACTTACTTAAAATGAGATTCCTTCAGATTTGGATACATGGAACAGTATCGAAACAAGGTGTCTCCACATCTATTCACCACATTTCCAAACACCTTCTCCAGACAATATATTTTCTAGATGACACCTGGACCTTTCCCACAATGCCGTTCTTAGGCCAAAATGTTAGTTATGAAAACAGCTGGACATCAAACCGATTCAGAGGCGGATTCATCCACATTTGGTGCTGTAGTGTGTTTGTGGCAGCAGGACGGTGTGTTGAAGGTGATGAAGGAACATGTGACCCAGTGCAACAGTGACACTCACTGATGTGTTTTTAATAGTTTTTAGAAACTATGGAGCTCTGAGACTCAGAGGAAGAGGAGATATCAGGGTCTGATACACACACAGTCCTCATCAGGAGGAGACGTAAGAAAAATAAACGTCGCCTGCGAACTGGACATTTTAGCCTCGCCTCTGATGAGGGTCTTAGAGCAGCTAAAAGCTAAACCATCACTATGTAATATCCTTTAGTCCAGCTCAGCTGAGGATGCGAGGGTTTTATATGTTTTGAATTTTGCCCCACATCCTGACACACGCAGGATGTGGGGCTGTTATAATAAGTCAGGATCTTTATGAGGTGTTGCTGCAGGGGATTTATTCCTGGCACCAGTGAGGGAGTACAGGTCACTGTAGTGACGCTGACTCTGAAACCAGCTCAGTTAACTGCCCCCGACCCAAATGTAGAGACGATGCAGGAAGAAGCTGAGGCGGCTGGATGAGATTAAGATTTCTGAGCTGATGGAAGAACACCACTGCGGTGTTTGTTATATTTATTGACATTGTTAGAGAACGTGTACAGATGATGTAAAGCAACGTTTCTGCACAGATGTGTGTGCTCTGTATTAAGTAAAGTGTGGGATGACATGAAGTTGAAGTTGAGGAGGAGCAACATGTGAATGAGGCCGGTTTGTTCTCTGGCCGTTTTTCTAAAGACGTTACATTCCAACTTCCTGAGGACGTGAAGAGCAGCAGAGGAAAACAGCTGTTTTCTCCATTTCACATCTGTTTGGGACAGTGAGCCATTTCTACACTTTCTTCTATTTTCACTGTAAAATCAGCCTCCACGTTTCCGTTGTGTTGACAGTTCTGACGATTAAGATATTGTGGGCTTGTACTTTATGAAGTTTAATATTGTTATGATCATGTTTGTTGTGCTTTAGGGGAAAAAGAGACAAATCCCTGCGTGTTATTGTTCCTCATGCCGGCTGAACTGTAGAAACTCTTCATCTGTCACTGCTTCACTTTCTAACAGCTTCTGCCTGAAACGTGTCAGACATGTCGGCTGATTCTAAACAGTGTTGAAGAGGCAGCAATAACATGTCGGTGAACATGTGTGACAGAATGATCAATCCTGCTGTTTTACAGCCTGTGGTGCTTTCAGTGCAACACCAGTCATGATTTTTTACTTTCCAAAGGAACCAACTAAACTTTTTTACATGTTTGGACGCTGATTAGGACAGAAGAAGAAGACGTGAAGAAATTTATTCATTTTAATTGTCAAATATTGCATGTTGGCAAGTTTGTACATTAAGTCTCAAAACCTCATGTTTATATGTTATAACATGTTGTATGGTGTGTTCCCTGATCTCAGACTCCATGAAAAAAAGCAAATATTGTGTCCTAATGGCACAAATAAGCATCAGCTACAGGAAAATAACCACCGTTATAAGTCTACCTATAAAAAGAAACCAATAAACGGCATAACTAACTAGCTTCTCTTCAGACCTTTGCTGTATTGATGTCTTCTGTGCTTTACATTTAAAACTCGGCCATGAATTCAACCACTTCATTCATCAGGTAGCATCAGTGGGACCATTAGTGCAAAAAAGTACCAGTTGAATTTGCTTGTATTCTGTCACAAATAGGATTGTTCATTGTATCAGTGTGTGTTTGTTTTTTTATTTTATATTTTCAGTTTTATATAAACTACCCAGCAGCACATGGAGCATGAACTGATTCTGTGTGATGCAAATGGAAATTCAGGCTTCACATGATTTGATGGGTGTATCAGAGTAGCCCCTTAAAGGTGCTATTTGTAAGTTTTCAACGTTAGCATTAGCAGCTGTTTACTTACCAGTCCAGAAGAAATGTTGTGAGTTCAGCATCAAACTTCTTTCCGTTACTCACCAACAGCTGTCTCCAGAGGTGGAAACAAACACCAATGTTAACTCTTTTCTTCTACTGAAGTTAGCATGCTAACCAGCTAGCTCTGGCCCATCTCCGATAACGAATTCACTGTAGCCTCCAGTCTGTCCTGAAAACAATGATCCCTGAAGCTCTTGTCAAGGGACAGTCACCACCACCTGCTCCTAACAAGAAACCACATTCAGCAGCAGAGAAAACTTACAGATAGCCCCTTTAAGCCTTTAAGTGATTGGTTCTTTTTATCACAATGATTAATTCTGTGTAAACATAACAACTCATACAAACAAGATATTAATTTGTGCACACATGATCTTTTTGATAGTGTGTTTGAAGTGATCAGATCTTAGAATCTGTGGCTGATCTATACGATCATGCAGAGTTCATACTGGACTCATTGATTATAAAGCCTTATGCAGGGTGGACACTGTGACAAAGCCAAGAGAAAACCCCTCTTAAACAACATAAGACTTTCCTTTCTCTTCTGCTCTCATTGCCTTTTGTGATAATGATACAGACGGTGACAAACTAAAGGACAAACCATCATTAAGAGTCTGAGTCAGGTGTTGATCCTCCAGAACAGCTTCACTGCTCCAAGTCTGTGAACTCTACTGGAGGATGAACCATTCCTCATAAACATATTCCCTCATGTGGTGTTTAGATGAAGATGATGGTGGAGAGCGCTTGTCTTGTTTTCATGTATTTGCTCTTCATTTATTTGGGGTTTTTTTCCTGTAAAGTGGCCTTGGGTACCTTGAAAGGCGCTATAAAAGTCTGAGTTATTATTATTATTATTATTATTATTATTATTATTATTATTAACACGCCACTCCAACATCTCCCACAGTTCAACTGGACTGAGATCTGGAGACTGAAGGTCACAGCATGTGATTCACATCATCTTCATCCTCATTAGACCATCAGTGACCCCTGTGACCTGTGGATGGAGACACTGTCATCCATTTACTCTGTTTTTCCTTTAATTTGTCACCAACTGTTGTTTGCAAACCACTGATTGTTCAGAGGTATATGTGACTTGTGTCTTATAATCTGATTTAGTATCAAATTCCCTGTTGGATCCTAGATAAACAGATGATGTGAGAAATTTCAAGGTTCTTTCCAGGAACAACGAAGATGTTTTTCAGCAGAAAATGTTTCTGCTACTTAAAACATGTTCAGTAAATGACAGATTTTTACCACAGAATCAATGGTTTGTTTTCTAAAGCTACCACTCTGCACTTCTGTCCAACGTTCCTATGGAGAAAGTTCATAGAAAATACGAAACCAACACTGACATGACGGTCAGAGAAAACAGCCACTGGGCAGATTTGATGGCCGGTCGTTGTGGCAGGATCCAAATCAGTGCTCACCCTGTATAACCACTGTTAGAATCCACCAGAGCACATAAAATAAACTTGTTTTTAAGCACAAAGGCCACTGCTCCATATAAGGGAACCACATCCATGGAGAGGCACGTCCATCACATCACAGATAACTGCCAACTGATCGACCCTGTTTTCTCACCCAGATACACAAGGGTCATTTCTATCTTTTTATACCTGTAAAAATGTCTAAAGGTTGGGTGCAGCCCTCCTTTATAGCAACATGTGTGACTTGCTTGTTGTGAATTTTAGTTCGAGTCAATCTGTCAAATGTATTTTCAGTATTTAAGTTTAAAAAAAAAAAAATTGCACAGATGATTATCTCTGTAAGCAGCATGTTTGTTTAGAATAGAAAGTGCCAAAGACTGTTGTACTGTCACTTTCCCATCTTAACAATGATTGAGATCAATTATTGTATCAGATGTTTTTTTTCTGTGTGTTGCCAGATGGAGCCAATAAAGAAAAAGAAAGTTCGGCTTCATAAAAGGACCAATACGTGTTTTTATTGAGGGACTGGGAGGGACTGCAAGACAAGTTTAAAAACACAAAGATTGATAGTGTACTTTCATCATCAACTTTATTTGTGTTTGTATTTGTCTTAGATAATTTGCCAGAACATGAATGTACAGATTTGCCAACTGTATCTGTTTTATTCATCTTTATAGGGAGCCATATTTGTAGTTTTTATGGAATATGGATGATATGGAATCATAGTGCTCACAGCCCTCCAGTGGTCAACCTGAGGAACTACAACTCCATGTTCTATGAGACTGATACAGACACTATTCACTGACACACATGACCTTCACTATTATTTATTTTATTATTAGTGATACTTGTTCTGGTATTAGTGTCAATGTTAATATCTAATTAAGTTAATTCATAATATGCATGTACCATGTATACAGCTGAGCCACATAACACAGCTGCCTCGATTTTTTGTCCACTCATATTTACATATAGTTCAGGTCATTTGTTCATGTTTTGATAAAAGAATTAAACTTGTACAGTTTGGGGCCCTGAACATTTTCCAAAATGGAGTCATCGCAAAATTTCCTCATGGCAGCCATTTTCCTTGCAGCCATAACTGAATTATGTTTTTTTTTTTTTTTTTTTTATCACATCTCTTGAACCAAACATGATCACACAGAAAAGGTGACGTCTACCTCCATGTTTCAGTGGTCGAGGATTACAATGATACCGCACACAACATCAAAAACTGTTCAGGTGAATAGTTCATTATTTTGTAAGAAGGAATCTGTATCTCATGTTGTGCAGAGTTGTAAAAACCTGACATTACAGTGACTGTAAAGAGCAGAACAATATTCAACATGACTTTAACTACTTAGCTTAAAAAACTGTCAAACACAAAGATTTACTCCAAAACATTTATTTCAGAAACACATTTGTTTTGCTGTTGATGTTGAACCTTCTCTCCACTGTCTTCTTCACTGTTTCTCCACATTGACACAGAACTGTGCACTTATAACAGGCTGTTTTGCTTTAGCAGTGCCCCCCCATCAGCTTCTCTTGCAGACACAACCTAAGAGGTCAGGGATGGGCTGGCTTGTCTGTGGAAGAGTTGACACAGTGGTCTCCAGTAGCTTGGGCCCATCCAACCCCAGTCAGTTAGAGATGGAACATTTGGTGCCACTTCAGGTGCTTGTCCCCAACAGTGTCCTATTGGTCCACTGCTCTTTTGAGGTACTGCACCAGTGCATTGTTTGTTTGCTCCATTCCTCTTCCTTTCTCTGTGAACAACTTAAGACAAACTCGATTGATGTTGATACGATCAAAGAACATTCATTCTGGAGCCTTTGACGTACATTATATTTCCATTTTACATGTTCTTTGATCACATTGCACCTTGACTCCTCAGTTTTCACACTTCAGTTACAAGAGATATAGAACCTAACATGACTGATATTAACAAATTTGATGCAATCATGGTTTCTGGTTCATACAATCATGGTTTCTGTGATACTGATGTTTAATTTGTAAAATATAAACCTTTCTTTTTGTTTGTATTTTACATTCTGGCCGATAGGTGTCGCTCTGTTGACATGAAGCATCAGAAATGAACCTTTGTTGGGATAGTTAGCATAAAGCTTTATCTCACCATCACTAACTACTTCTCCTCTCTGACAATGTGATAATGTCTCTTCCCATTAATAACTTTAAACCATGCGTTAACAGAGTCCGTTACTAACCGGTGTTGAACATTGAGAGCCAGTCCTGCCGTAGATTCTTTGGTAGAGAGCAGAGATTTCCGAGTTTGCCTTCGTCTTGAATGCAGCACAAGTCGGTCAGAAACCAAGCAGGACCGGTTTGCTCTGATTCTGCGCAGGAGGCCCAGCTCATCTCTAACAAGCCTCCACAGCCTGTTGAGTTTAGTGCGTTGCTAAGGAACGTAACATAGTGTCGACTTTGGTCCAATCACTGTTGGAGAAAAAGGTCATGTGCTTTAAACTGACCAACCGGAGCGAAGGTAGCGTCACTACCTGATAAAGTTTATCCAAGCTGCTGCTCCAACAGTCTTTTATATGAACCTACTTATTTTAACCACCAGCCAACAAACGCTGTTCCGCAAATGAAAGATATTTTCAAGTCTTGACGAGCTCATTCTGGTTTCTCATATGGTAAGGAGAATATGTCAGTGAATTGTACAGAGGCTGGTTAGGATGCTGTCTGGGTTAGCTAATAAGCTAAGGCTAATGTCAGGCTCATGTATACTTTTTGCTAAGATCCGCTGCCCTTGATTATTTCTTTTAACATTGACACACCCTCCGTAACTATCTGAAAATATTACCGTTACATGTGTTTTAGTTAGGAATTCATAGCTGTGATTACTTGTGTAGACTGTAGCAACGTAACTTGTTTTTATTGTAAATTGGATTAGCTTGTGTTCGCTACTAAATATATTTTTTAATTAATATAGTCCACAATAGTCTATTCTAATGAAATGAAAACGGTCCAAAATAGCTTAGTGGTATATATAAAACTCACTTTAAATCCCCCAAAATAGTATTGATTAGCATTGTCCCTGTTTGGCATTATAGTTACATATTTATCTTGCAGATATAGAGGAGACTGGGGACGGTTGCAACACTTTTTTTATTTCTCTCAGTTACTCCGAGACTATTTGTTCTAGACCAACTAAACTTTTATATATTAAACTTACATCTGTCTGATAATTACCCATAGCATTTAAAGATGAGTACATATGACATATGATTCATATATTTATTTGAATGGAAGACTTCAGATGTTGCAGCTGACCCCAACCCTAGGGATGGTCGCAACGAAGATCAGGGACGTTTGCAACATATAAAAAATACGTTAAATTTCACTGATTAACCCTTTGCTTTTTGTCTCAATAAGCACATATTTCTGAAAGTATGCATTGTTTGAAAATAAATTTATAGTATTAATAATAATATTTATCAAAAAACAATTACTGAGTTTTGTTTTGCATAGAACACAGACCTAACTTGACCATGAGAGGCTGACAAAATAATTCCCAAACTAAATTGTTTGTATTCTCTGTTTCTGTGGGACAAAATTAACTGCATATTTTTCCTATTTGGAACTAAAATGTTGAAAACACTGTTGGTTGCAGCTGTCTCCCCTTGCCCACTTACTGTTGTACACAGAAGTGTTTTGACTCTACAAAGAAGAGTTGAAACATGGTGCAATCAAATGAATCTTAAATTTCCCATCATGTTTTCCCTTCTCCTCAGAGTATTATTATTTTTTAACTATACTTATTGACAATTTGTTCAAGTATAGCAGCATCTTACAACGTACAGCACTCACAAACCCCAACACACGCACACACCCATGCCCAAACTTACATAAAGCAAGAACCCCAAAAAAGCCTTGTGCACCACAAAATTGACAGTTAGCAATTTGCACTGTCCCTTCTTGACTTCCATTTAGTTATTTGCAGTTGCTCATCACTTTCAATATGACGCAAAAGGCAAGTACTTCAGATTGTTCCAGAAGGGGTATATCACCACATGCTTTCCAGGTGTGTGTCATCTGTAACTGACAATATTTGAACTTAATCAATACCAATTACAGTATAAATACAATAAAAATTCTCTTCTTGTTTATTCAAAGAGAGTGTAATTTTCTGTAGTTTCAAATGTTTCTCTGCTGTACTTTCTGATGTGTAAATTTGTTGGAGATACTCATCACCCACTGTTTCACAGAGGAAAACAATGAGAACCCGGTCAAGTTCACCTCCGATTCATGTGCACGTCAATGACTCCACACCGGTCCACGTGCATGTAAAGAGCCACAGGACGAGTCCTGTCAGAACACCTAAGGTTAGAGCTGGACTTTACTTAAACTTTGACCGTCAGTCATAGTGACATTTCTCATTTTTCTGTATTCAGTTTCAATGTTGTTATTATGCAGCATATGTCCTGACAGACAGCATTGTCATGCTTCTGCACACACTGTTTTTCAAAGGGGAAGACCAAGGTGGACAAAGGAAACCTCCGTCCTACAGCCAATGTCAAAACTCGAGTGCCATGGATTCCACCTGGAAAGGCCTCCACACGGGATGCCTCGTACAAGTGGGAGGTAACGCACCTCAGCATTGTGAAAGGGCTTTGTCAGTCAAAGATGTAGTGTTACTCATGGTGTCATTTGCACCAAGGGTCCGATGCACCGCCTTGAGATCACACCGCCGCTCCCCGAACCAGAACCTGAACATTCCCACTCCGCGCTGCTATTGGCTGACCTCACGTCAGAGGAAGAGGAAGGGCTACACGGACGAATCAGCCAGTATGAGAGGAAGATTGACAGCTTACTGACTGAAGTCAGCTCTCTAAAGAATGAGGTCAGTTTCTCCTGTTTCCACAGTGGACTGATCAGTTCTGAAGTCCTTCACTTATCAAGCTCTACCGGGCTTAAATCCAGAACCAGGCTGGACGTTATAACTGATATTTACTGTCTTTTTATTGTGTCCTTATTGATGCTGGTTTGTAAGAATATCATGATTTTAGGCATTTTGTTTGTACTATTATCATCATTATTTATATTATTATTTGTACAAAGTTATGAATTGCTTTACTTTTGGGTCCTGCATCAAATGCACAATGTCTTACAATTTTTTTTTTTATTCTTTATTTTGGGGCAGCAGTTTATATCACAAACCATACATCAGGAAAAGGCACTTTACTCCTATGTCAGCAACAGTTTTTCAAAATGTAAGAACTTTGTACACTTTGGGAGAGGTAAAGTGTGCACACAGGAACAATGGAATCTATGTCTGAGGAGGATCTGGAAGAAAATATAATAAAACTAAATAAGATACACTAAACAATTAGAGTAGAATAACATTTCAGGGTCAGTCATTCAATTCCTCACCCGTTTCAGAGGCAGTTTGCTCAGTGGAGCGTGATGGCAATAGAGTTGGGAACAAAACGTAGACAAAACCCAAACATAAGCAAAAACCAAGTGAGTTGTGTATGAGAAGAGAAATCAACAACAGCTTCAACCTTAGCTGTTCTAGGTGACCCCCCCCCGCCCCCCACCCCCCGTCCCATACGTGTCAGTTTTACAGTTACAAATACACCATGTTGTTGTCGTTGGCTGGAGTCAAGGTGCACATAGATCGATGAGCTTTCCTGGTAGAATCTAGATGTCCAGACTTCAACACACTGTCAGAGTCCAGATCTCTGCACAGGTCAGTTCCATCAGCAGCGACTGAAATCTGAAGTCCTGTCTCATTACATGTTTTATCCCCCCACAGCCCAGCACCCTCACACAAAGGATGTGGTGATGATGTTGACATGTCAGAGTTTGTATCGCCTCAGTAACAAATCATTTGTGTCTGTCCGCACATGTGTTTGCACATCTGTACCACATGTGTGCAGGTGGAGCTGCGGAAGAGGGAGCAGCTGCTGGAGCGTCAGTCGGAGCGGCTGAGCGTCTCCCAGCGGGTGATTGCAGAGCAGGAGGAGGAGCTGGCTGAGGTGACCAAGGAGCTGGAGGAGACTGAGCGGGAGAACACGCGACTACGACAGTCCATGGAGAAGATGATGGAGGAGACCGACTACAGCAGGCAGGCATCACACCACACACTGTCACAGTGATTTCCCTGTGAGAGGCTGGCCTTGTATCACTTGTTTAAGTGGTGGCAGATGTTTTAAGCATGATGTGTTTGTTTGTGTAGGCAAGCATTCTTCCATCATGTAGCCCTGAGACCTCTGGGGCTCAGATTCTGTCTTTGGTCCCAGTCCTCAGATTAGAACCAGATATGTGTCACTCTGAGGATTCTAGTCCAGGGGCCAGATTCATAAATGATGCATACACACAAAAATCATGTGTAAGCCGCACGTAAATTTTATATTTATAAACACAGGATGTGTCACCTCACACATCCCTTCACCATGTGTACACACGGTTCTCCAAAGTGATCCAAGTTACAGTGAAGTGAAAATACAGAACAAGCCATGACACGTAATTTAACATAAAACAGAATAACCAACTTCACAGAGCTTCATTCATTATCATCATAGTTTTCCAATAACAATTTTACAATTCATAAACAGAAATAATTGTGAGTCATTCTGTAACCTTTTTCATACTTTTTTAATATTTGCTAATCACAGAGTTAGAGCCTCCGGAGCCTCATTAAGACTCTCTAGTCCCAATGGATGAAGTTCAGAGTAAAACAGGACTTAACATTAGAGTGATTGTACTAAAGTAAATTGAGTGTGTCTGCTTCCCATCTGCCAGAGCCTCAAACTTGTGGTGCAAACTGATTAAGGGAGCGTCTTCCTCCATTCATGGCCAATTGTGCTGGTGGAAATGAGGCTCGTGCACATGCGCCCAATTTCTCAGTGAGGGAGATTTATAAAGTGGAACCATGCTCCAGAGTTTTATGCATCTGGCCCCAGTTGGAACTGACTTCCTCCTCTGAGACAATGGATATAACAATGATCTTTAAGACAGACTCAGTGGCAGATAGTAAGAATGTCAGAGCCATGCTTGCTTTGTTTTAGCCATGTTTTTGGGATAGATTTTATACCTGGGATGCAGAGCAGAGTAGAATCATGAGTAAATCCAGGGTTAAAATGTTGAAGATAACAAACAGCTGCTCTGGCTGATGTAGAAGGTCAGAAATGAGATTCTGATTTTCTGATCTGATTTTGTTGCTCTTCTTCTGACATTATCTCTGTAGAATCTCAACATCAAAACTAAAAACTAAAGCAAAAACTAAAAAGTAAGACAAAATGAGTTCATGTTAATCTGGACTTTTGTCCCTGTCTCGTCCTTGCAGACTAGACAGAGACAGTGTGCAGCCAGACAAAGATGCTCTGCTCAGGAAGCTGATGGAGGCTGAGGTGGACGGAACAGCAGCTGCCAAGGAAATGTCAGCCCTGCGAGAGTCTGTTTCTAAACTGTGCAGTGCCAGTGTCAGTGTGAGTATCTACAAACCTGGGAATAGCTGCAGCTCCTAAGTGGTTCTCTCCTGTGGCCCTGTGCAACAGACACTGCAGACTTCTTTCATTGGCTTTGTGCCAGCAGTATTAGTATGTGCGTAAGTGTGACACTTAATATAATCCAACACTATAAAACATCACACAGATACAGTATGTATCAACTTCATGTAAATACACAAGTCCTGTTCAATTCAAATTAATTCTTCAACCTTCAACCATTAAACATTTATTAGATTATTAAGCTATGTCTTGAATGTTTCCTCTGATAGTAATAAAAACATTATGAATCATGATGACGGTTCGTATCCACCTTAATCCCTGCCCCTATAAACACTTATAATTGATAACAGTTGAAGGGTGTAGACTCATGTATCGTCTTTGTAGGAACAATGTCGCTGCAGAGTTGGGCTGAAAAAAAAATGATGTCATTATTTTGGCAGATATTGCAATTGCGATATGAGTCACGCCCTGATAGTTTGCTGTCATGGTGACATTCTCTGGAGCAAAGAAGAGCTCATTTAGTTTTCATAAATACATAACAGTGTTATATGATGAATTCAGTGATTTGTCAGAAACTGTTTCATTGATGAACCAGTGTCTCTGCTCCTTTGTGTCTCCTCTGTTTGCTGGACAGAGACTGTCTGGTTCTGAGTCCTCTGTCTTGGCCCGTCAGAAGGAGCTGTTGCTACAGAAACTGGAGACGTTTGAGGCCACAAACCGAACCCTGCGGAACCTTCTCAGAGAGCAACATGGATCCCAGGTACTTCACTGTCTACTGTCTACGATACATCTACATCTGTTACTACACCAGGGAGTCTTATGTTCACGTCTTGAACAGGATACACAGGGAACACTCTGGTCTGTTGGATGTGTGATGCCACCTGATTAATTTCTGTTGTATATTTTCTGTAATCAGCCACTAATGCCCAGATCTGAGTGCATGTCTGACACTGTGGGTCATATTGTTGCCTAATTAACTTTCCAGTCTTTCCTAGTAACATTTCTGGGAGAAACCAGACAAAATAACATCACTTAAATGTGTTATTATCAAAACACATAATGCAGTTTAGATTAAAATTAAATGATCACAAACACAGCCCATCCCCTGCCCATATGCTGTTACAAAATATCCACATATTCATTAATACTTCTAGCTCTAGTTAGATGGGTGTAATTATAGACCTGTTTTTATTACCTTATTTGTTTTTGGCTGGACCGCAACAGTGGGGCCAGCCCTATAATCGTGAATGTTGCTGACTGACTGACTGATGATATTTCCACCACTGGTCAGTGGAGTGTTGTGCCGCAGTCTACCGAGTCTACCGAGAAGAGGAGGAGCACTTCCAATACACTGAGCCTTGCCTGCACTTCCAATACACTGAGCCTTGCCTCCATTACAGCAAATAAACTACTTTGATTACATATATCATTATTTACTAAAAGAGGGAAGTCCGGCCTGTGGCCCTTTGCGTGTTTTCTGCTCTCCCTCTCTCTCTCTCTTTCTCTCTCTCTCTGTCTCTCTCTCTCCCTCTCTCTCTTCCTCTCTTTCTCTCTCTCTCTCACTATGACTGTAATAAAGGCAAAAGCCTGAAGAAATAACTTAAAAATAAGAAAGATATTGTGTCTCTTCTACCTTTCTCTCTGGGTGATCATGTTACAGTTAATACAGTTGAAATCACAGTTCAGTCTTTGTCTTTCATTTATATGTTTGGTGATTTTGTCAGACAGATCAACTTTATTTGGGTGATCCTCCCTTAAATTGCCAGTTTGATAAGTAAAGGTCATGTACAGAACATGTCAGAGGCTTTAAATCTTGTAGGAGTGTGTTTATTTACAGGCTTTAAACATTTAGGCTAAATTGTCACGGTCAGTTGTAAAAGTCCAGGTGATATATGGACAGAATCTTCTATTATGGGATTTAATATCATGATATCCATGATATGCACAACTTTCTACAGGTTCAGTGACAGAGTGATTTAAATGACAAATCAAGATTCTTCATTACACTGCAAAAATACTAAAGTCAGTTAATTGGATTTCAGCCATTATAAAGCAGTGCTGCTAATTTGCAGTATTACCTGCAATACAATCAGATATATTAAAAAGAAAGTTACCATGGTAACAGTAAAGACATACCATTTCAGCAGCAGTAAACAGTAAATGTTTGAGTTACAAACTTTGATGTGTGTCAGTCGACTGTGTTTGAACAGATGGAGTCGATGCGACTGTCAGAGCAGAAGGACACGTTACTGAAGAGACTCGCAGACACAGAGGCAGAAAATGCTGTGAGTTTAACAGAAGATGATCTCTCTTTTTCATGTGTTGTGTGTTTGTTCCCTCTGTGTTTGAGATACAAAAATAAAGCTCACCTCACTTTTCCTTTTGCAGCATCTTGTGCTGAAACTTCAAGAGAAAGACAAAGAGGTCAATCAGCTGTCCAGACTTTTAGATACTGAGAAGGTACTGAGAGCACAGAATTTTACTGTAGACACTTCCAAATCAAATCAAAACAAAACATTAATGCCTTAATCTTTTAGTAAAATAGGTCAAAGCGTACATATTCTTACTAATGTACATTCTGCTGGTTTGGGGATTTATGCAGGACAACGCTAAGAGTACAGCTGATCTGTCCAAGACCCTGGAGTCAACAAGAGCTCATTTACAGGGACAGCTCCGTAACAAAGAGGCTGAGAACAACCGGCTCACTGTACAGATCAAGGTTTGTCATGGAATCTATTCTAACTACTCGCCATCCTGTGTAATTATCTGTTGTAATTATGTACTTGGTAAATGAAGTCAGAGTGCTTTGTCATCATGGCCACTGCAGTCACGCTCACTGTTGTCTGACCCTCTGCTTTACAAATGGGAAGCACACACAGTGACTCCAGCTGTAATCCCTCCTCCTTCTCATTGGTTCAGAACCTGGAGCGAGCAGCCAATCAGCAGAAGGCAGAGATGGAGCATCTGATGGAGCAGCTGACGAGCCTGAGGCAGGAGGCCAGCGCGGACCGAGAGGCTCTGAAACGAGCTACACGAGCCCAGAAGCAGCGAGCGGAGCGTAGTGAGGTCACTGCAGGACAGTTGAGCATCCAGCTGCTGGACATGGTAGGGACAGACTCCTCGAAAACTGTACAGACACAGGCTGAGGTCAACATCCTCACCAGGTCCTTTTGTCAATAACTAGATTACTGACCATATTAGAAAGAAAGAACTGAACTGCCGTTGGATTCAGTTTATCTTTAAAGAAAGCTCCAAACCCCTTCTCGTCACCCCCACACCCACTTCTCTTCTGCACTGGTGTCTATAACAGAGTCACTGTTTTTTTATTATGTCTCCGTGGCAGCGACAGTGAGAGACAGAGGCATATTGTTTTCGTGTTGTCTGTCCGTCCCATTCTTGTGGACACGATATCTCAGTCACGTCTTGACCAAACTCCTTTAAATTTGGCACCAACATTCACTAGGACTCAAAGATGATTTTGGTGATCCAAGGTCAAATGTCAAGGTCACTGTGATATCACATTCTTGTGAATGCAATATATCAGGAACACCCAGAGGGAGCTTCATCCCTTCTGTCACAGTGACCTCACAATTTTTGGCCATAACTCACAAATTAATTCACTAGTTATGACACAATTTAACTTAAATGTCTATAAGGATAAAGTGAAATGATGGCATTTTATATCTAAAAGGTCAAAGGTCAACTTCACTGTGACATCATAATGTTCTGCAAAAGCACTGTAACTCAAGAAGTGACCATATTTCCTGATACTTGGCTGGTTGGTGGAGGAAACAAGCAGGAGGAGGTGACTCTAGTTTCTCTTTCCAGGAGAAGCAGGTGGCAGACGCCCTGACAGCAGCTGAGACCTGGGAGAGTCGTCACGCACAAGAGGTGAAAGACAAGAGTAAACTGGAGCTCGAGCTGTCACTGTTGAACAGGTACCTCTAACAGCTCCACACACACACACACACACACACACACACACAAGTGTCTCTCTTCGTAATAATCAGAGCACTAACAGTCGTCCTGAGCTGCAGGCAGACCAAAGGTCACCTGGTGACTTTTACCAAAAAGCAGAAAGGGGCAGGAAATACTGTGAGCATGGTTGTAAACATAAATTGCAGGAAGTAACATAGCAGGGTAACAACAGTAATCAACAGCAACCTTTGTCACTTTCCTACAGCCAATCAGCATCTCCTTCTCTCTGCCTCTGCTCTTATTTCACCTTCAGTTATGAAACAAAAAACAAACATTATTTCTTGAATGACAAGTCAGCCCCGCCCCTTCTCACATGCTGTCTGGTCATTGGAGAGCCTCGTGATTTTGAATTCAAACAGAATGAACTCTGGAGCGTAGCAGAGGAGGCGGGTGGGTTCACAACATGTGTGTCTCACTTCCATATAGAAATGAATGGGAAATGATATCCAGTCCAACTGCACCATTAGCCTGCAGCGAGGGAGCAAATGTTGGGCATGTTCTTTAATGAGAAATTACTTAAGCTATTGATTGATTGTCGGGTTTGGTGGAGTACCTGCAGTTATCCATAGAGCAATCTGACTGACAGGAAGTGTTTCTTGGAAAGTATAAAGCATGAAATTGGAACCAAACTGTGGCTTCATTCTAAAAATTCATCAACCAGTGAAAAGCTACAGCTCGTTCTGATTCAACACTCATTATAAATGAAATTATGTAGACACGTGTCCTGTCATACCGTAAACAGCCGTATAGCAGAGCTGACGGAGCAGCTGCAGAGCACAGAGGATAAAGGCAGACTGGAGAGAGAGGCCCTGCTGGATCACCTGCATGGACTGACCACAGAGAGCACTGCTGCCAGACTGGAGAACCAGTCCCTCAAGGTGAAACCAGCAGGACACATTTACTGAATCTGTTCTGCTTCTGTCTCAGATAACGTACTTCCTGTTCCTGTTCAGTTTTCACTTTAATTGACTTACACTGACTTCATTAGATTAGCAGGATGGACTTTCCAGTTAATTACAGTAGTAACTGATGACACTTGATGTAAACCTGTGGGTTCCTGACAGGCCACAGCCTCTGCAGTGGAGGAGAAGCTGGACATGTCTCAGTCTGAGCTTCAGCAGGTCAGAGCTTCCATCAAGCAATATGAGAGTCTGCTGGACAGCTACAAGATCCAGGTATCCAAAGTGTACAGTACCGCTCCGTACAGTACCGTGGACACTGTTAATGTCCATGAAAAGTCTGAACCCAGTTTTACCATCTGTCCTAGGTTGGGAAAACGCGTGTCGAGGCAGATGAGTATGCTGCTCATCTAGCCCAGGCGGAGCGAGAGGCCCAGGTCGTGCAGGGGAAGCTGGAGCAGGAGATAGAGGAGGTGCGCAGGGAGATGCTGGGGCGGCTGGCTGAGCTGGAGCCTCTTCCTGAAGCTCTACGACAGTCTGAACTCCAGCTGCAGGAGGCACAGGACAGGGAGCGCAGCCAGGAGAGACGTAGCGTGGAGCTCAGCACCACCCTGGCTGATCTCCGTATTAAGGTCCTGACAGTCCTGTGCCTGTATGCCAGTTCAAGTCAGCATCACAAAATAAGGCCAAGTCAGTCAAGTGCTTGTTTTATCTCATGTCAGGTGGAGACTCAGGGCAGCCAAATGGAGCTGTTCAGACAGAAGAACAAGGTGCTACTGGAGGAGAACAGACAGCTGCAGCAGCGGGTGGAGAGTCTGGAAAGGTCAGTCCCTCCTGGTTTACTCTCCTGGCTTTGACTCTTTGATCAGGTTTGTCTGACATTGTGCCAATTCATCATTAAAAGTTTGCCTAATGAGTCTTTAGCTGGTCCTGTTTGCAGTGTATCATGGATATACACATAACTATCAGTGGATCACTGTGATACTGAAGAAAAGTTAAAAATGTGATGATTCTCAGACAGGTGGAGTTTAAACTGAGCATCCTCTTCCTTCATTTTTCAGGATGTCACATAAAATCCTTTTTTAAATGAACCAGACTCAGTCCTCTTAAAGGGGACCAACAGAAAAGGGACTCTGTTTTTTTTTGTGTTCACATTGTGAGTTGATTTAAAAGAATGGTTAGGGTCCACTTCAGCTCTGATGGGGCCTTGGATTATGGGTAGCTGTCACCTGGAACGACATGGCTGTTGTACTTGTCTTATCCACATTCCTGTGGTATTTAGATAAATTCGTAATACAATATAGTATATTGTGTATATTCATATATAATATATATACTGTAGTGTATTACAATACTATTCATTATTATTATAGTATTATGACAGTCACACTTCAGTATGTGACTATTAAATGTAAGTCAGTACAAAAGGCCTACTCTGCATTATCATTAACTTATGTGTTATCATTAACAAACGAGTGTGAACTCAAACTCTTGCTGTCGTTACCAGCGGCTACGGTTCTGTCCGTTTGCCGAAGTGAACCTGCAGCACTTTGTCACAGTGCACAGGTTAAGTGAAGCGAAGCAGAGAGGTCTGAGTTCGTTTGGAGTGTACACATAAGAACAAAAATGCTGTGTCATCGCTCTTGAGTTTGTTCTGAGGTTGGAAGTGTGAAAACAGCCTGAGTGGTTTGATGGAAGTTTATTGAAAGTGGATCAAAGGCAATGTTGCTGTCTCCTCCTTCATATGAAATTGTGTTGAACGACTGCTGGGAGGCCTCCGTTAAACTGTTAGACACCTGCTCTCCATGGTCTCATACAGCTTAACATCATGTTAAAGGTCCAGACCGGCAGACATCTGTCCTAATGCAGACCCTGCTGGTCCTCGATGTAGAGACCAAACTGCAGATCATATGCATGTGTTGTTGTGGTCTTGCCCTGACCCTGTTTAGTTCTGATGGCTGTACAAAGATATTTCAAACTACAGTCAAAGTCTCTCCCAGCTGTCTTTGTGCCATATCTGGATTTATGTCAGAAGCAATGAGCCTATGATTATGGTTGGTCATTGTTGTTGTCTCTGTCTTTTGTCGTCCAGCAGAAAGCTGGAGGAGGCCGTCAGCCAGAACAGCGACCTGCTGGCGGTCATCACCAAACGTGAAGACACCATTCACAGCAACCAGCTCCGTCTGGAGGAGAAGACCAGGGAATGTTCCCAGCTGAGCCGGAAGCTGGAGGAGGCTCTGGACGACGCTCGCCATCAGGTCCGAGCCTCACAACAGCTGGATGCTGCTAAACACTGGTCATACACACTGGAGTGTATTTAAGAATATAGTATAGATCACAGTAGTGCTACATCACAAAACGTTTCACTTATTTCAGTGAGACCTCTGCATTGACACAAGTGGGGTGAAGATGTAGCAGATGCAGAACACCTGCTTAAAATCCAGTGTTAAATGGAAACGTCAGTGTTAAACCTCAGTGTGACTCCTAGGGGCCTCTGCAGCCTGGGTGTGTAGGGATGTGTATAATTAGTCTTGCATGTCTTGCGGTTCATGTTGTCAGGGTTATATCAGTTGTGTACTGTTTAATTAAGTTCAGTGTGTTATATTTATCTCCAGATGTCAGAGACCAGAGAACGAGCTGCCACCAAAGAACGCTCCACCCAGGCCAAGATCCTGGACTTAGAGACCCAACTGAGCAGGACCACCTCAGAAATCAACCAACTGAAACGCAACAAAGAGGAGGTAAAAGCCTCCATTAACAGTTTACTCAAACTTATGTGTGTGTGAATTGTCAGCAGGTGTGTAAGGTGTGTGTTTGTGATACTCAGGTGGAGCGACGATACCAGAGCCGACTGCAGGATGTGAAGGATCGGCTGGAGCAGTCGGACAGCACCAACCGAAGCCTGCAGAACTACGTCCAGTTCCTGAAGGCCTCTTACACCAATGTGTTTGGAGATGTGGCCCTCAGCAGCTCTCTGCGGGCCCCCTCACCCATCTGACAGCCCCTCCAGCAGAGCTGTTTTATACGCACACAGTCCAGACCAGTAGTGTGGCTTTAGATTTTCTAAGAACAGCTGGAGGCTGTGAAGACGACAGTGTCAATCACTCTCTTGTTTCAAACACTGTCAACAAGTCAGATGAAGAGCAACAGTAACCGTGGGGCTTTTTACAATTTAAGACTCGTTCCTGTAAAGATTCATTTACAACAGATTTGATGGACAATCAAATGATTTGAAATGTCTCCAACAGGTGGTATAAAAAAAACGAGTGGCAAACACCAGCTCCAGGGATGTGGATGTTGGAGACAAAGAGAATCAGGATCTTGAAAACTACATGTTCCTGTCCAACGTGCTTATTTTACCAGATGTTTTAATTTGCTAAATGGATTTCTACCCTGTTAATAGGTTAAACAAGAATTTATGAGTTCAGTTTCATACGACAGAGAGGAGATGAGAGGTTCATACATTATTAAGTATAAAGCAATTTATGACATTAATATATTAGATTAGCACGGTGGTAAAGAATGTGCAATGCATAATGAACTGTGTGCAGTCAGCATCACACCTCAAATTTTAATACTGAATTAAATAGACAACAAAAATTCCCATCTGGGATTTTTTCTATGCAAAACTGAAGCACTGAAACAAAGCTGCTGGAGCTCAGAGTTTGGTCCTGAAGACGTTTTGTGGTTTTTCCAATATTTTCTATAATTTCATCAGAATTTCTTGTTTGATCTTCGAGACCAAACATCGACACCAAGTACCCTCATTTTTCCTGAAGCTAATGTTTTTCATCAGTTAGTTTTGACGGTGCCTTGAAGCGTTTCAGACTGAATGTCGTCTTCAGAAATGTGTTATCGGACATTGAAGTGAGTTTGTATTTTCCAGGCCAAAAACAACGGAAAGTGCACATTTTCTTTAGCCTCGTCTAGGTAATATATACCAGAATAAAAGCAGTTATACTGTATATTGTATTTGAACTGTTATATACTAAAACTATTAATTTATTTTTCACATCTATACAACAGCCAGCCATGACACATGATGTGTTTAAATGTGTGTCTGCTCTGTACGGAGCTGAAAACACTGGTGCTACCGCTGTCTTCTGGCTGCTACAAGACGGTGTGGTTTTGTTTTTACACTCTTACTCACACACTGTCAGTAGATGGATAGTTGTTAATAGACTCATGTTTTTTTCTTTAACTGTTTCATGGAGTTTATTTAATAACTGCATCATTTACAGTTTATCTAACTTTAAAGCAACAATATGACAGCAAAACAAAAATATATTTCTTCACCTGAATCAAACTGACTGAGCATTCATGTTGTATGTGTCGTTTTTTTTTTCAGCTGTTATTTGTGTGTTTGTGATGTAGTGTTAAACAGGATACAAGCCAACATAAGACTTTTTAGTGTTAGTCTACTGACATACAGTTAGTGGTTGGGTCTGTGTTTGTCATCCAAATTAACTGTCAATCAGATTATCACACTGTTGTCATAATTTCCCATAGCAGCAGCTGTTCCATTATTTACAGCCTCACCACAATAGTGTATTTCTGTCGTATTCAGCTTAACACGACCAGCCTACAAGATCCCAATACCCTTAAACGACTGTAGAATCATTTTGGAGGATACATATGCACTGTACAGAGGTGTGATCAGATCTGAGAATCTATGCATTTTTAGTTTACATAAGAAAATGACACTTAAAGATGAAAATAATGTTTCTACCAACATGTAACAGCCCGGGCACAGATGATCTGTTGTGGTTGTCAGCTGATAGAGTGGCTGCTGTAGGACTTCTCATAGATAACACTGATGATTAATGGAGACATTATGTAAGAGCTGAAATGGTTTCTATTCATGGTTGTACTTCTCAGTGTTAATGGATAGTCATTGAATTCTGCATCAGCACTGTAGTCTGAGCCTGCAGGGATGGAGCACATGATAATACTGTGCATGAGCAGCTGCTGTTTGTCTTACAGACTCTGTTCCTGTACAGTCAGGAATGGAGTGTATGTCTGAAAAAAAGAGTGCTTTGATTTGAATGTATTGATAATGCAGTCTAAACATGGTGAAGATGACCAGTTCACGAGCACTATTACTGCCAAGCATTGCAGGAACAGCGTCATATGTGTAGAATGAACTGAAGCAACAAATAAACAAGGGCATTCATTGTTTCAAAGGCATATTACAATGTTGTTTCCTATTGGTTTAGAATAGTTGATGATGTGAAAATGTCTGGAATCTTCCATACAATATCTGCTTACCAATAAACTCAGGGAGGCTTCTTTCAAAATCACACAGATATTATCCTGTGAATCAGTATCTTCAGGTTAGAAAAGACATTTGTGTTAACTGTTCATTGTATGAAAAAATGTACTCATGAAACAATGCAACACTTGTTCTGGCTGGAGAGATATATCCTGATATAATGTTGACAACATTGACTTTTTTCCCAACTGGAAAAATGTACTCTTTGGTATCTTCAACAACAATAATAATAAATGTAAAGAATTATGTATATCAATTTGGTGATTGTTGTAGAGAAATTTCATATCCATGAATCCAAATGTAGCCATTCTAAACCTTTGTATATACTATTTCAAACAGTACATTAAAATTATTTTTAACTCAAAAAGTAAGTACCATCTATTTGTTCCTTGATTAATGTTTTTATTTAGATAATTCCCCCTATTTCTAATGTTGTTTTATCTGAGACTTCTATTATCAATAAAGATGATTAATAATTATATTATATTATATTATAAAAAAGTGTTCGCTCAGAGTTTCGGGTACTTCCGTTGTTTATCGGTTTTTTCCGTACAGCTGCAGAGATTACGTCACATTCGGTTAAAAAAAAAAAAAAATTCAGCCATCCCAGAAAGCGACCTCTCATCCTTCGTCGTCGATCCGCCTGGATAACCACCACTTCGTAAGCTCGTTCGAAAACACACAAAGGTACGAGAAATATTAAAAAATACTATATTTGTGTTGAGTTGGTCATTGTAAAAGAGATTAGCTGCACAGTGTGGACGGTGTTTTTCTAGCTATCCGGCTCTGTTCGTCCAATTTGCAGTCCCTGCTAGCCTAACGTTAGCTAACTGCAGCCACTCCTATTGTTGAACCGTATTTACAGCACTGTAGTTAACATACATGCACATAACAGCAGACAGACGTAACAGTTTTCCTCTAAAGCGTCTGACGGTTTGATAAAATCTAAATGCTAACATTAGCCACCCTACCAGATGACATTAGCTTGCATTGGTACCCATTGCCCTGCGTTGCATTCAAACAAAATGGTTGATTTAAACATCCATAAGTCAAGCTAACTGTTATATACCCCGCCTGTAAAGTGCACCTAACGTAATAACATCGCTTGTTAGTTAGTTAAAATGTTCAAGTTAGCGGGGTTGCCCTGAGTTGCTGTCTGCTAGCGTCAGTCAGTTTAAATTAGCAGTAACGTTAATCACATCTGATTTCACCTATTGGTTGACATAGTCACTCTTTCAAAGGTTTGTACACGGTGTGTTTAAAGTCAACGAAACTGTTATCTATATAATACAAAAAAAACTAAGAAGGTTAAGCAGATATCTATATTAGCTTGTCGGCCATGGCAGAGAGGGAGCCGCCCAGTGCAGTTGAATACCTTTGGACATATGGCCCCAGCTGTTCGTCCTCCTATTACCCTGTATGTAATTAAAACGAAGACAGTGTTACCGTTAATAATTCACACCAGCATTGTGCTGAGTGTTCTCAAATGCACGATCAATTAGTCACATTAAATGTCATTAGTTGGCGTTACGCGTTTTTAAGGAGTGGTACAAGCCCATGAAAAGACCCTGCTATGTCCAACAAAGCCTGACACTACAGTCACATAAAGATAGTGTAGTTTGCATAAAGACGGTTGAGGACAGTAAAAGCAGACTCGTGATAAGGTGAAAGCGCTGTCTCACACCTCTGCTACTGACTGTCTCAGCAAATGGATTTGACAGGGTGGTGCCAAGTGCTTCACATACCAACTGCCCCCCTCCCCACTCTGGAGAGGAATTCAGATAGAAGGCCTCAAGATAGTGATTAAAAACTGTCGGAATGAAAAGTTACCCCAGAAACAGTGTAAAGGTTAAAGCTTAAAATGAAATGTGCTATTTCATATCTATACATACATTTGAATGTGTTAAGTGTTACTGACCTGTAATGTGCCATCCTCTTGCTCAATGCCAGTTACTCATCTTGTGGGCATACTGTTTCTTTTAGAAAGAAACATTTGGAACATACGTGTTGTTCATTAGTAGATGGAATTTAACATCAATGTGTTATATATCATCTAAATTTGGCCGTGTACTTTGTAGTTTGAAGCAGTTCTGCATCAGTGAGTGAGTGAGTGAAAACAGTGTATTTAAGATGAGTATAGATTTATCCATCCACCAACACCTGTTACCTGTCCTCATTAGTGTTGCACTGCTGTATAATACTTACATTTTATTCGACCATTATACTCACCTCAAATTAAAGAAGCCCCTGGTCAGTCATATGTGAAATGGC
This sequence comes from Seriola dumerili, assembly GCF_002260705.1. Taxonomy (NCBI): domain Eukaryota; kingdom Metazoa; phylum Chordata; class Actinopteri; order Carangiformes; family Carangidae; genus Seriola; species Seriola dumerili. The sequence continues at coordinate 1,987,123 of NW_019174336.1, forward strand.
AGAAACAGGGAATAGGTCAGTGTGCATTCACCCAGACATTAATTAATGAGCCTTTTCTAAGGTCAGTAATGTTTAAATAGAAGTTTTTACTACCAATTAGGCTTAAAATTGCAGTAATGATTAATTTGATAAGACAAATATGCAGCATGTATCATATTGTTTGGCAGCACTCTATGTAAACTCCTGGATGATGAAGGTTGTTTGTCCGTCCGTGAGAGCCTCAAGCAGGAGAGCTGCAGTTTGTGTGTTCTTTGCTGGTAATGCAGACGGCATAAGGTGAACGCTGGAGTCTGATGCTGCTGTGATACAGAAACATGGAGGCAAAATGGGACAGCTGTACCACCTAAATTACTTACTACATATTCCTGGAGCAAATTAAGATTAAAATGAGGCAGTGTTCTCCCTCTACCCTGCCTCATTTTAATCTTATGACAGTCACCACTTGAATATATGTCATTCCATTATTTGGGTGAATAGCTAGACTGAGGCAATATGAACTGTATATCAGTTAGCTGTGGTTCCAGGTGTTTAGACCTATCACAACATTTAGTACAATGCATTACATACATTATTGTGGTGTTAGATGTCTCCTGGGGTTATGCATGGTCACATCTGCAGTCATCTGTAATTAACCTTGTTATATTTTGCTGTTGAGTAATACTGATAACTTATACATTTGAACACAGCTGTATAGACCTTGCTTTATGCAATTTCTCTTCTCCAAACTCCCTCTCCACCTATGCAACCTACGGATTGTCTTTTTCCATTGTAACTGTGTGTGACCATGACCCAAATAGAAAATAGGCCTCCTCGTCTCCAGGCTGTCAGATTCGCTATGAGGCCTGCAGATACAGTGCAGCCTGCTAACTCACTGTCATTTCCATGCTGGCCTGAACTACTTTCCACACATTGAGCCTCTGTGTATTGTCTTTCTGCGATTCCTCATTGCATTGACTGCTGAAACATCATCATGATGAATTTCCTGTGAAAGCATCCTCTTATTCTGACTGCTCACTGTGATCAATGATATGCCCTGTAGCCAGCCCACACAGACACACAACATGTCAACCTTTACTAAACCCAAGCTCAAGGTAACAACCATATTTGTGTCACCACTGTGTGTGTGCCTCTGTGTGTTTGCGTGTGCTATTGTGTTTTGAGTTTGTACAGGACAGAAGATTCGAGAGACGTGTAGGCCAGTGGTGGTGTTGTTTTGCTGAGTAAAGGGATGGGAGAGAGCTGGAGGGAGGGGTGGGTGGTGCGGAACAGACGCATGGGCTGGGCTACATCTTGGCTTGCTCTTTTGTACAGCGTAGTCACTGCAGGTGCAATGCGTCTGTCTGTGCTGCTGTAGATGAGACTTTGCTTCCTCAATCACGGTCAGATTGTGGAGGAGTGTACTACAGACGTACACACTGCTGCAGACTATGACTTCGCCACAGATGTAGCCCTCTGATCAACAATAATACAAGAGAACCTGAGGCTCCAGACTAGAAATATCTCATGTGTGTGGTTTGGTTTTGCACTATTTTTCTTCCTGTCAAACTATCAGATCAGATCTGTCAGTATAAAGCTGTGATGTTTAATTTAAGTTGAATGTCACAGGGATTTGGTAAGTGGCTGCTGATCTGAACTGTGCATGCGTTTGCCTGTTTCTGTTGATATACTGCTGGGAGTCGTTTCATACTGTCTGTATGCAGTTGAGTTTTACTGCATGGCTTTTTTTGATGTGATGGTCTTTGCATGAAGATAAAGTGTGGTCCTATCTTAAAATGAAATAGACTCAGGTATCTTAACTAAATACCTTCAGAAAACATTGAAATTAGTTTGTATACTCCTTGCTGTTTGCTAGTTATGAGCCTGACTGGAGCAGTGAAAGACTAGCTTGACTGGACATGAGGTCCTGTTAGACTGCTCTCTGCTCTCATTAGTGTTTTCTTTTTTAATGTATTTAAATTACTAAAATTTCTGATATGGATTTTATATTTGTTAGCACTTGCAGTTGGTTGCTAAAAACTACGAACTGCTAAAGGATTGCTGAGTAACTATGGTTCCTTCAAATTCCAGATTTTTCCATCAGTAATTATTGTGAACTCATACGTCACATATATTGGCCTTGTATGTCTAAAGAAGAATTCCTCAGATGCTCAGTTCAGTTTGAGGAAAAGGAAAAGAGGTGTTGTTGTTGTTGTTGTTATGTCATGGTTCTCATCCTCTCTCCTCTGTCAGGGAAATAGACTCGCCTAGTCTCATGAGACTCACCCATTTCCTGCTAATTCTGTTAGCTTCCATCCTCCGAGTATGGCGTCAGTATGACCCCTGTTCATAACAGATGGTTCGCCATAGTAACTGGGAGTTTCTAAGTGAATGACTTCATCCATTTCCTCTGTGCAACTTTGATTATAACAGAGAACTTAGGGAAGGTCATTGAAGTCTGCTGTTTTCTCTGAGACTGAGTCTAATGTGAGCGTGTAGCCTTCCTTGACAGTACCAACAACCACAGGTCGTTTACACATTCTGTACTTGGCTAACAAGCTTCTATTTATTTAATACAGTTCTATGTTTAACAGGATTTGAGGTCATCCTCTTGAAGTCCACGTGCGTTGATAACTTCTGACTTCATCAATAACCAGGTCTATCGAGGACAGGCAGTGAAATTTATCCTTTGGTTCAGATGAACCTCCTCTGACCCGCAGACCTGCTCTCAGCTGTTGTTGGTTATTTGGATCAGTAGCAGTTTGTTGTAAATGTAGCAGGTAGTTGAGAGGGGTTAGATTATTGTTTCCAACAGGAAGGATGCATGGACCTTGTTAGAGGCTTTCCAATGGATAACTCCTGTGTTATATGGAGAATCACTTTAATAGAGAGAATCGATAGCTGTTGCTCTCCATTCATCCACCCATGATGTCCACTCATGTCTTTTATCGCCTCTCAGCACTTAAATGCAGCTTTGGCATGTACAATGTCTCTAAAAATATAAACTGGTCTGTCTTGCGATGATACAGATTTTTCTGACAGTTGATCAAACAAACAGATAATAAAATGTTTTTAAACAGCAAGAGGAAACAGAATTAGTAGGCCTGGTGCCCTTGAATGAACTATTACTGATTTCCTTTAACAAAAACGACAGATGTTAAATTATTATTATTTACAATAACATCAAACTATATTGAAAGCAATTTTGAATTTAAAGTCATCTTAATATGTTACCCCGAGGAACTTTTTCAGCAGCAGTTTCAGCTTTTCCAGGGCCCGTAAAAACTTTATGGATATTTTACAGCCCACTAATCCACCAGGATTTTTCCAGTTACGCCCAATAGCCACTCTGACTGTCAAGGGTTTTTTTGTACCTGGGTGGTGCAGGTGCGTAGCACACTCGTGGTCAGCCAGGTGTCACCACGTGTCTCCACTTTATCCATCATTTAAATTTTTGTTGTGCAGAGTCGTGTAATTGCGACTTTGTGACATAGCAGCAGCAGTAATAGCATATGAGGAAATCACTGGCCTTTACTAAACTGCTGCAACATATTTGAGTGTTGAAACACTGGTGAACATCAGTAAGTATTGTCATGGCACTGCAGATGTGCTGATAAATGGTATGACTCACTGATCCTTGTTGCAGCTCTTGTTTATGCAGTAGCTAAGTTAGTGGCTTCTAGTGGCTAAATGCAGATGGTGGGGTAGGAAGATTTGTATTATTTGAGATTCTTGAGTTCCTTGTGTATTTGTTTCAGGTAGTATCAATCTCTGTGAAGAACAGAATACTTTAGCTTTCATCTCCTGAACCAATTTTCCTGCATCATTTCCTAACAGAGGAAGGTGTTGATAGCATTGCATTTACTTTTTTGTGCCTGTAAAAGTAGATAATTGGAGATGGGGTGATGATGGCAGTAAGGGTTATATGACCAACCATCCATATAGCAGAAGCTAGCACTACTGCTGGCTGATATCAGTGTGTGTGGGTGTTTGAGGGAGAGAGCAGAAAGCCCCACAGAGGCAGCTGAGAGGTGAAGAGAGGGAAAGCTGCTATCTACTGATACAAGAAGGGAGGAAGTGCTATCAGCAGTGGCAGTGCTGTATTTCAGGGCGTCAGAGAGCTGTTAGCAGCACCACTCTAACGCTAATTTAGTCTCGCTGTCACATATTCAATTAACGCCAGTTCGTTCTCTTGTAATTACAATTAGACTTTATATTGAACCCAATTTTTATTTGTCTCTTTTACACATTGGCTCATTAGATTCCTGGTCCTCTTAAAAGACCTTCATCTTAACATTCAATTGAAAGACGTCACATTGCTGTAAAAATTTGCTGAGTCACTGTAAGTTTAAAATCCACAGCGGGTGGCGTCAGGTGACTGAGTTTATGCAACATGGAAGTAAATCAACAGTTGCTCATTTTTATGTCACTTTGTGTGCAAAGGTTGTGATTTGAAAATACTTTACAGGCAATGTCAGAACAGCAGGTACATATTTATAATTTATATAAACTAGGACTAAATACCTGTGAATGGGCAGTAACTCCATGCTGAGTCAGTCAGTGTCCAAGATTTTTTCTTTTTGTAATATTATTGTATTTTATGTTGCAGGTATAAGTGATGCTGCCACTAAACAGCAGTTCAAAGTTATATTTGTCACTTGACAAGGCCAATGTACAGTAAGCAAAGTGTTGAAAATGAGGATATTATAGGGTATGAGGATATTATGAATAATATCAAATGTGGCCGGAAATATCGGGATATTTGATATTGTGCATTTGAAAGCTGTTGATTGGGATTGCCAGAAAATAAAGATGTCATCAGGGTTTTGTTTGACACCCACTTATTGATGGGACTGGTTCAAAGCAGTTTGGAGGTAGACTAATACCTCACACAGCTGTGACAGGTCAGTCCATTGTCTTCCATGTCTCTACCAGTGTTACTGGCAGTTGTATATGTTATTATTCTTAATTTATTAAGTAACCACGAGGAAATACACACCAAACAAAGCGTGGTCTTTCTCTTTTCTAAAACCAAAAGTCCATCTTTAGTTTCACCCTGGTGGTAAAATGGGAAAACATGTCTGTGTGTAGTAATGATCTGAAATCATACAGATGTGTAGCCCTGTGATGTTGAAGTGTCAGTCACAATTGTGTGTCCCCTGTTGCTGACATCACTGTGCAGAATGAGGCTGAAGTCTGTTAAATCCCTGAGATGATTTAAGCTCTCTGTGAACTGGGGCAGGCTTTCAGATGGGGGAGGGGTGCTGGCTAGCACTGTTTCCCACAGAATTAGATTCTATTTGTGGCGGTAGCTGACAAAATGGGGAGGTGAGTTTATTGCATATTGTGATTGGCGAGTGAGTCCAGTTCCAGAACATGCATGTGGCACACCCAGTGCACCTCGATTGACAGGCACACAGAAAAAGAGACAGACAGGGACAGTGAAAACTTAATGGAGTTTTTGGCGTTGCTCCTGATGGCCAGTCTGACTATGACAGACGGGTCTGTTGTCAATGTGTGTGAGAGAGGGAGAGAGAGGGAGAGGGTGGGTCAAGGATGGGCTGAGTTAATCAGGCTACACCCACATTAATACGTTTCTCCATCCAGGCGAGCATTTTAGCTCTTTTTCAAAAATAATCTCCGTTCATACTAACACACACTAAAACACATGACCTTTGTTGTACACTTGGCATGGGTGTGGCGGTGTAAACAGGAAGTAGAAAGTCTGCTATGCAGTTGGTTGCTTAGGTGCAGAGAATACTACAAATGAGGAACATCAAAGGTGAAAAGTAAGACCAGAGACTTTCTTTGCTTTGACTGATGACAAGGTTCTTACTGAAAGCAACACATGAGTATGAGGTGTCATGAATGGTAGAAAAACAGATTGGGAATCGTTGTTTTCACCTGGAAAGGGTCACATGATAGGAACGAGACAAATCAGGAAAGGATACGTCATTACTGAAAAGCTCCAATCAGGAGGCGAAGGTGGGCTTCTGCATCATCATTTCCAAAAGTCTTTGTTTCTGCCCGTCCAGATTAAAACACAATCAAGAGTTTTCAAACTAAAACGGGCCCCTCAGTGTTGCTGAAAACTCTGGAATAGTGTGGACGCCAGGAGTAAACTTAGCAAAAGAGATGAGTTTTAAAATAAAACGTGTTAGTGTAGATGTAGATGTGGATGTACATGTGTGTAGGCTCAAAGTGCTGCACACAGCTCTGCAATGAAATAAGATTTTACCCATTTTTTGAAATAGTAAAAAAAAAAAATCAATATGTGACGGTTAATGTCGATATAGTAAGCAAATAAATCAATGTCTGGGAAACACTGGGCCAGCTTTCTGGACAGTCACTTGTTCCAGGCAGTGGATTGATGGCACTAATCAGCTTACAGCATAAACAGTGATGTGATATATGTTGTGTATATGTGTGGGCTCATTGGGATGTTTGCTTGTCTGGAGAGGTAATGGCACCTCTTGGGACCAAAGCATGTCTGTGCGTTGGCTGTGGATAAAAAGCCCACTTCAGTTGCAATGCTGACTCCACTAATCCTCCCATTCAGACCAGGATCAGGAGACTGTCTCACATCCACTCATCGCTTTTTGTATCACTGTCTGCAACATCAACAAAAACCTCTTTCATCTACATTTAGGTCTGTCAGACTCCACACACCCCGATTCACCCTGCACTCAGCGAGGCCGTCAGCTATTGTGCTTAGGCTCTGGTTGACCTTGGTTTGGTTAGTCCGATCAATATCTCTCTCCCTCTCTCTCTCTCTCCTCTTTGTCTCTGGCTGTTGATGGGCGGAGGCTGACACATAAACAAAGAATATATTCTTATTACACTGTGGTTCAGTGCTTTTAAATTCTTCCTCCTTGATGTAAGCCACCAGATAACCACGGGAGAAAGGTTGATTTTTGTCTGTCATTCACCACGGCTGCGTTTATAATAGAGCTGCACAATTAATCGAACTATAATTGAAATCTCAATAGGGCCAAGTGGAATATCAAATTCAATAAAGGTCAAATGTGTCACATTGTTGTTCATTGTTAGCACCATAAGTGTTGTGGTGCTACAGAGATGCCCCGGCCTACAAATCATATTCTCCAGATGTAAAGGAACATTTTTAAATTGACTGAATAAGAATAAGGTTAAAAACAAAGTTTTAAACTGGTAAACCCACCAACAGTCACATCTTAATTAGTTCACGGATTATTGCTTTTATTTTGAATTTCTGAATTGGTTTCATTTCTGCTATTCAGTCTGTGCTGCCCATGCCCTGTTGATTTCCTGCTTGGTAGAAACTCAGCTGCTGTGGATGTCAGTAAAGATCATGTTTTTTCATGGTTCAGTGGGGTTGCTAGCTCGACCTAGCTAGCTGTAACCTACAGTGTGAGACCACACTGACCGTGGAGCCAGAGAAACAGTGCACAGAGAAGCTGACTGCAGCAATCCCATTGTGCAGTGAAGCCTGGTTACTGTTCGCTTGCGTGTGGAATTTCCGCCCCCACCCTCGTTTGGCATTTTACTATTTCAGCTGCCGGCCCCTTGGTTGCACAGCTTGGGACAGGATGGGGGGGGGGCTGTTTTAGGCTATCAGCCTTGTTTGTTATATCCTGCCTCATAGATCCAAGTTTCTGTCAAGAGAAAAGTTGTAGATGTTCAGGATCCTGGAGACACAAATAACCTCTCCTTTGTTTTCAGAGCTTTTACACTTATTAAATTGAATAACTTTATATTGATGAGAGTCAGAAACACAGATGGACATGAATGTTAAACCATCAGCGGTCTTATCTGGGAAGATAGAAATGTCAAATTTTCAAAATAAAGGTCAGGGTATGTGACTAATAATTATAATATGGGAGAAGGGAATGAGTGTAACATCTTTGAGATGAACCTACTTTGCTGTAGCAGTCTGTTTGGATATCATGAGTTATACACAAACCTATTAGAGCAAGAGGAGCTATTTTACTGTTTAGGCTGGATGTCTTGTCTGAATATTCCCTTTCTTTAGTCATTGTCATCCATATTTCAATGTCTGTGTGTCCTGAGCAGGTAAAAGTCTCACCCACATAAATTAGTTTCAGATTCAGATTTCAGATTTTATTAGCTGCTTTTCTACATATAACTGATCTGTTATTGATGTAGTTTAAACCGGTATAATAGAAAACTTACTAACGCGTGTAACCCATGTTTTTCCTTTTTTGTAGAAGATGGACACCGCAGGGGTCAAAGTGCTGGAGACAGCCGAAGACATCCAGGAGCGCCGGCAGCAGGTGCTCGACCGCTACCGGCGTTTCAAGGAGCTGTCGATTATGCGCCGGCAGAAGCTGGAGGACTCTTACCGCTTTCAGTTCTTCCGCCGTGACGCTGATGAGTTAGAGAAGTGGATCCAGGAGAAGCTGCAGATCGCCTCTGATGAGAACTACAAGGACCCCTCCAACCTGCAGGTCTGTTGGCCTGGTTTTTAATAGATCTGTATGTTTGAAGTAGAGGTCCTCATGGGTCCACTCAATCCATTAGGGTCTCTTTTTACCGCCACAGGTAACAGATGTGTGTGTCAATATGGTCAACACCAGAGTGGATCTGAATGGATGACGGTGTTGGTACTCTCTCTCTGTGTTAGGGTCTGTGTGTGTCAGTTGCATTTTGGATCTGGTCTCAGGTCCTCCTCAGATCAGGTCTCTTCTTTTTTTGAAAATCAGTTTATGCAGGTTGGAGTCAGGTAGGTTCTCCACGGGTCTGTTTCAGTTCCGGTCCAAAATTTTGGACCAGCGAAGATCTCTAAATTGAACCCTTTAGACTATAAACTTGCCATTGGTACTTTCTCAGAATTCATAGTTCACTAACAGATAACGTCTTGTTCATCTATATTTTTATTTTATTTTTCTGTCAATCATTTGTTTTGATATAATGATTGTTATTTGTCCCACATGTCTTCTTGTACACAGGGTAAGCTGCAGAAACATCAGGCCTTTGAAGCTGAAGTTCAGGCTAACGCGGGGGCCATTATCAAACTGGACGAGACTGGAAACCATATGATGAGCGAGGGCCACTTCTCCTCTGAAACCATTCGAGTAAGGCACTCAATGATGAAGATGCAATCAGTTTAATACACAGTGTTGGTGTACGGTAACTATGTATCCATGGTGGGCTGGTCAGTTGGACTGCATCGTTAAGGAACAAACAGAATCTTAGCAGCTCACTTGGTTTTGCTTCCTGAATATCCTTTTAACTTCTTCCATCTGGTTCAGTCCTACACGCCTTACCGGACACAACAGAGACCCATAGTTACAAGTGTAAATATGGGTGAATATATACAAGTAGGTGTTGAACTGCTGTGTGACTCCTGAGTGCTGTGAAACTTCTTCCAGATCAAGCTCTTTACAGTCTGCTTTTCCTTACTGTCATTTTGTTGTGAGGAAACTTTTGTTTTGTTTAATGGGGGTCGGTTTGAAAAGACTGGTACTCGTGGAAATCTTTTGGTTTCCAGGTGTTTTCTTTAAACAGATATGATGGTATAATATATACATTGAAAATACTTGGATTCACTTTTATTTTAGATACAGATTCACAGAAGATTTGTAAAGTACAAAGGAAAACTACAGTGGTGTCTAGTCTTATGTTGGAGATGTTCTTTTTTCATTTACAGTGGAAACTGCTCATAGTAATCACATCTGTTGGGGTCAAATTCATCACTTTAAACAGATATTTATTATAACTGAACTGTTTTTGTTATTTCTCATGCAGATTAACATCTAATTGACATTTGTATATTTTTAACATGAGTATAAAGTAATGAGTAGTTGGACTACTTGAGTACTAGCAGCCCAAACTTTTTGATCTATATAAGCTGTTTCCACTGTATTTACTCTTTCTAGTAACTTGAAGTAAAAAATAATTCTCCACCTCTCCCATGTGCTCTAGACTCGTCTGGAGGAGCTGCATCGCCTTTGGGAACTCCTGCTGCAAAGGACCAAGGAGAAGGGAATGCGTCTCCTGCAGGCCCAGAAGCTGGTCCAGTACCTCCGTGAGTGTGAAGATGCCCTGGACTGGATCAGTGACAAGGTCAGATTCACAGCTTTAAAACTGCCCTGATGCTAATGGTACCAATTACTTTGAATGAGGGATGAAAACCAGGCCAACAGAGAAACTTTGGCTTCATCAGTAACTTGTACAGAAAACTATGCAATTTAACATTTGAAAAAAACCTCAGTAATGATGAGCTGTAAGTGAATTTTAAAATGTACAAAGAATCTTGAAGTGGCTTGTCCCAATTTGCATTGTTTTACCTGCTTTTACCAAAGCAAGGCCCAAAGTGTCATGGAGAAGTTAAACAGAGAAGCTAAATGACAAAGCAAATCGAACAGGGAAAGAAAAAGCAGACCTACCCTTTTAAAAGCCTGATTAAAATCTTAATTTAAATTGTGAATCCAGTTATTTATTTCTCTGTTTAAACTGCATTTTCAAATAGATTCATTTATTTCAGAATTAATTTATGTATTTTTAAATGATTTACATATTTTCTGTTATGTGTTGTTTTTGCAAACCCCTTTATTTATTGATTAATTAATATTTCATTTGCAAATTATTTTAATAATTCCTCTTTTTATTGACAATAAAATATGAAATAATAACTTTCTAATTTAGACTGTTTATTTACAGATTGATAAATAAATTTTCAAACAAATGCCTGTTGATGTCATGCCATGATTAATGAGCCATTTTCACAGTTTCTAAAGACATAAAATCATAGAAGTTTAACTTAAATGTTTGTAGGAAGCCATGGCCACCTCCGAGGAGCTGGGCCAGGACCTGGAGCACGTGGAGCTGCTGCAGAAGAAGTTTGAGGAGTTTCAGACTGACCTGGCGGCCCACGAGGAGCGTGTGAATGAAGTGAACCAGCTGGCAGCCAAACTGATCCAGGAGACCCATCCTGAGGCAGAGCTCATCGTCCGCAAGCAGGACGAGGTCAACACCGCCTGGCAGCGCCTGAAGGGTCTGGCCCAGCAGAGGCAGACCAAGCTGTTCGGGGCTGCTGAGGTGCAGCGCTTCAACAGGTAAACATCAGACACACAGGTGGACTGCTTATACACTGTGTGCGTGTATTGTAATCATGTGTCATGTTATTACTTTGCCTCCTCGACGATAGTGACCGGCTGTGTGTTTTCACTCTGACAACAGGGATGTGGATGAGACCATCAGCTGGATCAAGGAGAAGGAGCAGCTCATGGCCTCTGATGACTTTGGTCGTGACCTGGCCAGCGTGCAGGCTCTGCTGCGCAAACATGAGGGTCTGGAGAGAGACCTGGCTGCTCTGGAAGAGGACATACGCCGCTCTGCAGAATGTCCACACATAAAGAGCAGCCATGAAGATAAAACCTCTCTAACTTCTTATTGTCTTCCCTGTTTCCTCTTTCAATCAGGTCAACACACTGGGTGGTGATGCCGAGCGCCTGCAGCAGACGCATCCTCAGAACGCCTCCCAGATTCACCTGAAGAAGGATGAACTCATCACTAACTGGGAGCAGATTCGAACTCTGGCTGCTGAACGCCACGCCCGCCTCAACGACTCCTACCTGTAAAATACCAGACACTGCTTAGCTAGATCACTGTTACCTGGGCAACATGTCAAACATACAGTTCAGTCATTGTGTTTTCATGAAATTCAGCAGTTGGCTTTAGCACATTTAAAGAGTCACGTGTGAGATGATTGTTGAAACAGTACTGGAATATTAAACTGGAATTTATGTCAGACTTTAGCATTTATCTACTACATGAATAGTTGCTCTTTGAGCTGTAACAGTTGGTTGAATAATCAATTAGTCAGTTGACAGAAAAGTGATAATTTAATATTTGTTCAAGTAATTAATCAAGCATAAATTTCAAACTTTTCCCACTTCCACCTTTGTCTTATGTAAAAGTAAGATTAATATGTTTGGATTTTGGACTGTTGTTCAGATAAAAAAGGCAAGATATACACATAGGTATATCTTTGGCTTTAGGGAATTGTTATGGGCATTTGTTTGTTATATAATTATTGGCCAATTTATCCAAAATAATCAGCCGCATAATCGATACTGAAGATAACAGTCATGTTGGAGCCTGAGTTGCTCTTTAAGATGATGCAGTTTTGGTTGAACTCGGTGTAGTAAGAGGTTACTGCTGGATTATTTCATATAAGATTTTTGTGTTGTAAGAGCTCCAATCAGCGTATTCACAGTATAAAAGAAAAAGAGCAAATGAAGAAATAACTTGTCGGTAGGGATATCTTGTTTTCAGTCATAGTTTAACTTGCATCTTCATTCTGTCTCATTCTGCTGCATATTTTGATATTTGAAGACCTTTATTATTAGGAATCCTGCCATGCTTGAAAATATGAAAGCTTCATTCAACAGGCAGATATCAGCTCAGTACACGGCACATGTGAGGCTGCATCAAACCTGCTCACTCCTGCCCTCTTGTGTCTTTTAGGCTGCAGCGTTTCACTGCTGACTTCAGGGATTTGACCAGCTGGGTGACAGAGATGAAGGCCCTGATCAATGCTGACGAACTGGCCAATGACGTCGCTGGAGCCGAGGCTCTGCTAGACCGCCACCAGGAACATAAGGTAAAATCTGTTGCACCACAAAGGACAATACAACATTTATTTCACATTTAGAAATGTCATTGCTTCTCCTTCTAAGTGTTTTTCTTTTGTGTGTTTCAGGGAGAGATCGATGCCCATGAGGACAGTTTTAGAGCCACTGATGAAGCTGGCCAGGCCTTACTCAATACAGGACACTACGCCTCCGAGGAGGTCAAGGAAAAGGTGGGACTGTGACAGCATCCAGACTGTACTTTCTTTTTTTTTGTGTAATGTTATTGTTCTGTGTCTTCACCAGCACATCACTGTGTAACATGTTTAATGTGGTGTGTTGTGTTGTGTGTAGCTGGGCATCCTCACTGAGGAGAAGGAGTCTCTGCTGGAGCTGTGGGAGGTTCGCAGGCAGCAGTACGAGCAGTGCATGGACCTGCAGCTCTTCTACAGGGATACTGAGCAAGTTGACAACTGGATGAGTAAACAAGAGGTAACAAACGAACAATCAATACCTTTCTTCAGGATGGTGCGTGTGGTCTAGTAGATCTTATGTGCCGATTTTTAATGTTGTATTTTCATTGTGTAGGCTTTCCTCCTGAATGAAGACCTTGGTGACTCCCTGGACAGTGTAGAGGCACTGCTGAAGAAACATGAGGACTTTGAGAAATCACTTAGCGCCCAGGAAGAGAAGATCACTGTAAGTTGCTCCACCTTCAAGTATTTAAGCAAGAATATTATTCCTACAGCATAGAAGCTGTGGAATCACAGCTAGCATTTATCTCTCGACTTGTAGTGTTATGAAACAGAATACACTATTAATCTCTTTGTCTTGTGCACCGTCAGGCCCTTGATGAGTTTGCTACCAAGCTGATCCAGAACAACCACTATGCCAAAGAAGATGTGGCAACTCGCAGAGATGCTGTAAGTGCCACTGTCAGCTTCCTGACTTCCCACAAGATATGAGCACTGAATGCTGAAGCAGAATTTCTCTGTCTGAACTCAAAGTAATACGCCTTCTCTTCCATTTCACATCTTTAGCTGCTCAGCCGCCGTAACGCCCTGCATGAGCGCGCTCAGTCTCGTCGCGCTGCCTTGGAGGACTCCTTCCACCTGCAGCAATTCTTCAGGGATTCTGATGAGCTCAAGAGCTGGATCAACGAGAAGATGAAGACTGCCACTGATGAAGCTTACAAGGTAGTTTATAAAATGCATTTTGAAATGTATTTGTACAGAGTTATGCTTTATCCACTCCTCCAACCTCTATGCTTCTGCTTTCTTGACAGGACCCCTCCAACCTCCAGGGCAAGGTGCAGAAACACCAGGCTTTTGAAGCTGAGCTGTCAGCTAACCAGAGCCGCATCGATGCTCTGCAGAAGTCTGGCCAGGAGCTCCTGGATGGAAAACATTACGCCTCCACTGAGGTGGATGGCCGCATGGAGGAGGTCAGCTCCCAGTGGAAGAAACTGCTGGAGGCAACTGAGCTCAAAGGTACCGGCTGGAGGAAATGGGGTTTGAAGACACTGTAGCTGTTATTTCATATGGATAGGCTGGATTTTACACATGAAAGTTTCAGTCCATAGATTTAACATTTAACAAGATCAGGATATTTTTTCCAAGAAAGCCAGAAAACCAACAAACAAACGACAAATAGAACCAATAAAAGAAATTGCAGAGATAAAACAAAAAAAAACTTAATGCTTTAAAGTTTCTAAGGGGAATTTTAAGAATCTCACTTAAGAGCAGTTTGCAGTTCTCTCCATTTCAAAAGGTGATACCTGGAAAAAAATACAGATAATCACAATAATCACATTATAACATATATGATTTATATATTAATAAAAAAACAACTGAAACATAAAATATAGTATATTTTCAAAATAATATAACAAAATTATATAAAATATGATGTAATATATTTTATATCGCAATATTTAAGTTGGACTACACCAAGATATTACGTTTTAGATAACGCCTACTGCCAAGACTAGTGTGTAGCCTATATATGAAACTCTTAGGTATGAGTAGTTTTTGGATCATATGAATGTAGTTACAAGATTTAAATGAGAGAGAAGGTGTCAGTATGTTGGAGCAACAGTAGAACTTTACAGATGAAAGACTTCCCGTTGATGAGGAAGTCCAAATGAATTTGTGATACAGGGCAGTGATGTGCAGAAAGTTTGTCATTAGTCATAAACACAGTGTGATGAATAGAGTTTAAATACTGAAGTGCTGCATGGCAGTGTCTCTGTAAACCAAAGCAGATAAGAGTTGACTGAACGATACTTTACTGTTAGATTACACACAGCCTTTACCTCTGTTGAATTATTGAGGAAATAGTCTGAATCTGAATAGAAATGACATGTTCTATTTAAAGCAAGTCTGTGATTCAGAGCTGACGTCAAAGGCAGACTGAAGGTTTGTCAAAGCCTGGGTTAGAGTAATAATGGGACTTGAATATCAAATGGACTCAGAAAGTACCTTTAAAGAAGAATAATGTTATTTACATATGATGTAAGTAGTAATAGACGAAGACTGGATTCAGCACCATCATTTTCTACAACAGTCTGAACTGTTTCAGTTGTAAACTTGTTTTCTGCCTTTTTATTTCAGGCATCAAGCTGCGTGAGGCCAACCAACAGCAGCAGTTCAACAGGAACGTAGAGGACATCGAGCTGTGGCTGTACGAGGTGGAGGGACACCTGGCTTCAGACGACTACGGAAAAGACCTGACCAGTGTCCAGAACCTGCAGAAGAAACACGCTCTGCTGGAGGCAGACGTGGCTGCTCACCAGGTACCTGACGCCAGGCATTCATCATGAGATTATACCTGATGCTGTGTTTTTATTTTTTTATTTTTATGTAATTTAAATGTTTAAATTCTTCTCTTCCAGGATCGTATTGATGGCATAACAATTCAGGCTCGCCAGTTCCAAGAGGCCGGACACTTTGATGCTGACAACATCCGCAAGAAGCAGGAAGCTTTAGTTGTTCGTTATGAAGCTCTGCGTGAGCCCATGGCCGCACGCAAGCAGAAGCTGTCCGACTCTCTCAGGCTCCAGCAGTTGTTCAGAGATGTGGAGGATGAAGAGACTTGGATCCGTGAGAAAGAGCCCATTGCTGCTTCGACTAACAGAGGTAACACTTTACATAATCAGCATCTAGATCACTGTATTATACAGTACTGTACGACACATAGTCTCCTACAAAAGGTTGGTTTACATAAATAAGCAGGGAACTTGGAGGATGCTTCAGTTCTTCACATATTTCAGATGATTGATGAAGTTTCACCTGGTCTTTTCCTCAGGCAAAGACCTGATTGGGGTCCAGAACTTGCTGAAGAAGCACCAGGCTCTGCAGGCTGAGATCACCGGTCATGAGCCTCGCATCAAGGCTGTCACCCAGAAAGGAGATGCCATGATCGAGGAAGGTAATTGATCTAAATTCTAAGAAATTCTTGTGACCTTGTGACCCAACATCGAAAATGCTGAACAGTCATGTCTCTGGTACCCAGGGCACTTTGCTGGGGAGGATGTGAAAGCGAAGCTGGCTGAACTACATGGACGCTGGGACACACTGAAGGCTAAAGCCTCCCAGAGGAGACAGGACCTGGAGGACTCTCTGCAGGCACAGCAGTACTTCGCTGATGCCAACGAGGCCGAGTCTTGGATGAGAGAGAAGGAGCCCATTGTGGGGAGCATCGACTACGGCAAAGATGAGGACTCTGCCGAGGTACATGTGCTGCTGAGATACAGCAATATTGTACAAGAACATACATACATGAATCACATTTATTATCCAGGAAGAAAACAATGATCACAGAAGCTACAACATAAAAAAAAGTAAATAAAAGAATAAAAACAGAATATAGCTGCATGCAGCAACAATCAGGGTTAAGCATGACCCAGCACTCACAATATATTTCTGCTCATTGTTACAGACAAATCAACCAAAATAACTGAAAACAAATGTTTGTCATCTACATCTACATATAAATTAGCTGAGGCTTTTATCATGTTACTGTATGTTACTGTTACCGTTTTCTGTGACAAACACAGTTGTGCTGAACTCATTGTCTTCCGCAGGCTCTGCTGAAGAAGCACGAGGCTCTGATGTCTGACCTGAGCGCCTACGGCAGCAGCATCCAGGCCCTGAAGGAACAGGCCCAGTCCTGCAGGGTAAAACCCAGTCCTCCTTCACACTGTACTGCACAAGAGAGCTTCTGAATGCTGCACTGTTTGTCTTAATTCTCCTAGTAATTAAATGTTCTTTAGATTTTAGAGAACACAAATCAGTGACACGACTTGTTTAATTACACAGCAACAAGTGGCACCGACTGACGACGAGACCGGGAAGGAGCTGGTCCTGGCCCTGTACGACTACCAGGAGAAGAGCCCCCGTGAAGTAACCATGAAGAAAGGGGACATCCTCACTCTGCTCAACAGCACCAACAAGGTAGAGATGAAGCCAGCTCAGTGTCCAACACACTGTCTGACTGATCAGAGAAATGTTGAATGATACTTCAGTTAAATTGTTTGTGGTCTGGTCTAAATGACTGATGATTGACCTTTTCAAAGACGTTCAGATGTTTACACCTTCACATTTCTCCAGCATCCAGCGGTCTCACTACAAGAACCGATTTATCACTTACAATCTGATAAATCCCAGAATCTCGACGTGTGCTTTTTTTTTTTTTTTTAACAAGATAATCAATGTTACTCGTTCATCTGTGAGAGGTCAGGATGTTTCGGCTCAGCAGTGTTTCATTTTTAAAAAAGGCTCAGTAATCTCCTAAAACATCTGCTCAATGTAGTTTTTAACAAACTCAAACAGGAGGAAATGCGTTTGTTGGAGACTATTTTCAGTGGTGGTGGTATCTAGTGGCACAGAGGAATATAAAATATCAATAAAAATGTAGTTCTACAACATGACACAGTAACATCAAGCACTTTGTCTGAATAAAATGTAATCAGGAAGTAACTCATCATCATCATCATCATCATCACTTGTTATATTGCTCTGCTCCCTGCTGCAGGACTGGTGGAAGGTGGAGGTGAATGATCGCCAGGGCTTTGTTCCTGCTGCTTATGTGAAGAAGCTGGACCCCACCCAGTCCTCCTCCAGGGAAAACCTGCTGGATGAACACGGCAGCATTGCACTGCGCCAAGACCAGATCGAGAACCAGTAAGAAACCCACATCACAACCTCCATCAGGATGTAGTTTACTAACTCATTTCTCCTTTCCTACACGATTGAACTGTTTCTCTTCTGCTTTTTAACCCCTCTTTACTTCCATCAGATCATGTTTTCTGCTCAGGTGTTAACACTAATGACCTTTGCCCCTGGCCTCTCTCTGTCTCTCCTTTGCTGCCCTCTCGCTGTAACACCTTAATCTTGCCTTGCTGTGTGTTCACGCTGCCTTGCCATTGAGCAGGCTTGTCACCAAGGAGGCCTGCAGCGTGTCTGTGCGCATGAAGCAGGTGGAAGAGCTGTGAGTAGGAACCAGCGTCCCTCTGCGTGTTCTTGTGATCATGATACCACTAAATATCATCAGCAGTTTTACATCCCTCCTCCACCCCCAAACCCCTCAAACCTGCTGTGACACTGTGTCTACGTTACCCTCCTCTTCTATCCAGCTCAGGGATAGAAGTACCTGTGGTGCTCACCTTTTACATCCTCCTCATCCCAGCCCTGTCTCTGGATCTTCACCTCTGATTTTCTCCATGATCTTCCGTATAAACATATGTTCTGACCACATCAGGCTTTGATTTATTTTACCTCAAGTCCAAGGCACAAGGTCCCAGTCAGAGAAATTAGCTTTAATAATTAATCAATAATTCAATTGGTCTGAAATTCAGCTGATCCCAGTGCCTCCAACAATCATGACAGCAATCAGCTGGGTTAGAGATTGACCTGGGACAATGTGTTCAATGTATAGATGGACATATAGATAAACCTGAATGTGGTAACACTCTGCTAACGAGTTAGACTTTAGTTTTTATGTTTGTATTCTTCTGTTATTTTCTTTTTATCTATGTAATTGATTAAAGTGAGTCATAAATTATAGAAATTATAAAATACTATGTGACAATAGATAGTTACAATTTCTGATTATCGGTCGGCTGATTATTTGAAACATTATTTTTTTAACTGATTGCTAATAACATAAATTAATGTACAAGTGCACGACTTTGGCTCTGATGCAGCTGCCTCTCCCTGTAGTCACCTCTCTGTGGTGCAGTGCAGTGCCCCGCCCACAGCCGGATCTGATTGGTTACACAGACAGACAGACTGGGGCAGCTGAGCCTGAGTTTCTGTTTGAAGTTATTATCTGATATTTTGAGGCTAAAATATCAGAAGTGGCTTCTCAGAGTCCAGAATATCTTCAAATGTCTTGTTTTGTTACAGAAACGGTACAAAGAAGATATTCAGTATACAGTGATATAAAACAGAAAAGCAGTTAATTCTCGTATCGGAGCTGCTTAATAAATGATAATAATGGATTGACTGATGGATGATTGGATTAGATTCTGAGCGGGTTCTTGTCCCCTTGGCATTCAACAATAGAATCATTTCCTCATGCTGTCATTTAAAGTGTTTCTTTGCATTTACAATTTATAAAGCTCATACAGCTGTCACTGCGTGAGACTTCATCACAGGATCTACATGCATAAGCTCCCAGCATACACGGGGAAGCTGCGGCACTTTGCTCAAGAAAACACTCATATTAGGAATTTTGGATACAAAGTCATTAGAGTGACATCGGAAGTCAGAAAAACCCACCAACCAGAAAACACACACACATTCTTCTTGCGTACACACAGGTCTGTGTAGTCATGTTCAGTTGAATTTGAATAAATTAATTTACTTTGTTAGTAAGTGCAGATTTTTTTCCTTCGTACCGTTTGTACTTTTTTCCAGTATGGATGTGAAATTGGGTTTTAAATTTCATTCATAAAGGTCTAACCTAAAAAGGTCTTAAATGAAACCTGCTGCATACAGCATGTCACTGCTTTTCTACCCACTGACTGGTTTTCTAACATAATGCTTCCTGTTGTCTCTGTTTTGGAGATATGGGACTCTGCTGGAGCTGGGAGAGAAACGTAAAGACATGTTAGAGAAGAGCTGCAAGAAGTTCATGTTGTTCCGTGAAGCCAACGAGCTCCAGCAGTGGATCAACGAGAAGGAGAGCGCCCTCACTAACGAGGAGGTCGGCTCAGACCTGGAGCAGGTCGAGGTCCTGCAGAAGAAGTTTGACGACTTCCAGAAGGTGACGTCCACTTTCCTTCTATAGAGAGACAAAGGCATGACATCACAAGCTGAGTTCTTCCATGTCTATAAAACTCAGTCCTGAGTCCTCTGCTCAAATCAGTATTTCTGCTTGTTTCTGTCTAATCACCGTCTTAGCTTCTGTGGTCTCGTCTCAAAGAGAGTGTGATGTTGTTTTGTTTGGTGCAGGACCTGAAGGCCAATGAGTCTCGTCTGAGGGACATCAACAAGGTGGCTTCTGAGCTGGAGTCTGAAGGCCTCATGGCTGAGGAGGCCCCCATGGTTCAGGCTCAGGTAAGTTCTCTCTCCCTGGGTTAGCTGTTTGAGCCATCCTCCATGTTGCACATGTACATTAATGGAGATTGTGTTTCTTTCTGTTTACAGCAACAAGAGATGCTCGGTGCAGCTCCTGGCAAGGTTGTAATCATTTCTCTAATTTACACACATTTTACTTGACATTTAAGAACCACTTCAGACATCAGAGAGATGTTTGCTCACCATCCTCATGCTTTACTTCTTCAACAGGATGAAGCTGATTCCAAGACTGCGTCTCCATGGAAGGTAAGATACATACACCAACCCTGTGTCAGTCAATCCTTCAGACAATACTCTGTAACCCTGTAACTGTGCATGACTTTGATACTGGTGCATCTGTTGTGGAATTCACTGCAATCATGCCCAATAAGACATTTTACTGTAACAGTGCTTAATGTTAGTATGTTTGAAGATGGGTAAATCATTTAGTGCTTGGTTTGATTGATCATGATTCAGTGTGTTGGGCTGGTTCTGCTGGAACCATGGTTGAAGTGCTGACTGTTTCCTGGTTGGTGATAAGTCTTGGTTTGGTCTTTGACAACAACCAAGATAAACTCTGGGAGTTTCCATAACACTCTTGACTGGTGTGGTGTTCTGTTTTTTTCTTCCCTTCTTTCTGCCATGTTTATTCACCTGTAGAATATTCGTTTGGCTGTTCAAACAACGGCTAACTTTAATACTATCAAGGTAAGATTAACTAGTCCACCCCGACCTCATCGTCCGTGTCCTGCATTGTGATCACAGAACTAACCCCCCCCCATCATCACAGTTTCCTTTCAGTGTCACATGATCTCTCACTTCCTGTCCTCTGAAACCTGTTGGCAGTGTTCGATGTAGTTTGGTTCCACCCTGTTTCCTGTGGCAACATGCTCGTCCTGTTACAGTCCATCCTACTGTCGTATGAATGACTGCTGGCATAACACTGGAGTTATGTCTTCAGCATCTCTGTGCAGATGTTGACTTTTTGGTCTTACTTCTTTGTCCTCACTGTATAATGTTCAGGGCTGGATAAAAAAACACAGATTTTCCAATTAATCATGATTTTTATTTGAATGATCCAGAATCAATTCTTAAAATCTAGAGATCCATCTTTGTATTTCTCAGTAAAAACCTACATCTGTGATAAATGTTGTCGGTTGTGGTTACCTGGTGTAAGTGGTTCATTAGGAACTGCAGGATGTAAAATATCCACTAGATATCAAAAAGGTTATTTGAAGTTAAACAGTCCTGTAGATCGTGATGTGAATAGTTACAGTCTATTTGGACCTGCCTCAGTTCACAGGACTGTCAGGACTCAGGATGATCAGCTGAGTCTGTCAGACTGAGACAAGACTGATCTGAGCTCAGCATGTGTTTGTTGACCTCTGGCTGTGAGATGTGAGGCCGTGGAATTGGAATGAACAGTGTGTGGATTCTTCAGTCTGAACAGCAGCTAACAACTACCTGCAGCTGTCAGGCTGATGTTCTGTCAACACAAACAGTGCAGATGAGTCAGTGACAGACTGTCAGTCTCTGTCTGTGCTCGGTGATCATTAAAGTCTGACAGTCCATATGTATCAGAATGGGACAGATTTATCTTTTTAAAACATGCAGAATGATGACGCCTTGTAAGTGCTGCAGTTTTTTTTATTATTGCTCAACTGCTTTGCACATAAAGGCCAACAAACTATAGATGTTTTGGTTTTATTGTTTTACATTTGCAGAGGAAAAAAATTGTCTTTTTTTTTTTTTTTATATAACTGACAATCAACAATCCAGCCTCTAACAGGCAAATAACAGCGTTGCTTACTTGTTGGACGTAGAAGAAATTTAAGTTCCCTGGATAAATTCTTGCTTTACACAACATTGGTTTTTATCAGAGTTGTCAAGAGTCAAATGGAAATGATCGATTCTGGACTTGAATAGAAATCAAATAGAATCGGGAGATCAGTGCTGATATCCAGCCCCGTAATGTTTTTACCCTGCATCCAGTCCTGTGCATCTTACCCTCATCATCTATCTGCCTGTTTGTCCGTCATTGTCTGTGCACATCAAACACACATCAGCACAAACTATGAAAATTAAAAGGCACACACTGTATTTACATCAAGTTAAATGTTTAATTTAGCTTCTCTCACCTTAAAACTTGATCTCTAAGTTTATCTGATTTATGCTATTTTTTTTTAGTACATCTATAATCTTCACACATGACTGAATCCCATGTTGACTCCCTCTTTAATTGAGATTATATTAAGTTCACATGTTGAGCTGTAGGAGGATCAAACTGTGAAAAGTGTGAATGCTGTCTCATGTTTTCTGTTTGGTGTCCAGGAGCTGAATAATCGCTGGCGGTCACTGCAGCAGCTCGCTGAGGAAAGGAGCAACATGCTGGGCAGTGCCCATGAGGTGCAGCGCTTCCACAGGTACAAACCAAGCACTGCAGTCTGTGATGAAACCTCACTGTCATCTACGACAGTTACTGGAGCCATACAATTCAAATACAGGCCAGAACGATGAAGCCTAAAACCTACTTCTCATATAATGTCCTTTGTTTAGAGCAGATTCCGGGTTATAACAGAGTTTGCTGTTGAGGATTGAACGTCTAAATCACTTCTCATATCTGCAGTTTGTTCAGTGATTTAAATAGATCAGCTGCTGTTCTCAGTGTCAGGATTCAGAAAGGTGACATCATCCTCGTACAGAGCTCGTTACCTCACTTGATCCACAAAAAATTGTTAATGATTAATATGGTGACGAGCGTGGACGAGATTGACGCAGCTGTACAGGTTACAGGAATAACAACTCGTACATCAATGTAGTTTGTTTATATGAATAAATGTTTGTATCAAGTGAAAATGACATAGCAGGTCAGATGCTACACTCTCCACTAACTGGCTACAGCAAAACAAAACAATAAACACCTCCTCTCAACAAGAAGTCGGCCGGGGAACTTTGTTTCATAAACTCTCATCTATTTTTCTTTTACAAAAAAAACATGTCCACAATGTTACGCTGAATAAATGAAATGAAACAAAATGGCATTTTACTAAAGTCATGAGAGTCATGAACACTGGAGGAAATGGCCTTCGGTCAGTCGCCCTGCTCAGAGAAGATGTTTGATGACACACTGACTCTCTCTGAACAGCATTGTGTTTGTGCCTCCACAGAGATGCTGATGAAACTAAAGAGTGGATCGAGGAGAAGAACCAGGCCCTCAACACCGACAACTACGGTCACGACTTGGCCAGTGTTCAGGCTCTGCAACGCAAACATGAAGGCTTTGAGAGAGACCTGGCTGCTCTGGGTGATAAGGTCAGTCACTGATAAAGCTTTTTAGCTGAATGTAAGATTTTACATGGGACTTTGACTCATGTTTGGTGCCCTCCCCCACCCAGGTGAACTCTCTCGGTGAGACAGCAGAGCGTCTGATCCAGTCCCACCCAGAGGCAGTGGACGACATCCAGGAGAAATGCACTGAGCTGAACACGGCTTGGAGCAGCCTGGTGGGACGTGCTGACCAGCGCAAAGACAAGCTCGGCAACTCCCATGACCTGCAGCGCTTCCTGTCTGACTTCAGGTGAGGAGGGAACAGCCGGTGGACCTCACCGGGCTAGAACTTCGAGTGAAGAACCACATTTAAAATGAGATGTGTTAACATGTATTTGGCTCTAACTCATCATCTGTACACAGAGATCTGATGTCCTGGATTAATGGCATCCGAGGGCTCGTGTCCTCAGAGGAGCTGGCCAAAGATGTGACCGGAGCTGAGGCCCTTCTGGAAAGACACCAGGTACTGACTTCCTCCCTCCTGTTTCTGATCAGATGTCAGTGAAGGTCACTGCCCATCGAGCACTGATGAACCTGTGTTTCTTTTCTTTCCAGGAACACCGCACAGAGATTGACGCTCGTGCTGGGACCTTCCAGGCCTTTGAACAGTTCGGTCAGCAGCTGCTGGCGAGAGGTCACTACGCCAGCCCTGAGATTCAGCAGAAACTGGAGGCTCTTGACCATGAGCGTGCCGACCTGGAGAAGGCCTGGGTGCAGCGGCGCATGATGTTGGACCAGTGCCTGGAGCTCCAGGTATTGAAGCGCTGAGCAACAAGACGACCAGTTCATCACTGACAGCTGTTTGTCTCTCCTTTGACTGACTGTTGTTGTTGTTCTGACTGTTGTCTTTGTCCCTCACCAGCTCTTCAACAGGGACTGTGAACAGGCTGAGAACTGGATGGCAGCTCGTGAAGCCTTCCTCGCCAGTGACGACAAGGGTGACTCCCTGGACAGTGTGGAGGCTCTGATCAAGAAACATGAAGACTTTGACAAGGCCATTAATGTGCAGGTCAGTGAGATGTTTCACCTGAGTGACAGTTTCAAACATGATTATTAGTTTTTGTTCTATAAATGATTGAATGTTGCCCTGTTGTTGTACAGGAGGAGAAGATCGCTGCTCTGCAGTCCTTTGCTGATCAGCTGATTGGAGCCGATCATTACGCCAAACCTGAGATCTTCAACCGCTGCAATGAAGTCCTCGACAGGTAGGAAACATCTGGAGTTATTCAGGGATCAACAGAATACTTTAACATGAGAGGAACATGCAGAATATGCATCTTCAGTTGTTTTATCTGAGCGTCTGACTCCATCACTGCTAATATGAGTTTGAGGAGATTAATAGCAAATAATGATATTTTATCACCAGTTCTTCCTGTCTGATAAGATGTGAACCATTTAACTGTTTTTGTTGAGCTCACCCCTTTAAATTTGAAACGTTGTTGGCAGGTGGCGCCGGCTGAAGGCTCAGATGATTGAAAAACGTTCGAAGCTGGGTGAATCTCAGACGCTGCAGCAGTTCAGCAGGGATGTGGACGAGATCGAGGCTTGGATCAGCGAGAAGCTGCAGACTGCAACTGATGAGTCCTACAAGGACCCCACTAACATCCAGGTACAGTTTTCTGCAGACACGGACCGACTCACAGAGGTTCATAACAACACAGCTAGTCTAACAGGAGAACAGAGAGTAACTGTGATGTAGTGAACAGGAAAGACGGCAATTGTTTCTGTCTCCGAAACAGAAGAAGAAATGTTTAGAAGAAAAAGAAGCTCATTTTCACAGCTGGTGCCTGATTCTAGATCAGGTGCTGAGTCATGTGACCGTAGCCACATTAAAACTGCTAATGTGTTTTGTCTTGTTGTATTGACGATACGTTTCTCTAACTGTGTGAAATCCCTCCCGTTGTCCTGTCTGAAGTGAGACTGAACTTTTCTCCCACTGTCTTATTTTTTTTTTTAGCTGTCCAAGCTGCTGGTAAGTTTGAGTAGTGTGTCAGCTGACTAACAACCGAGCAGGTTCTCCTCCATGTGTCCATGTCTGTGTTGTCTGTGTAGACACGACGTAGAAGCATCTGTCCATCTTCAGTTTGTTCCTCATCAGCACTGTTGAGTGCCGGCTTCTTTCAACTTGGGTTTTAATTTTGATAACTCAAAACTATTTTGGCTTAATTCTGTGATATTATTATTTATTCCAGGTTTGTTTTGTCATCAAAAGCTGCTAGTTTTTGGGTGTGGCTTCATTTTTGTTTTCAGTTCTGGAGGAGGGTCATCTTTAAACTTATATCAGATGTTTGACTCAAAAATCAAAGTCAAACTTGAAATGATGAATTTCAAGTTTGATGAACAAATCCTAAATTTATGAAGTTTCTACCTGAACTTTAAAGACATGATTGGCTGTGAGAGTGTTGCAGGTCATGTGTAAAGACACGGTAAATATAGAAAGACACAAACGTGAAGTGACTTTAAAGTGACTCCTCCTCCTGTAGGTTTTCTCAGAGTCGGCTCTGCTGCAGATGTTGCCATTTTTTTGTTCTTCACCTGTTTGTCCTGTGTGTATATCGATGTCCCACACATCGTCTGTCATAGTTACCGTCCTGTGTTCAAGTAATTTTGTTGTTTTCCACATTTTAGTTTGTCAGTTTCAAACACAATTTAAACACTGATGTACATTTAATGTCAGTGTGATTCTGGGAAAAAAAACTTTAATTTCAGATCTTGTGCAGAATGTAAGTATGAAAGCACTGCTAGCTGCTAATGCTAAATGACCTACACAACTGTTTTAGAACGCCCTCAGTTTTTCAGTTTTTATTGAAGTGGATGCGGTTCAGGTATGATTTCAACTGTAAAACTGAGGGTGATCTAAAACTTAAGTGCATCTCAGTTTTAAGGAGAGTTCAGAACATTTACACCATAAATCAGGAGCTCGTCCACCTCGTGGTTCTCATGCCGTGTCCCTGCTCCCTCCAGAGTAAGCATCAGAAACATCAGGCGTTTGAGGCCGAGCTGCACGCCAACGCCGACAGGATCCGTGGAGTCATCGATACTGGCAACGCCTTGATCCAGAGAGGAGCCTGCGCCGGCAGCGAGGACGCAGTCAAGGTACGTTCATCCTGTCTGAATGCTGCATTACATTACATTCTGTTAAATGTGACTGAGATTCACAGGCAGGAAATAACGTTGTTCTTTGTCTGCTCGTCAGGCGCGGCTCAACGCTCTGGATGAACAGTGGCAGTTCCTGGTCAACAAATCTGCAGAGAAGAGCCAGAAACTGAAAGAGGCCAACAAGCAGCAGAACTTCAACACAGGCATCAAGGACTTTGACTTTTGGCTTTCTGAGGTGAGAGTCTGTAAGACCAATGGAAACACTGAGATCATCTCCTGTGTGTAGGTGTGTCACCGTCTGATGCATGTTGTTGGTTCTCAGGTGGAAGCTCTTCTTGCCTCTGAGGATTACGGTAAAGATCTGGCCTCAGTCAACAACCTGCTGAAGAAACACCAGCTGCTGGAGGCTGATATTTCTGCCCATGAGGTATTTATCACCACAGAGTCTCTGCATGTGTGTCAGCTGCACATCTGCGCCTGACTCATTACAAATTGGAAAACTAAAAATTTTAAAAGACCCTAGTAAGTAATCTGTAGTAGAAGTAAGATAAGAAATGAGATTCACATGATCCAGAGTTACAGTGGGACCCTCTGACCCCCTCATCCCTCCTGCAGGATCGTCTGAAGGATCTGAACGGCCAGGCCGACAGCCTGATGGCCAGCAACGCCTTCGACACCTCCCAGGTGAAGGACAAGCGCGACGCCGTCAACAGCCGCTTTGCCAAGATCAAGAGCATGGCCGCCGGCCGCCGCGCCAAACTGAACGAGTCCCACCGCCTGCACCAGTTCTTCAGGGACCTGGATGATGAAGAGTCTTGGATCAAGTAAGAGAGTTCCCGCTCAGGTCATGTTGTCTAGAAGAAGTAGTGGAAATGAGTCATGCACAACTTAACCATCCACATTAACCAACAGAGAAAAGAAGTTGCTAGTGAGTTCGGAGGACTACGGACGTGATTTGACAGGAGTACAGAATCTGAGGAAGAAACACAAGAGACTGGAGGCCGAGCTGGGAGCCCATGAGCCGGCCATTCAGGTAGAGGACTGATCTGTTTGTCTTGTTCACTCAGTGACACCTTTACAACTCCTCAGTGAATTTAAACAGACAGAAAGTCTGTGTGAAGTTCTCAGCTATTCTATCTGACCTTAGTGTTGACCCACTACAAATAAGGCCTCGGCTCAACCAGTAGAGGTCGTGGTACTTTTTCTTTTTCTATTTTCTTTAATGAAAGGAAAGAAGATAATGCCGTCCCACAATCCTTTGTGGCAGTAACATTTAAAACGGCAGACTGTGACCTCATGATGTTCTCCATCGAGGTCAAAGAAAAGTGGTTAAAAAAGGGGATTTTTGACTTTTCAACCGCAGCTCTGGTGTCAGGACATGGTTAGCGGTTAGCGGTTAGCTTAGCACAAAGATTGCCAGCAGGAGGGAAATGACAAGTCTAGTTGCTTCCAAAGTTCAAGAATTCATCTGCCAACACTTTTAAAACTCACTACATAAACGGTTGTGTTGTGTTTGTTGAGGTAGTTGCAGACTGGAACTATTTCTTGACCTTACAGTATTGGTGTGACAAAGAAGTTGCCAGGCAACCAGCATGGACGAACTGTTGTTTGTCAACAAGTAGTTACAGCATGAAATGTAACAGTGGACACATTTAACTACATACATGTTCATTTGTGAACTTTAGAAGTGGAGGTCGGTGTGTTAAGGCTAGCTCCCCCTCCTCCCAGTCTTTATGCTAAGCTACCTAACAAAAGATGTGAAAGTGTTTTTGATCTTCTCGTCTTGCTCTCGAGAGAAAAGCCATCGAGCAAAACAACAAACTCTCAGTGATTCATAAGTCTGATCACTTCACATTGACTGTGTCAGTACTGGAGAATATTTAGTACAGTACTCTGGCTGTGTGATGCAGTGATCGGGTGTGTGTTGTGTGTGTTCCCAGTCGGTGCTGGACACTGGGAAGAAGCTGTCCGATGACAACACCATCGGGCAGGAGGAGATCCAGCAGAGGCTGGCCCAGTTTGTCGACCACTGGAAGGAACTCAAAGACTTGTCTGGAGCAAGGTAAACCTGGTCCTGAAGTCCTGAGGGACTCGGTCTGCCACACTGATGCAGCCTAAAAACACAAACAGTGTGTGACAGTGTGTGATGTGTGTGTTTGCTCTCAGGGGACAGAGGCTGGAGGAGTCGCTGGAGTACCAGCAGTTTGTGGCGAACGTGGAAGAAGAAGAAGCTTGGATTAATGAGAAGTTGAATCTAGTTGGGAGTGAGGACTACGGAGACACGCTGGCTGCTGTGCAGGTGCTGTTCACACACAATGAGATCAACGTGTTTTAACTTTAACTGTGGTGATGAGTTTTACTAAGTGTCAGGGAAACTGTTCTTCTCCACAGGGTTTACTTAAGAAGCACGAAGCATTTGAAACAGACTTCACTGTGCACAGGGACCGAGTCAACGACGTGTGCGCTAACGGAGAGGAGCTGATCAAGAAGGTACCGACTACACTGGGAACAGTCCATCACTGAGATGATCATCTGTGTAAGTCGTGTAGTGAAGGTGTATTAAGATCTTTCTTGTGTTTCCAACAGAACAACCATCATGTGGACAACATCAGCGCCAAGATGTCGGCTCTGAGAGGCAAAGTATCAGAGCTGGAGAGGGCGGCGGCTCAGAGGAAGGCCAAGCTGGACGAAAACTCCGCCTTCCTGCAGTTCAACTGGAAGGCCGACGTGGTGGAGTCCTGGATCGGTACGAATACACAAAGACTCGTGTCCTTCACCTGAAGAGTGACTCATGAGCTTTAGAGGAGCTCATAGATATAGTTTTTGGCTTTTGAGAGAGCCAGGCTAGCTGCTTCTAGTCTTAAAGCTAAGCTAAGCTAACCACATCCTGACTCCAACAAGCTTATTTCCTCAAATATGAAATCGTACCTTCAGTACTTGTCTAGGAAACCAGAGCAGGTGTAGCTGTGTCCAGTCCAGACTGGTTTGTGTTGGTCTGGTTTGATCGGTTGTGAACCTGTGATGTGGTTTGTGTTCAGGTGAGAAAGAAAACAGCCTGAAGACTGATGACTACGGCAGAGACCTGTCGTCTGTGCAGACTCTGCTCACCAAGCAGGTACTCCTCTCTCACAGTGCCGTACGTTTCCTCTGCACCGTGTTACTCTCTCCTCTGATGATGCACGTGTGTGTGTCTGTCTGCAGGAAACGTTTGATGCCGGCCTCCAGGCCTTCCAGCAGGAGGGCATCACAAACATCACAGCTCTGAAGGACCAGCTGCTGGCCACCAAGCACGTCCAATCGAAAGCCATCGAAGCTCGCCACGCTGCCTTGATGAAGCGCTGGAACCAGCTGCTGTCTAACTCAGCCGCTCGCAAGAAGAAGCTTCTGGAGGCTCAGGAGCACTTCAGAAAGGTAAAGAGGCCTGAGGATGGTTTTGTTGATGCTTGTTCTTTGAGTCAAAGCTTAAAGGCAAATGAAGCATCGAGACAAACAAAGGTAAAATCAGTGAGATGTTTTAAGGATTGTATCTTTCCCACTCCAGGTTGAAGACTTGTTCCTGACATTCGCCAAGAAAGCTTCAGCCTTCAACAGCTGGTTCGAGAACGCAGAGGAGGACCTGACAGACCCGGTCAGGTGCAACTCTCTGGAGGAGATCCGGGCGCTGCGAGAGGCCCACGAGGCCTTCCGCTCCTCGCTGAGCTCGGCTCAGGCCGACTTCAACCAGCTGGCCGAGCTGGACCAGCAGATCAAGAGCTACCAGGTGGTTTCCAACCCCTACACCTGGTTCACCATGGAGGCCCTGGAGGAGACCTGGAGGAACCTGCAGAAGATCATCAAGGTCCCCGCATCAAGGATTATATACACATTCACATATACAGCCTCATGTTTTCATCCACTTTGTTTTTTAATCCAAATCCCCCTGCTCACCTGTTTGAGCTCATCATGTCCAGGTGTTCATCACGACCTTGTTCACTTTGCTGCAGGAGCGAGAGCTGGAGCTGCAGAAGGAGCAGAGGAGACAGGAGGAAAACGACAAACTGCGTCAGGAGTTTGCGCAGCACGCCAACGCCTTCCACCAGTGGCTGCAGGAGACCAGGTAGAGGACGCGCTCCAGCGGAGCCCCAAGTCTTTAGCTTCTTGCACTTGGAGACCTGGGCCTTATTCCATCAAGGCAGATAAAGGAAAATCCTGGCTTATATCGCTAATATAGTTTGATACTTTCTTCCTAAAAGCTAGAAAAAAAAACATTTTTTCTTTAAACGTTTAGCTGAACGTTTATGAATTCCACATGCAGGAAGGGCCACTTACTTTACCTGAAGAAGCTGAGCACATGGGTATTTTCTCACACAGAGCACATCAGTTACTGCAGATCAGTTACTGCTCACTGATAAACTTCTCCACTCCACCTGTAGCTGTAACTGGTTGGGTTTTACTTGACATTACATTATTCACATATTCTACAGGACGGGTGTTAACTCTAATGCAGAGCTGCTCCGCTGCTGAGAAGAAGACGGATCTTGTTTTCCCCTTTTGTCTGTGACATGATCTTTTCCACAATCGCCTGTTCTGTGCTGCTTGTAGTCTGTGTGCGCACATAAAGCAGCTTGTTCAAGCCTGGTTTGAGTTGACGTTGATGAGGCTCGGCTAAATTGCGTTAATGGAGCGGCGTGAGCCTGAAGTGAAAGTCGACGTTAATTCTAACCGGGCTTTTTCAAGTAAGCGCAGATTTCCTTAGTGACGTTGATGGAATACCCCCCTTGCTGCTCTGACAGTCATTGTACAGGTGATGGCTCAGTGTGTGAAGGTGCTTCCTGCTGTGTCCATCTTCCTGTTGACAGACTGATTTATCTGTTGACTGTGTTTGATCTGCGGCACAAACATCAGACACTTCATCACTCTGCTCACTGGTGTTGAGCTTGTTGAGGGTGTTATTTTCAGTGAGCACTGTGTCGTTGCTTCATGTTGTTAATGTGTATTTGTTCTCTCTCTCTCTCCCTCCCCCGCCCCCCTCCTTCCTCTCGGCTGCTTCCTTGCTGCTGCTTCGGATCGCTGTGCTAATCAGGACGTATCTTCTGGATGGGTTAATATCACTTTTTCTCTTTTATGACCACTGTCTGTCTGAGTGTTAGAATCTGTGTCTGAAAGCTGAGGGATGTGATGATGATGATGATGATGATGATGATGATGATGATGATGATGATGATGATGATGAAGGTAAATCTTTGATCTCTCAGATGGGTATTGTTTTTTTAATGATTCAGCTTCATAGGACCAGTTTAAAAACACATGTTCCTCTTGCTCATGGTTGATGAAGATGAATATTTCTCTGTGTCCTGTCTCATGTTTGGTCTCTGGTCCTCTCTCTGAATAGCATAGCCTATCGGCGAGTTATCTGTGTCTATCAGTACCAGGTTGCTGATGATCTTTCTGGAAGGTCAACCTCTGTCGAGCCTCGCTCTGGTTTCCTTTTGTTTCCTCTGACCTCACACGGTGTGAGGGCTGTGTGACCTCACGCACTCAGTGTAGAAGCTGTGGTGTGCTCGGCACCTCCCTGCTCTACTAACACCCACCCAGTACTCAGACTCAGAGCACCAGGCTGCAGACAGCACTGCCTTCAACTGGTGGACTGGCTGGTGGTCACCTGGTGAAGTCTGCACTGCAGGGGTGGAAACTGCAGAGTGGACAAGTATATTTGAAGCTGTAATTTGGTCCCATTGTGTCGCTGTGGTTTATTTTTCTGCTACATTCATCCTCTGTAACGTTGATATTCATGATCTGCTGCAGTTTCCACTCCTGTGTGCAGGAGCCCTCCCTTGCATGGTTTGGGTTACCAGTAGATCTTTGGCATTAATTCATCTCCACTCTGAGGCCGTAGAGACAGAATAACAGACCCACACACTAGTGACATGTTGAATTCAACACCCAGAACCAGTTTATCTGCACCTCTAGACTCTACATTAAATCTTTATTCATGAAGGTTTGTGTGGGATGTTGTAGGAATGTGTCGTCCTAACAGTGTGAGTGTGTGTGTGGAGTTCTCCAGACTCTGCTGCCTCCTCTAACATCAGTGTGTGTTGGTGTCAGGTCCTGTATGGTGGAGGAGTCCGGTACCCTGGAGTCCCAGCTGGAGGCCACTAAGGTAAAGCTCATTACATGTTAACAACACTGCTGATGCAGAGTCATAGTGTGAGGTGGACACCATGTGACCGGTTCTGTTGATGTGTGCAGCGTAAGCACCAGGAGATCCGGGCCATGCGCAGCCAGCTGAAGAAGATTGAAGACCTGGGAGCAGCTATGGAGGAGGCATTGATCTTAGACAACAAATACACAGAGCACAGCACAGTGGGCCTGGCCCAGCAGTGGGACCAACTGGACCAACTGGGAATGAGGATGCAGCATAACCTGGAG
This sequence comes from Seriola dumerili, assembly GCF_002260705.1. Taxonomy (NCBI): domain Eukaryota; kingdom Metazoa; phylum Chordata; class Actinopteri; order Carangiformes; family Carangidae; genus Seriola; species Seriola dumerili. The sequence goes on from NW_019174336.1 coordinate 2,020,070, forward strand.
CAGCAGATACAGGCCAGGTACACACTGACAGTGTGGAAGTCAAACACAGTGAGAAAAGCTGTGAGGAGTTTGAGCTCATGATGCTCTCTGTGTTTCAGGAACACCACTGGAGTGACGGAGGAAGCTCTGAAGGAGTTCAGCATGATGTTCAAGTGAGTGACATTGACCTGCCTCCATCATGATGTGTTCCTGTGTCTGATCAGAGTCCCAGCCTCACGCTCTCCTGCTTTTTCACAGGCACTTCGACAAGGAGAAGTCTGGTCGTCTGAACCACCAGGAGTTCAAGTCGTGTCTGCGCTCGTTAGGCTACGACCTGCCCATGGTGGAGGAGGGAGAACCTGATCCTGAGTTCGAGGCCATACTCGACACGGTGGATCCCAACAGGTCTGTGTATGGAACAGTGCGGCTGTTTGTAGTTTACATACTGTTGAATTTGCTGCCTAACTGTGAGGTGTGTGTGTGTGTGTGTGTATTTGTACATGTGCGTGTGTGCGCAGGGATGGCAACGTGTCGCTGCAGGAGTACATGGCGTTCATGATCAGCCGTGAGACAGAGAACGTCAAGTCCAGTGAGGAGATAGAGAGCGCGTTCCGAGCTCTGAGCACCGAAAACAAACCCTACGTGACTAAAGAAGAGCTCTACCAGGTCAGACCGGTTCTCGGCTCTGTGGATGTGGTTTCAGGGTCTGATCTTCATGGAGGTCTAACTGTCCCCCTCTTCCTTTCAGAACCTGACCAAGGAGCAGGCGGACTACTGTCTCTCACACATGAAGCCCTACCTCGACAGCAAGGGCCGCGAGCTGCCGTCAGCCTTCGACTTTGTCGAATTCACCCGCTCGCTCTTTGTCAACTGATCCCCCGCCCCCCAGTGACCAATCGGGACGCGTTTTCCCTCACACACTTCAACACGAACACACGGCTGAAACTGCATGACTGTGGCACCAGAAAACTCACTAATAACAACTGTCTGTTCTATTTATCTCGCTCTACCTTAACTTTGTGCTTCTCACGATAGCATAGTGGATCTGTCTGCATTTGAATGTGATTGTTTTAGCTGTTTTAGCTTGTGCTTTCGATGAATTTAAGAACCTAATAGTAACAATAATGTTGTACCAACACCTGAACAACTGCAGTGTGCTTTAATAAACGCTACTGGTTAGAACTGGAAACCTCTGCTCACTCCTTTTTATTTCACTTCCACACTGAGTTTTCAGTATTTTCTTTAATTAAATTTTTTTACAAAACACAGTCGATATAAACAGAGGATGAAACAGTCCTTTGATGTCCCAGGTCATGTGTCTCATTCTGCCACCTGATTGGCTATCTGCTCCAGCTGGCTGCTCTCTCTGGGGCTTTGCTCGGTCAGATCTGCACTCAGCTGCCAAACACCAACTGTCCCGTCTGTGTTTCCCACCGCCAACAGATGGGTGCTCTGACAGTTGAAGGCCAAACAAGTAGCAGCTTGTCCCGCAGCTCCCTGCTCTATGGTGGCGACTGGCCTCAGGGACCTGCGGCCCAGGTCGAATATCTGCACCTCACCTGTGAGAGAGACACGCAGTGAGAGGATGCATCTAAAGATTTTTTTTTTTTAGCATTGATTCCAGTTTCATCACAGGTAACGTTTGTCTGATCTGGTTCTGATGTGTAAATGAATTATGAAAAAGAAGCACATCATTCAGACAGGTTTGATGTTGCACCTTGTCCTGTGGCTGCAGCAAAGACCAGTGGTCTGGTTGGAGACCACTGCACCTGGAACACGTAGGAGTCTGAGACCCTGAGAGACAGAAGCGGGTTGTCCTGCAGCATAGAGTGGAGGTGGGCCAGACCGTCAGTCCCTGCACTCACAAACAAGTTCCTACAGAAAACACAAGTCAAAGTCACCACTGGTCCACCTGTAGAACAACTGCTGACCATGTGTCTGGTCGGTGTGGAGCTGTCACCTGTGGAAAGGGGAGCAGTGGATGGAGTGGACGGGGCCGCTGTGAGACCTGAAGGAGAAGACCGCCGGAGCTCTCAGGGTCACACTCTGACCCTCAGAGGGAACAGCAGCCGGCGTCTTGGAGGAGAAGGAACACCTGAGCAGCAGGCCGCCCTCAGAGCCCACCAGGAAGGTGTCAGGGTCCCACGGAGACAGGGCCAGAGAGGTGACGCCCACAGTACTGCTGCCTCGGGTCTGTGGACAACACACACCTGTCAGTGTCCCAGCTCCACGTTCACTCTGAACAGATTATTACTGTCATGTTGAAAAGTGACAAAATAAAGTCTGCAGACTTAAAAAGGTTTCATTTTTGATGCACTGCACAAAGGAAAAGGAGGGAAAACAATACTAGTTGTGGTGAAACACCTCATAAGACAAAATAATAATCATTAAATACTGTATATTCTTCATTGTTTGGTAAAATGTCTTCAGGAGCTGAACAAACAGCCTTGTTTTTAGAAAACATCCATCAAATGTCCCTGTTCACCTGATGAGCATTTACAGAAGCCATAATAAACACTGATGTACCTGGCAGGTAAACCTACCTCTCTAATACACAGAGAGTGAAGGAGAAAAAGTTGTGGGTTTAGGAAACATAAATTCTCACGGACGCTGAAACTTCAGGTAACTTCAGCTCTGTAAGGCTAAATGCTAACATCAGCATGCTAACATGTAGATGCTAAGAAGGTATAACGTTTACCATATTCACTATCTTAGTTTAACATGTTAGCATGCAAACAGTTTCTAATTAGCATTAAACACAAAGTAAAACAGGCTGATGGGAATGATGTTTGTTTAAACCAAAGTAAAGGGATCAAATGATTTACCTGTGACATGAGTGTTCCTGTTTCCACCTGGGGGCCTTCATTTTTAAGTCCTGATGCAGTTCAGAGACTTGTGGTCAGTGTGCTTTAATTTGACAATCTGGCCCACAATAAGCTGTTAGGACTCTTATTTTCAAAGTTCAGCCGTCTTATGTTTTCTCAGTCATGGAAGACTCGAGGAGCTGCACAAACAACCTGGGAGGAGGGCTCATGACTGCCATGACCGACCCGTCACTCACAACATTTCTACCCCCCCCACATGAAAACTGTCCAAGTGTCAAACTTCAGGTGAGCTGATGGAGCAGACCTGCTGCACAGGTCTCACACTAAGTCAGTGTGGACGCACAGTTTAAATATTCTGAAACTAAACACAGTGATTCTTCATCTGTGATGTCTCTGCTCTCTGGAAGTGTAGAGGAACAGCTCCATCCTGAGACTCACCTTGAGGCTGCTGCTGCTGTGAGGAACCTGCTGTCGCACTAAGGCGTAGGCTGCATTCAGGACAAAGCTGCCCTGCTGCGAGTCCACTGCCCACAGCAGTACCCTCCCTCCTGAACCTGCACTCAGCACCCCAAACTCCCCTTTCTTCTGCAGGGCGACCCAGGTGACCTGTGCGCACACGCACACGCGCACACACACACACACACACACACGCGCGCGCACACACACACACACACACACACACACACAACCACACACACACACACACACACACACACACACACACAGGACATGTCTTTTAATCCACCAATCAGATCAAAATGCTTCATATACTCACAGTCATTAACAGACACCATCATTTTTAAAGATCATGTGACACTGAGCCTCATATGACCTAAACCTGTCATCAATCATCAGGATCACACTGTATCCACTCACCTGGTAAACAGGTTCCCTGTGGCTGTCTGCTGACATCCCAGTCAAGGCCAGCACAGGGTCCTGAGTCCGACTGGTGTCCCAGACCACCACCTCTCCACTGTACAGACCCCCTACACACACCCACACCCACACCCACAACATCGTTTACACTGAGCTCTACTCAAACACTGAAACCATCAAGGAGTAATACAACAACACTTCTCAATGCAACTGTTTTGCATAATCTCTTTTCTAACTTGCACTTATGAGCGTAAAATGCCACCATGTATCTAAATGCATTTAAATATACACTCTGGACGCTGTCTATATAAACATGGCTGCTTGTTTATGTGAATACATATCTGGATGTATATTTAAATCACTGAAATGTAATATCTCTGCTTTTTGTTATTCATTTTACTTTTCTCTGCTCAGGTCTCACTAGTAAATGAGATCTTGATTTTAATGTGACTTCCAGATTCAATCAAGTGTATATATAAATCAAATAAAATCCTACCATCATTAACAGGATCATTTTAGATCAGGACAACAGAATTTAAACCTGGATAAGTTAAACCACCGTTGGAGAACAGGTCTCAGGTCTTGGTTAATCCAGGATATCTGGTGATGCATATCCTCGACAGTTACAAACCTCACGTTTAGATGAGATATTTGCATTTGAGTTGACCTTGAGTTCTCAGTTTGTTATCAGCTGATGGTGCGAGAGCACAGACTGACAGTGTACCTGCGATGAGGGCGGGCTGGTCGGGGTGACAGCACAGAGCAGTGACTGCGGTGGGAACATCTATGACCAGATCAGCTTGTTTGGGGCTCAGGCCTCGACGGTCCAGATTCCACGTACACACATATGACTTCTCAGTGCTCCAGTACCCATCATCAATCCTGCCCCCACACACACACACACACACACACACACACGACAAATATACAAGAGTCTTTTCTTATTTATGTTTTAAGTGCTTCGAAAAAAAAGACTATGACGAGGTGAAACATCCAGGAACTTCATCAATGAGTGTCAGGTTTAAAAACTAACATACCGACCATATGCACAGGCAATGACTGAACCTGTACAACTCCAGGACACCATCGTCACATGAAGACCTCTCTCCTGAGCGATGGGATGTTGAAGACGATGGAGGCATGAAACCTGCAAACATGGAGGGAAAGCCTTATGCACAATAGTCTCTCCATAAGAAAAGGAGCTGCCTCCTGATTCGTCGGTCCTGCTTACCAGCTGACTGTGATCGCCCCAGTTCACCTGGAACCCATCGAAGGCGTGACTCCTGGCATTTTTGACCAGCTCTGTGATGACCACTTCCTCAACCCGCTGCAGGAAGTCCTTCAGACCAGGTGGTTCTGGCTCGGCGTGGTTTTGCTGGAGGAGCTGCTCCGTTTGCTGGTCCTGTGGCTCCGTCTGGGTACAGCCGATGGTGGTGGACACAGTCTGGACCTGTGCCTCAGTACTGTGCACCGCTCTGGTCTGACAGCCTCTCTGCAACCCCATCAAGTAAAGGCCCATTTACTGAAGGGTTCACATCAAACTCAGAGCAAGTGCAATCACAAGTTTGAATTACACAATTAATTCCACTTAAGTAGGTGCAACAATGATGATTTATGTTTAAAGTGGTCACATATTTAATTTATAAAAAAAAATGTAAAAGCTAGCTTTGGGTGAGTGTATACAACCGTCTATGTTTGTTTGAACATGTTAAAGTTAATGCATTCAGCATATTCAAGTGGTTTTGGTCTAAAGATACAAGCTTCTCTCTTCATGAAATCTCATACCTGATGTCTCATGCAAGTGTAAAGTTACTTGCTATGGCTTAATCAATCAGGAGAGGCAAATCAGGCAAATGTTTGGGGCCTCCAAGGGGAAAAGGGGCCCCCAATGGCCCCTCATATTGGCACATTTTACAATGACAACTAACCCCCTTAAACTTCCCATAAAGACACTATACACTGCACTGCTGTAGCCGCAACCCCCATCTACCTGTTGCCTGCAAGTGAGGCGTTTAGGGGAAATCTGTAAATTGTAGCATCTGCCAGTAGTCTGCATGTAAGGAGGCTTTAATGGGCGTCTTTGCCTGGGGTCTCACAGAGTCTAGCATCGCCACTGCGCTTGATCTTGTGGTTGGTTACATTTCCTATAAACACCAGCTGAAGTTAGCTTCTGACAGCTAGCTAACTACTGTGTTTACAATGTCGTTTGTCTAATTCATTTGAAATATTCCATAGGCTACAAGTACACTGTCACTCATGCTAACAGAGCACCGAGCTGCTGCTCTAACGTACCGACTCCCGCTCAGACTGCTGGGATTCCCTCCACAGTGACCGGACACTCACTGAGTCCAGGGCCTCGTCTGTAAACATGCTAATGAAACAGGTTTAGAGAAACAGCCGTATTTAATGAATTAACGTTAAGTGGCTAAGCTAATTAACATTAGGCCCAAGTGGCTAGGCTAAATACATTAAAACAATGACTTCTGAATGCTAAAAGGTCTTAGGTTTCCTAGCTGCATGGTACTTTTCACATCTACAGTGTCGTTTGCTGTCTTCCCAGCACCTAAACGACGGAGCCATTTTCTATAAAGATCGCGTTTCCATGGTTACGAACAGGATATCCGGTCCAGTGATGTCTCTCCTTCACTTCCGCTTCTTCTCCAGGATAAAAGTCCCAGGTGGACCCGAGCATGTACGCTGTTTAAAATGATAAAATGAAACACAGTTAACAACACATGAAAAGTTTCCACTATGTTTTACAAGCTGTAGCTGATGATATTCTATATTCTATATATAATTTGTTCCGACCAAATAATTTGATTAGACAAGAGGCATTCCATGAGTTGCTGATATAGAGTACAACAGCACTGGGACTTTTAACTACATGTATCACTCCGCTTCACAGGTGTTCTATTAACCGTTAATCAGCGTTGCATTAACGGTTGTTAACAAACTTTACAAAGATTAATATATTTCCAGAAATAACATTTTAATTTAATGATGTATGGTCGCCAGAAGAGGGTGAAGGGGAGAAGCCAGTCCAGTTGCGGAACTATTTGTGGCGTTGCAAAATAAATGATGAAATAAACAAACAACTCATAATCTATTGTTGCTTATTTCAATAATATGGCGCTCGTAAAAATGTTGCTGCCTCGTACTTATGACCGCATCACAGCCGTGCTGATATTCAGCACATCACTCCCTCTCGTGTGATATTGCTTAAATAATGTCGATAAAATACTTTGCACTTCCTGACTCGTCTGCCCTGACGATTCTTTTGTTCCGTTGCCTGGCAACAGTGATCATATTTTACATTATTTGGTGTAACCGATGTAGCAATCATGGTGTAGTTGAAAAGTGTAACGGACTATTTTACTTTAATAGCCTCATCTCTTGTAGGTGTAAGAGCTCCATGACTCTGAGAACCAAGACCCACCTCATTAGCGTCATCAGTCCACGTCTACCTTTAAGCGTGTCTGTCTAAGTGACCGTGAAGGTCTGAACTGGTCCTTGTGCATTAACAATTATAAACCCATCACACACAAAGTAGTGAGAAAACCAGGACTTCAAGCTGAGTGACTGCAGCTCTACGACCCTTTATGTGACATGTCTGCCCCCTGTTGGTGGGAGAACTATATCATAGATGTTTGTTTTTTTAATACGAGGTTTAAGTTTATAGTAATGACCTGTTGTAACAGGACCTGTGAATAAACACCCTCATATAATGTGATACTCACTATCACCTGCGCAGCTAATTCCTATCCTATCAACACTCACTATGCAGCTCTTCTTCCAGTGTATATCACTTAAATTAGTCCAATAATTATTGACCGGTGAGGACCTCAGGGTGGATTAAAGCCTTAATTGTTAGTTATCTATTGCTGTAATGTTTCCTTAATTGCCTTCATCTTTGTGACTCAAGTATTAGTTCTGTACTCCATGTTTTGTTTGGACAGACACAGGCAGCTGCTGTGTACTATATATGATATACAAACACAGCTTGTGCGTTTTTTAAACCATTGAATGCCACGTGGGAAATATTCAGAGTAACACTTTATCCAAAAATGCAACAATACAATGTTAATTTGGTGTTTTTGTTAACTGTTAGGCCTGCCTGATGCCTCCACCTCAATTGTTGGCCCTGAATCAGCCCAACTGAACCAGCACTGATCAAATAAATCCAGGCTTCCGTTGGATAACTATTGATTACTGCGACATTTCAGGTCACTGATGGACCCCGATGAGAAAACAAAGCACAACACAGGTTGTATCAGCAACAGCACCAGCTCAACTGCCCACCTGTGACCAAACTACTCCAAACATCATGTACACATTTATTTATTGTAACAAAGCAACTGGTACACATAATTTAACGTGAACAGGTTTCCAGTGGAACAGGAGAACCGCTGCAGACTCCACACAGGACTCCACAGAAATCTCTCTCCCATCTCAAAATGTTAAGCCGAGCCCAAAATTAGATCTTTAAGTTGTTTTTATAAAAAAAATGTACATTTCAAACTTTGTTGTGGGTGCCTGAAAAACAAGATAATGAAAATTTATTTAACAGAAGTCCAGAGTTGGTGTCAAAGCCCCCCTCCCCCCCCATTAAACTGTGTACAATTAACAACTGTCTTACCAAGGTACATGAATATCCCAAAAACATTTACAACAGTTGAAAGGAACAAGCTGGTGCTTTCAATCAGTTCCATTAGTACAATAAGTCACAAAGGAAAATGCAACTTCTAATAAGCCTTAGTACCCCCCCACCACTGGATATATTATAATATACATTTATATATAAAAGTGGCTAAAGATGCTATGATTGAGTTATCACTGCACCATGGCTTATTTTTATTGAACTCACAACTTCAACAGAAACTGTCATTTCATATCTTACATAAAAATTGCTATTGTACGTATTTTAAATCTACGTAGGATGACGTGCAGAATGCTACAAATTTTTTTTTATTCTTTTGCATGTCTTTGGGAGATGTAGAGAAACAATGACAGGTGAGACTTCCAGAGAGCCACCAACACCCCCACCCCACTGCGACCCGCGGAGACCTGCCGTGTGGAGCTGGTCTGTAGACATGGCGGTATGGACAGGCCTTGGCTGCAGAGGAAGAGGATGGACAGGCTGACAACACACAGGAAATTTTTTTTTCTTTTTTTTTTACAAAACCCCCCCACCCCAAAACAAAATATCTTGCTCCCATGGGTTGTAGGATGATCACAGAGGGAGGACTGGGAAAAGGTGTTGGCTGAAACGTTTAATCATCCTCTCCGTCATCCTGAAGAGAAAACAAAGCGTTACAAGGTTTTTTCAGGATGATGATCATCTGACGGACTGAACAGGACACAGGGATCTTCATCCAGCTCATCATCGATTAATATGAGCACTAAGTGACATGTTTTTATCCTTACCTCTCCATCTTCTCCATCACCATCCTCATCTTCATCTTCACCTTCCTCTTCCTCCCCCTCATCAATATCTTCCAGACCCTCCTCCTCGTCGTCGTCATCGTCTCCATCACCTTCCTCGTCTTCCATGTCAGGGACCTGGGGAACATTCACATGTCAAACAGCTGATCCTGGCTCAGTCTCAGTATGAGCCTCAAGAACTATGATCCTGCCTGAGCCTCACTTACAGTCTGTACCAGTCTCACAGTCAGGTGTAACAACACACTGAGGGTCACACTCAGTAAGATTTGAGTTCTGAAATGTTTTTTAAAAACATCAGCACTAAACTTTATTTAAATATGTAAATTGTGAGCATGATGCAGTCATCTGCAAACATCTGGACACGGATGGGAAAATGACATTTTGCTGATTTCTGGAGTGAGAGGAAGTAAATATAACATATAGACATTAAAAGTCAGTGTGTTTGTCTGACAGAAGCTCAACATTGACTTTTATCTAGTTTTAAGCCACATACACTTTTTACACCTTGGTGGTTTTCAGCTCTTTATCTGAACCAGATGAAGGATTTTAGTCGTCGGACATCTGGATCTGAAGTTATCAGAGAAACAAGCTGAGGAAATGTTAGACAGCTCAGCTCCCAGCTGCTGGAGACGTCCTGTCCTGTGTCACTGAAGAGCGTCGGTGAAGCTCTGAGTTCTAAAGTCAAACTGTTTTATTCAGTGTTTCTAACAGTTAGAATCACCAGGTCTGTTTGATTCCCTGAACCACTGACACTGAAGGAATCCAACCCGGGAAATGCTTACGGTAATGGTGGTGAAGATAACTCCCACGATCCCATGCTACTTCATGATGTCACCCAACACCATCTTTTGTTATTGACTTGATTGAAAACCCTGGAGGCAGAAATTACTGACTGTGCATTTAATTTCCTCAGTGTTAAAGCTCTGATGCTTTTATTTCATCAACATAGAAAGTAGACAAATCTCACTGTAAGTGGCATCGGTGAAAGTTTGTGTTTAGTAGAAAGTATAGTATAAATAAAGAGCTTCATTAGCTCATTAGGTCTTAATTGACTCATTCGGACACGAATTATCAGCTGATTATAAATTCCGACTCTTCAAACCTTGGCTGCGACACTCAACAACCACGAGCTCCTCAGAGCAACTGGAGATCTGAAGCTAACTGATGCCAGAGAGCAGAGGGGGCTGTGAACTAGAACTGAAGACCAAGACAGTTTCAGATGAAACTGAAAACTCAGGGATCTGAACTCGCATCACATTTCATGTCTCGAAAGTCAGGCCCCCGCCAACAAAGCGCCTAGCATTATCTTAATAAAGGGCTGTTTTGTGTCTGAACTATTGTAAGAAGTCAATAAATAGTGATAGGGTCATAATCCTACCAAGTAATACTGCAGCGGGTTCGGCCAGATGTCGTCCTTGATCACCTCTCCCAGCTCATCGGCTCCTGCGTCCGAGTGGTCGGTGAACCAGGTGAAGAAGCTCTCAGGCTCCTCGTGCTGCCTTTTCTTCCCAGCTTTGTTTGGCGTCTGACCCGTGCGCTTCGTCAGGTCCTGGGCGAGGAAACGTGTTGGGTCAAGATTTCAGGTTATAAAGTGTTTACTGATGAGAGAATAACTGTCAGTCCAGCTCTCCAAGGACGGAGCAATGCAGCAACATGTAGCAGTGCAGTGAAACATTTTTTGTTGACTCTTTAAATTGTACTGTTTCTGGTCGAACACATACAAGCAAAGTAAAAATGAAACCAACCTTTCCAGCTTTCCATTTGATTTCAGTGGATTTGGAAACGGGGTCTCCACTCTCGTTTACGTTAAACTCTTTGGAGAGGGCTTTGTTCTCAAAGTACGGGTTCTCATCAAAATACTGCAGGAAACAGAACACGCCCATGTCACACATCTATCAGAACATGGTCATTCGAAACGTACAAACACAAAGTAAAGCTGTCGACTCACAAAATCTATTCTATATCCAGACTTGATGTCCTCGAACTCGGTGACCTCCACCCTCGACAAGTAATGAAGCGCTTCCTCGTCCTCCTCCCCCAGAAGAGCTGAAACTACAGGTCAGACAACAGACCGTTAGTTTACATTACATTTACCAGCATAAAGCAGCTGTAAATACATTAAGACTAGGTTTATTCCACTGATGATCGTTCCTTCACCGCATATACACGGACACAAATAAAACAAATAACTAAATAAGCCTTTACCTTGTGGATGGTTGACGAATGTTGTGACCCAGAAGTTGGGGATTTTGGCTATGAGTTCTGATCTCTTCTGAAAGAACGGCTGGCGTAATTTGTTGTACTTCTGCTCTACTTTTAAAATTTCTTCACTAGCCTGTTCGTTCAGTCTGGAGGGAGAAAACAAAAACACATCAGTAAGAAAACTCTCTCTGTGAACCACTCACCTGTCTCTGCTGAACACATCCAGACTCACCTGTCAATTTCATTCTGTACTTCGTCAATGTGTTCAATGGCTTCCTGTTGCTCTTTTTCTGAAAGGAAAGAAAACTTTATCTATGAAATGCTACAAGGAGGAGGCATATAAAAAAAAAAATATATATATATATATATATATATATATGCATGAATCATAATTCCACTGCACAAGCACAGAATTTTTTTATCCAGATGATTTTTTCCATTTAGTTTTAATCTCTTACAGTAATCAATAGTCTCTCTCCAATAAATGTTTTCTGGTGATATAATTAAATGCAGCTCACTCTACCACATGGGTTCAGTTTGGAATTTTCCTCTCCGCTGTCACTAAGTGCTGCTCATGGTGGAGCTGTTGGGTTTCTCTGTTATATTGTAGATTACTCTTCCATGATCCAATAAATCCAACCTGATGTATTTTTTGTGTTCACCCTGTTAGATGACCTTATTATATCCTCATCTGTAAAGAATTATAAAATGGGACTTTTAAAGCTTTTTTTTTGACAGATTCTCAGATGTATCTGATCAGTATTTTACCTCCTGTAATTTAAAAAAAATAATCTCTCAAAAATATTAGAAATGTTTAAATATTGTTTGATTTTGTCATTTTCCCCATTATTGTATTTTTTATACATCTCATTTTCACTTTTGTAATTATGTTCCAATCTGCCCCCATTTGTTGGATTTCAATTTCTTTCCACTTGGCTAATCATTACATATCCAGACAGTGGTTGGTTTAATTAGAGCAGCAGAGTAATAACCAATTCAATCCGTCAGAGCAACAACCCAAAGCACTTAAGTCGTTCTGATTCACTTAATTTTTACACAAGGCTTTTTCTTCCTCCCCAAATAAATGCACTAAAGATTGTTATCCCAGTGATTATATGAAGTGGTAAGTTTTGAAATAAAAATAAGAGTCTTGTTAAAATATTTATTTTAATGATGTCAGTTCTCCACTATTGTTAAACACTGTTTTTCTACAAGAGGAGAAAATTCACTGGACCTCATTTACATCCAAGTTGTTGCTGCTCACTTTTCCCTTAAGACTGCGTGGTGTTTGGGTGATATCCAAAATTTAATATCAATACAGCCCAGCCCGAATATTGTGGTATATGATATTAGCACTTCTTAAAAAGGGCATGGGGCATGTTCATAATTATACTTACATTTTGTGTTTCAGTTGTTTTTTTAAATACATTTTTAAATGATACATAATCATATTATTCTATTTCATGTCTCAGGTATTTTTAGAGTAATGTATAATTATAGTTGTATTTATTGTAATTTAATATCTCAATACAGTCCAGCTTTTAAGACATCAATATATACGATATTGTGATACACCATGTTATCGCACCAACAATACAATATTGTAATTATATTACTGTATTTAATGTTTCAGGTGTTCTTTATTTTATATATATGTTTCTGGAATAAGCGAACGCTGCCACTAAACAGCAGTTAAACATTTTATTTGTTTCGTCAATGTACAATGTACAGTAAGCAAAGCAGTGAAATGAGGGTCGGACTCGGCAGCATGGCAAGACTGTGCATATCACAATATTCAATATTGGCGAATATCAGCCCAAGTCTAGTTCATTTTTAGTTCACACTTCTTAGTTTTAGTTTGCAATGATTTTGTTTTTGTTTTTTGGACCTATGTATTTTTTTGCACCTGTCCTTAATGTCTGTTCTTGTTGCACTGGGGGTTAACCATGAACAGCATCTTGTTAAAGTCTTGACAGTCGACCCTGAATACTTATTTATTTACTTTAGATTACATTTAGATTTAAATTTGTCATATTGGCTGTCCAACTACCATCACTTCTGACTAACATTTAATTTAGAATCAGACAGTGCGTTACATTGTTTTATTTCCTCTGGTGACTGTGGTACATTAATAAAGTAGAGAATCAAATCATCTGCATAATTTTTACCCTCTCTCTTTCCAAGAACCAGTCTTTGGGTTTCAGACGCCCATCATATTTTCTCTTTAAAAGCCTCAGAGCATTTTAATAGAGGAATCGACACATAAAAGATGTTTTTCCACAAGTGTTTAAAAACATATTGGCAGATATATTGATATCGGAATTTTTTTTACTCCCTAAAATCAGTATCGGCCCAAAAATCCAATATTGTTAGGGGATATCAACTTAGGAGTTGATAACTACTAAGTTTTGTTATAAATACTGTAAATAATTTGATGGGTAGTAAATATGGATGTGGTCAATTGGCTCAACCTGGGTTGAATTAATTGGATGTGGACCTTCTTACTGAATGTAACCTGATGAAGACATTAAGTCACCACGTCTGTATTGAATAGAACATTTGGGAGCATTTATTCAGTGTGTGTGTTTTTTTTTTTTAGGGAGTTTTTGCCTCTGGCCAAAACACCAACATGTTGGTATATGGATTCACAATCATGAGACATCAATTGAAAAATAGAAAAGAAAGGAAAAAACAAGCACAGAATTAGTTTTAATTTCCCTTCTTTTAAAAGCTAGACTAATAAAACCAGCCAGGCTGATGCAATAAGCCAATACTGGCTTATTGCAGATTTTTCACATCAATGCGTGTGTTGGAGGTCATTTACAAGCAGAGTCTGAGTTCCATAGTTTGTTCCCCAGGAAGTTTGTTTTTACACTGTAAAATGTCCAGCTAAGTAAATATCTTGGCTAAAATTAAAAAAAAAAAACTATTTAAGGAATGCTGAAAAATTCTCAATACATAGTGACTTCATGTAAAACTAATATATATTGTAATTTTAATAATAATAAAAATTGGAAAATACAATTTAAAAAACAACAACAACTAAATATCGATATAGGATCGGGCTCAAAATCGATCAGTGGTCAGGCTTCATCTTAACACTTATTTTATATTAGGGCTGAACAATTCATCAAAATTACAATATGGCAGAGTGTAATATCCAAACTGCAGGACCTCCAACTTTTTTTTGACAAAATAAAAAAGGTAAAAGGTGCTACAGATATGCCCCAGCCAACAAATCATATTCTCAAGATGTAGAGAAACATTTTGTTGGGTCTTGTATGTGATATCAACGAAATGAAAATGAAATGTGAAAATGACCACTTGCATGCATGACTCATCGCAACCGCAATATCTGCTGAAATAACCACAACATGTTTTTTGCGTACCTGAAATAAAAAGCCAGTTTTGCCGGGCTTCATATGACCTAAAATTCACTTAACATAGCATTCTTAAACAACTAATTCAAGTATTTTTAAATATTCTTCATGTGGACAAACCTCCCATCACAGTAAACTGGCGTAAGATAATCACATTGTGTTTTACTCTTGAACACGTGACCTGTCTGCTTTCACTCTTCAAAAGATATGGACTACATATCTCAACTTTTCAAACACTACAGTGGCATCAACACTCTCAAGCATTATTCTCGACTAATTATGAACCACACCTGTTGTACCCTGTCTTAAATACTGAATTGTAATGTCCATTTGTTGCCTGATTTTATTTCTAATCTTCTTTTTCCAATTTATTTTATTTATTTTTTTAATATTTCTTTATTATGTCATTATTTTCTAATATTTTGTGTCTTCTAATTTACAGAAGGAAAGGGAGGGGCAAAAGTTTTGTTTAAATGTTTTCATTATTCTTAGTATTAATTTGTTTTTCTTCACCATATATTTCTAGCTGTCTTTAGTATTAGTGCTGATTGTGTAGACCAATGTTGTGCTGAGCTCTTTGTTGTTTTTGTTAAAAAAACAAACAAAAAAAGAACAAAACAAAATATTTTCCACGTGAACCTAAACTTCACACATTTCACTTGTGTCGCCAGTGATGCATCTTTACATCGTTTGATTTTGACTGAATATGATCGTGAGTAGATTTTAAAGCATTTCGTTGATTTCAGTAAAAGCTGATTCTGCAGCCACAGGACCTCCTCTCAGTCGTCTCCCCTTTGCGTGTGTGGTGTATTAAATAACGCGGGACGCCAGCCGTGGTGTGTGTGTGTGCGTGTGTGTGTGTGTGGTGGATTCATGGCAGACAGACCCACTGCCTCCTGCAGTCTGGAGCTTCCTGTTGCTGCTAAAGGCGGCCTGGTTTGAATGAGGGGCTTGACGACGTCTCGCTGCAAAATGCTGTTTGCCTCATGCTGATAATAACATAGTGCGAGCTCCACCACAGTCTCTTTAAGCACATTAAACACATCGACATCAATATCTCGACTTCATAACGACATTCTAGCTTTCCAAAGGAAGACGGAGCGCTTGTTTACATTTTGCTCTGCTAACTCGCACACAATAGCTGAGATCGCTCGCAGTGTTATGTTAATCTGAACAGCTAACGTTAACATTATCAGCGCTCGGCCTTTCTTGACTGATGGGAAACGGGGTACAATGAATGTTGCACTTGCTAGTACTGTGTGCAAACAACCGTTTATGAAGCTCCAGCCACAAACGTGTACGAGGAAACGCACAGCTGCATCGATTTCACCTGAGCCTCCTTGCAACAAACCTCCCAAAACTGTCCGCATAAACAGCGACTGCATGTCCCGCTACATGCAGCTTAAGCAAGACAAATATCGGCCTCCTTCATGTCTACTAGCTGTTAGTAGCCAATGTAAGCTAATAGCTAGCTAACCTATCATGCTGGCTAAATAGTTAGCCGATGCTAGCATGCTACATTACTGAAGAGTCCTGCACAACAGCATTTTACCTCAGTGTGCACATGCAGGAAAATGTGAATTCAGCTGTTCATCCACAAACGTGTATCATTTCAACTCGATACTACAGAAAAAACTACACTGAAAATAACAAAATGACGAAAAACAAATGAAAATGGCGTTGTACAGGATAACCGCCATTCCTTAACGTTACCAGAGGTCTCGTCCGCTCCGTCGTGATTTGAATTCTCCTTCCTACTGACTTTCGCCGATGAGGCCGACATGGTTATCTCTCTCCGTGACTCTTTGGACCAGATGTGTGTCCCGGGCGGTTTAGAACTCTTCTCTGCAGGATAAAAGTTACTTCCACCTTACACACTGCGTGTCTTAGAGCCCACGATGAGGAGGAATGAGCGCAGCTTCGCACGCTTGTTTCCCTCTGTGGCGCCCGGTCAGTGAACATATTTATTGTGCTCTACTGCCCCCAGGCGGCTGGAGTGCGACACTGCAAGTTTAAGCTTCAGGCTGTACAGGGGCTGTACATGGAGGAGATGTATTACTGAAACTTCTTAACTTGCAGATCCTATCTTAACTGCTTGGTACCCGTGGTAATTAGGGTTAGGACCCGATTTAAGGAAAAACATTACAGATGAATGATTTCTAAATCAATGTTCCTATCCTTATTTAAGATAAGAAAGGTGTATTACGCATGTATCCTAAATACCCAAGATTATGTTATTTAAACTCAAAAATCAATGAACATTTTGTATCTACTCGACAATGATGTTTGATAGATACAAAATAAAAATACTTATGTCAAAAAAGAACATCAATTAAAACAAACAATGTAATGATGACAAGAATCAATTCAAACAAACAAACAAAAATGAATAGGTGAAAGATTAAGAATCTAAAATGAGCAAGAGGTACCACCAAATTGTATTTTGTAATGAGTTCCAGGTGGGCTGTGCAAAGAAGCCAGTCATTAGTCCTGGTCTAATTTGGTCTAGTGAACCAAATTAACATGAAAGTAAGCTATGACACCAGTTTTTCAATAAGGGCCTAGGAAATAAACAAATATGTATGCGAATCACATTTCTCAGAGAGAGAGAGGACCACCCAACCTTTTTGTACAGGAGGCAATGCGAATGTTGTAGGCATCAGCAGTAATGAATCTGAGAGCAGAGTGGTAGACAGCATCAAGGAGTTTAGAGTCGTAGAGCTGAAGTCTGTACAAGATGTCACCATGATCTAAAAATAAAAATCAGCCAGGCAGACTGAAAGGCAGACAGACAGACAGACAGACAGACAGACAGACAGACAGACAGACAGACAGACAGACAGAGAGAGAGATTTCTCAATTTACTAGGATAATATAGTGTTGACTTGTGATGACTGATTTGACAGATTGAAAAATCATAATGCAAATCTGTACACTGACTGAAATGTTGAGTCTCACAGTTCATCACTGGCCTTCAAAACAAGAGTTGATAACAGTCTCCACTCCAGGTCCACGTACTGACCTGTCCTGGACCCTGTGGACCTGGAGTGGATATCACTGGAGACAGTCGTATCATGCTGAGGGACATATTCACACACATTCACATCTCATTTTAATTTCATGGTTGATTTAATCAAATTTTGGACTTAATAAACCTTTTTATTGTTTTAAATGTTTAATTTCATCTTACTTTATTTTAAGCTGTTCTTGTTGTAGCAGATTCATCAGCTTTAAAATGTTTTGATTGCTTTAAGGTAGGTTTCACTATTTTACTAATTTGACTTTTTATTTTTGACATTTTTATCCAACTTCCTTCTTTTGTTTCAGGGTCAGTTGGATTTTTTGTTCATTTTTTTACTACATTGTGAATGATGTCTCTACCTCAATGTGTTTCTGAGTTCAAATAAAGGTTGAATGAAATGAATAAATGAATAACCAAAGTTTACCCTTAATGTTTCAGTCCTCATGTTGGCGTCCCTTCTGCGAACAAGATTCAAAATATCAAGATAAATTGGGGTCTGTCCCACTCCCACCTCTTTCATAAATTTAGCATGAAAAAAATAGAACTTTTCAATTAGACAACAGAGATTTCCAGCCCCACCCACACTCCGGAAACAAAAGCTTCTGTCAGCCCGTCTCAGTCCACCATAAAAATTGCAACAAGTTATGTTAAAGGTTTTTAACCGGTTTGTCCAGTTCATTATTGAAAATACATGTTAAGTCATTAACAACAGCAGAAGCCAGGAAGAGGTCTTCACAAAACTCGTTTGCAACAGCACTTAAAAGAGCCATTTTAATAGCTTTTATCTAAAGAGGAGGCTGTGTTTGATTCAATTATTAAGATAAATAATGATTTGGTATTTGAACATTTTAATTAAGGGATAATTAAGTTATTAAATGCATTTCTCTCATATTTATCATAGCTATGTGAGAGGAAATCACAGGCTACGTGAAGGCTTGACGAAACAACCTCTGCAGGTGCACTGAATAATCGAATGTGATTGGTCTATGCACCTGCTCTGCCGTCCAATCCAGCCGCAGTCTAATGACGTCAGTTTTGCGTAGATCCCCAGTTTAACTCGATTCAAACTTTTACTGAGATTAGTGTCTGTGTTGACCACAGGGCCGGGGCCATGGAGAGGCTGTGAGCGGCGGCAGCAGACGTTGAATTTCACACGCTCCTGTCAGTTGGGCTAAGCTAGCTGTGCTGTGTCCGTGTCCGTGTCCGTGTCCGTCCTCCTGGAGCCCATCCACCGACTCTCTGACCCGAGGAGGAGCGTCGGTCGTCGGAAGCCGGAGCGGACGTTGTCGCCGTGTGAATGTCCGGTACAGACAACTGACAGCCACCATGTCAGGTTTAACACTACAGGTAAATGTAATGGCACAGGTTGTTCACCTTTTCAGTTGAAGAATAGTTATTAGGTAGACATTAACTGCTTACAGTTGTTACCTGACGCTAACTGCTGCTTTGCTAAAGCAGGCGCGCTGGATTTTCCTGTTTGTCTTGTTTCCCTTCTCCTCATAGTTCCTGTGTCTGTGACCAACACCTGTAAAGTTTAACTGTGACCATTTAAACGATCCAGTTTCAGTTACAAAAGACACAAAGAGGTCATTTACATCCTCGACATGACCTGAACATGAATCTGTAAAGTGAGTTTCTAATTTGAGCAAACACCAAATCTCGACTGAAAAACTTTTATTTCACTAAAGTTTAGCTCAATGAAGGAGATTAGCTTCAATAGCAACCCAAACTGAAGTTACATTACTGAGAGACTGATTCTGTGTTTTATTTTTAAACACTTATTGTTATCAAACTGTATAAGACATCTTAGTTAAAGCCTCAGTACTTTTAGATATACCACATTTAAATATTAGAAAGATAGATATTTATCCCCAAGGGTAAATTTAAGTGTCCAGCAGCATTAAATTAAAACCATTAAAACTTCTATTTGTGAAAACACTTTTCACAAATAGAAGTTTCACTGCTTTTCTTCCCATTTGGATCAGACCAGGTCTAGATTATAAAACAAAACAGCCCCACTTAGACCTGTCAACTCTGGACTGGATTTTCAGTTTCACATTTATGAACCTTTAGTCATTTTGTGAAAAAACAAAATAGGCCAACTTGTAATTGCTTTTTTTCACCATCTAGATCCCATCAGACCATAAGATTATATGCAGAAAAAAATCAAATTGTGATATGAGTCACTGTTTAGTGGGAGTGGTCATTTTGCTGGGATCTGAACCAAACAAACATGACACATTTTACCTTTTGCTTCAAAAATTGTCATATTGTGAATTTGATAATATTGCAACAATTAATTGTTCAGCCCTATTCTAGTCTGCATCAGACCAGGTCTACAATAAAAACCTAAACTAAAANTTCCCTTACATATGTAGATTGGGGCAGGGTGTCTCTGTAGTGCCACAGTGCTTCATTAGTAATGGTATGTTGTGACACATTTTACCTTTTGTTTCAAAAATTGTCATATTGTGAATTTGATAATATTGTAACAATTAATTGTTCAGCCCTATTCTAGACTGCATCAGACCAGGTCTACAATAAAAACCTAAACTAAAAACTATGTTTAGACTCATTAAGTATGGACTAGATTGTCCCAGAGAAGCCAAAGAAAGTTTAAAACACAAATTCAGATTTATAAAACCTGTATTGTATTTTTAAAAACACTAAAATGGGTTATGGGTTATGTCACTGAAGACACACAAGACAGTGTGGTAAATGACCACATTTGAGGCTGCTTTGTATATATACAGTATAAACTCTGTGGATGATGAGGCTGGAGCTCAGCTGATTGGTATAAGGCAGGAGAAATACAGCAGGTGTTATTGAAAGCTAGGTTTTCATAAAGATATCTTAATATATAGATAAAATGAAAAGCAAGCTCACTTTACCCCGACAGTAAAGGTGTCAGAGGTAAAGAGTGATGATAATGAAGCAGTGAGACAAGATGAACATTGTCAGTTTTTGGACAGGTGAGAGAATAAGACAAACTTAAACTTTTATTTAAATGACTGGAGGAGTACGAGAACAAATACAGTTTACAACAAAACAGAACTGTACAGCGCCATGTTGTAAAATGTTAAACAAGGTTGTTAGGTTGAAGTGTAGGGTATTTAAGCTTATGTATAATTAAAAACTAACAGGTTAAATAGACTACAATGAAAATACTGGCACCAGTCAAACCTTAGTGCAACAGAATTGAGTACACCTGCGATTACACGAACTAGAACCTGTGACCACCACAGCTTCCTCAGATCTATCCTTTGTCAGAAACCAGATTGGAGGACTTCATTTCCGAGAGGGAACTTGAGCATCAGTAGATACTCAACATGAGCTAAAACACAGCTGTAGCAGTGATTAGGAGGAACAGGAAGAGCCATGCCACCAATAATACGAGGAGCAGTGGACGTCCTGACAAATGATGCCAGGCACAGTCATTGTTTACACAACAATGCGCACTGAAAAACAGAAGATAAGAGCTTCTGACTTAGCACTAGGAGTCTCTGTGGAAATTAGAGTTGGTGTAGTGAATGAACTGGATGAATGTTGGCAGTTCATTCTTTGGTCAGATGGAACCAAAATACATTAGTTTGGATCAGATGTGGTTCAGCAGGTTTGACGTGGACCTGGCCAGGACCACCACAGAGTGAGCTGATAGGAGGCTGAACGAGAACAAAAGCTGCAGGAGAGGTGACGTTTATATAGAGCCCACATTTGACAGGTCTAAGTAAAGTGGTGTTTGAGCTTGACCTGGTCTACTCGGGTCTAGTTAGGCAAAGCAAGGCAAGGCAAATTAATTTGTTTAGCACATTATCATATACAGAGGTCATTCAGTGTGCTTAAGAGAAATAAGAAGCACAAAAATAGAAGTAAAAAGCACAATAAGAAAACAGTAAAAAAAAAAAGAACTGATTATAAAATAGATCATATCTTGTTAAAGTGTAAGATTAAAAGATCAGATGAAGGCAGAGGAGAACAGAGCAGTTTTAGCTTCGTTTTAAAGCCAGTTACAGTTTGAGCAGATTTGATCTCCATTGGGAGCTGGTTCCAGCAGTGGGCAGCAGAATGACTGAAAGCTATTTCACCCTGTTTAGTTCAGAAAGGTAATGGAGAAAAGCTACGAATTCTCTCTCTTTTGTGTTTCCACAAATAGAATTAAGGTTTCACTTGAAAATGGGATGGTTTTAAAAAAAGTGCTGAGGCTTTAACTATGATGTCTTAAACATTTAGACAGCAATAAGTGGTTTAAAACAAACAGACAAACAAACAAACAAACAAACAAACAACAACAGAGTACTGGTCTCTGAGTAATGTAACTTAAGTTTCCATTAACTTTCCCACACTCTTACACCACCACCAGTCTCTAAAGATGCAGATATAGTCTGAGACAATGCAGGTTAATGGAATTTTGTTTGTGGTGCTCGCAGAATTGAACAATTATATATTGTGAGAATTCAGTGACATGAAATGTGAAACAATTTTGGTGATTGATTAAGTCAGAAAAATTGCACATTTGTTTGTAAGGTAAATATCTGTGGACTGTTGGTTCAACAGAACAAAACATTTGAAGACATCACTTTGGGCCCTCAGAATTTATATGGGCATTTTTATTGTATTGTAAAAAAATATGTATTTATTGTATTGAAGATTAAATAATATTAATTATTAATTTATTGATTAATAAAATAGTTGATTAATCAAAAAATGTATCAACAGATTAATCAGTAAAGAAAACTAGATCTCAGTAGAGCTCAGACCTCCACCAAAGTCAAACAATCAAATACATGTCACATCTGTCAGATCCAGATTATTATTATTATTATTATTATTATTATTATTATTATTATTATTATTATTTTGCAATTCTTTATTTAGTGGATAGTTGAGAACATTTCACCAGTTACAGAGAAATAGCCTTGCAGTTACAGAGTATTAGACGTCTGAGCAGCATGGCCAAGGACCCTTCCTTTTTCAACATCCTTTCTCCTTATTTTTAAACAAAAAGACGAGGGACTAGAAATGTATATATACACATACTTACATAGACAAATAGGCATCCAACCTACCAGACAAACAACCAAAGGTCAATTGTGAAGACATGATTTTTCTATTGTATATACTTCATTAACAATATCTGTCTATTCCTTTTATTGTGGGACAGTCAGGAAGCAGCCAGTGCCTTGTAATGTTTTTTTTACTGGCTGATATCAGCACACCAAACAAAAAGAGTCTTAAAAGATTAGATTACATTAAAAGATTCTCGGATCATCACTAAAATGTAATGGGTTTGTCTCTGGTCCATGACCCATCTCTCCACCAAGTGTGGTGAAAATTGGTTCAGGACTTTTTATGTAATCCAAACAAACAAACAAACAAACAAACAAACAAACAGGGTGAAAGGAACCTCCTTAAAGCTGCTGCTGTAGTAGAACGCTGGTCCACCAGTGGGAGGTGTTGTATCATTTGTTGTTGTTGGTCTCCTGTTGGTTTAACTTTAACTGTCACAACCTGGTTTTACTTCCTTCCAGTCAAGTGATGCTTGTCTTTTTGTGTTTATGCTACGTCAACCAGTGAACTCAACCTGCTCTTCATTTCCATTTAGTATCTGAAATTCCAGATGATGATGATGATGATGATGATTGTCTTCAGCCTTATTGCAGGTGGCCTGGTGGAAATGTGGATGATGACTGTCCTTTGTATTGTAGGTGGTGTCAGCTTAAACACTTTACTTTTTTTTTTATTACAAACTACTTGGAATTTAGTTCCTCAAATCCATATATGTGTATTCATGATGCTTGTTTAAAGGATGTGTTCAAGAGAAACAACTCTGTGACCTGGGTGAGACAGTTAGATCCTGTCATAAGTGATATTAGTATGTTTTTACAGAAGTAATCCAAAAACATGGGCAAGCACAATACTTTGTAACATAATATCTAAATAAGTAAAACAGTAAGAAGCACAGTGATCAGAGACTGAAGCTGCTGTGGTACGTCTTTCAGAGCGGTAACCTGCAGGGTCTGGAGGAGGGGGATATTCTGGACCCAGAGTTTCAGCAGCGTCTGGAGGATGCTCGTACTCTGCTCAGGCAGGAGATCCAGCGGGAGCTGAAGATCAAGGAGGCGGCGGAGAGGCTGCGGCGGGCCGTCACCAATCGCAAGAGTGCGGCCGATGTGGAGGGTCAACTGAAGGCCTCGAGCCGCAAGCTGAACAAGTTGCACTGGGAGCTGCAGGAGCTCAATGCCAGGTCTATGGCCACAGAGAAAGACGGCACCACAGGTACGGAGAACATACTGGAGATTATACTGCTTCTGATAAAATGGCAGATGTTTAACACATAATCATCTTCTTATACAAACTCCCAGGGCATCATCTCCAAAAAATACATACGAACAAATCAAGATCTCTGTCTGTCTGTGTGTCTGAATGAAAAGGAATTGTCAATCTGTCCTTTCAGTCACTTTTGATCTGATCCAGAGAAGACATCTGGACAGCTGTTGTCAGGCAGATTGTCAGATTAGCAGGTAGATATTCATCATCCTCAGATTATTCTTAATGGTGTCTGTGACGCTCCTCTTGGGTTTAGATATTCTCTTTGCTTCATCATTTTGTATCTTGAAAACTAATCGGCAGGTTTCTGTGACACACTGTATATATTCATATTATTGAGAGGATGAAGCCTGCCTGTTTGATCATTCCTGGCCTCCACTGCAGAACAATTAGGCCAGTTTTTTAAAATTTATTCATATTTCATGTGTTCAATTTTTTCATGCACTAGAGGGTGAACCCTGTTTGTTTTACTACAGAAAGCATGACTGCAAATCCTGACTTTTAGAGGAATATTTATAAATGATTCAGTCAAATTGTGTCACTAAAAGACAACACTGAGGTTTTGCACAAGTAAAACATATGTATGTGTTGTTCCTGTGTGGTGTTCCTGTTAAGAGGTACAAGATATGGAAAGAGGGAATAAAATCAGCAGCATTGTTTTATCTGACACATGCAGATGGAGACAGAACAGTCAGGCTGAAGCAGTCAGTCTGAATCAGTCTGACACAGTCTAGCTAAAACAGTCTGAAACTGTCAGACTGAAAAAATCAGGCTAAAACAGTCGGAAACACCTGTTTGTTTCCCTTCTGTTTATATCAACTTTTCTATTGGACTTAGTGTAGGGCATTTTGAGTAGAATTAGAAGATTCTGGATACAACAGTGGCAGCATCAAAAAGACACTGCAGGCTGTAACACACACTGCTGCACCAGGGTTGTGTCAGGGTACAAACACATACACCCTGAGAATAATTGAAAGACGCTGCACTCAGAAAAATGACACACAGAGTCTTTAAAGACATGAACTGAACTGGTCATTTAACCTCCACCATGTGACTGTTTTTACTCAGGCTGTCTGGAGGAAGAAGACAACCAGTCAGCAGAGTCGTGTCAGTGGGAAGAAGTCACATCACCGCTGGCCGGTCGAGTCAGGACCCTGAAGAAGCAGCTCACCATGGAGACCAAAGTCAAGCAGGGTGCTGAGAACATGATCCAGACTTACACCAACAGCTCATTTAAGGTACAAGGACAACACACATCACAAGACATGTTCCACTATCTCCTGTGGGAACCACTCATTGATATGATACATTCCTTAACTCTTAACCTTAACCATAACCAGCACAACTAAGTGGCCAACTCCAACCCTAGTACTAAACCTAAGCTACCAGTAAACCTAATTTAAATTTTGAATGTTATCCTTTTGTGTGTTAAAGGTTCCTTCTGCCAGCCTCGAATGTGTTTCATGCATCATATAATGAAATATTCTTTTGATTTCTGCACATTAGAAGCTCTAATAAATATTTTTAGTCAGTTAGCATTGTCCCTCTATCTTTTTTAAATGCAGAGTCACTGTGGTGATCTTCAGTTGTGCGTTTTGTTTTCCAGGACAGGAAGATGCTGTCGACAGCCCAGCAGATGTTGCAGGACAGTCGCACAAAGATCGAGCTGCTGCGCATGCAGATCGTCAAAGTCAGTCAAGCCAGAGACGAGGAACAAGATGGTACACATGGTAAACCTAACTACACACACGCACACAGTCCTGGTCTCAGCCTCATAAACACAGTATAAAACACACAACACTGACACAGTTAAAGACCCTCTGATGAAAATCCAGTGTTTCACCTTGTTAACATCCATATGATGTTGTTTATATAATACAGACATGATGAGAGAAATAATCATCAACACCATGACTGAGTGTTTCCACCTTGAACTGCAGTGAACCAATGACAGTCTCATAAACACAGATTCAGACAGTCAGGGTTTCATACGTCACAAACCTAAGGAACCAATCCTGTCAACTCGTGGGGACGGGGGGCGGGGCTAAATAAACCTGAAACCTTGTCAGTACAGAGAGAGAGAGTTAGCATTAGCACAACCACTAACAATGTGTCAGCCACTGCCAGTTACAAGTGAACAAACAACATAAACAAATAAAAGATGCTAACTATGCTAACCTTTCTGATACGTCTGCTAGTCTCTGGTTCTGGTCTCAGACTCCTCATCTGAGTCTGGGTCTGACTGAGGCTCAAACATGAGGCTGAGTCTCTCTGATGTTTCCTCCTCTAACCATCCTGATACTCTCTGCTCTCTCACCTGTCCACCTGGAGCAAGCAGGTGTTGGGCGGGGCACAAGGCCTGATCCACATTTTATTCACTTTCTACATGTGAAAACCATGTTAAACTAAATATGAATCATAGCAGAGGATTTTTACAGAGTTTAAAACATGTCTGAGAGGAACTTTAACTGTGACTAATCCCACTTAAGAGATGAGTCGCCCTAAATCTGTTCTAACTTCTGTCACCAGGCAAACGCAAACAATATGGAGAAGTAATCAAAAACCACTTGATATGATCAAACTGATACTACATTTAACTGTTTAACATTACATCAACACAACACATTTTAAACAGAAAACTGCACTGTGACATACAGTCAAGTCTAATACAACCTCAGAGCTGGAGGTGCTCAGGTTTCATGGAGACAGAGAGCCGTCATCAGTAAGCTTTCTTCATGACAACTAAACATCCTCTATCTGCTGATGAAGACAGTGAGAGGCAGATGAAAGTCCTGGAAAAAGCAGCCAGTGGATGTGGATAAGATGCTCATAACCTGCAATAATTAGTGCAGTTTATTGAGTTACAGTTTAGTGAGTTGTCAGTTATAATTTGCTTTTGAATCCATAATTAGGACAGAGATTTTTTAAAATGATGAAATGTGAATTATCTCCCAGCCCCACTATAAGCAGTATTTTATATACCTTACCAATACATTAAACAGCATGGTACAGTATAACTATGGACAAAGGTGTCTATTAACTAATAACAGGGAATAAGTGGTTACAGGGAAGTGAGAAATGGAAATCTGTTAAGATCATGACGAGTGTGTATTGAGGTATTTTGAATATGAGACAAAATGGTTTTATTCATTGAGGTTAGGTACAGAGGTTTTTGTTCTGCTGGATACTGCACTGTGTCCCAGTCTGACTGCCCCCACCTGCCCTCAGGTCAGACTGTGGAGATGATCAGTCCTCTGGAGCTGCGGGTGGCCGAGCTCATGCACCACATGAAGATCGAGTTGGCCGTAGCAGAAGGTGCTAAAAATGTGGTGAGGCAGCTGAGTGGGCGAAAGATCCAGGACCGCCGCATACTCGCAGAGGTGAGTACCAGGTGTGATAGTTCTCAATGTATGCCAGGTATTAGTCTGTGACCAGGGATCAGACAATTACTGTGTCTGCAAACAATGTAGAAACATCATGGCCGCAGCCAGTAAGAGTTACAATAGTTTATGCCTCTGCGTCAGTGTCAGTCAGAGCAGGAGGCAAACTGTTTTCAGGTTGTCCGTCCGTCTGTCCCATTCTTGTGGACGCAGTATCTCAGTAACGCCTTGACAGAACTTCTTCAAATTTGGCACAAACATTCACTTGGACTCAAGGATGAACTGATTAGATTTTGGTGTCCTCAGAAAATTAAAGCCTCAGAAATACAGTTGTGGTTTAACATTATAAAGTTAAAACTCCCTTAACAGGAAATGGCACATACCATCAAGCAGTCCAACCAGCAGCCATGCCCCTTTTAATAACAACAGTATCAGGTATAATGCAATGAGGCATACAATAATAATTAGACTGTTACTCTCTGTATGATTTGATACAGGCATACAGTGTACATAAGCTCAGAGACCATTATAACAAGCTAACAAACAGCCAGTAAGAGAAAACAGTAGGTTGTAAGGTGTGTTTTTTTGAGTTAGGGCGTGTGTCCGTCTAGTATTTTATTTTTTCTGGCAGAGAAACACTGGCACAGCGCTAGGGAGCACCTTGTCCCAGCACTTCCTCAAAAAAGCACGGCTCATGGGTTTTGTTTCTATGACAACGCTGTCTTGACAACATATCAACACCGTCATTCAGAATCCAGCCACTCTGCTCCCACAACTGGGCTTTTCTGTCTCTGCTGTGTTACTTTCTATCGATTGGTTTCCTGAAAAGGAGCTGCAGTGACAACACCAGCGGCTCTCTGAAAAGTTCCGAGATTTTCAACGAGAAGTGCTCCGGGAGGGGACGGCCTCATGAGCTCTCCCCTCATTGGGAACAATTTAAAAAAAGAAGCTGTTGTACAGAAAAAAAAACATTACATGGACACGTGTCCTGAAGCTGCATCCTGAGGAGTGTTTTCTATAAAGGAGACTCGGACACACTGAGCTTATTGTGAGAGTCTTTAATGAGCTGAACAAACTGAACCAGGATTAAACTAAAGTCTGACTTTGAAACGCAGACTGATCATATGGAGAGGGAATATTGTCACAACCTAGCTCACCAGTGTGTGACAAAGTGGGAGACCACACAAAGTCTCTGCATTTTGCAAATCATTTAATCAAATAAAGTGCAAACATGGAATAGGGTGTGTACGTCTGCAGGTCAGTGTGTTTGCAGTGTCTGTGTGAGTGAGTGGTGAGGAGTGTGTTGTAGAACAGCTCAGCTCAGGTTCTGACAGAGATGAACACAGTTCAGGTTGTTGTAACACTCATGTATTCATGTCATCACAGGTGCTGAAAATGAATGTAAACAATGTATAAGATGCAACATGACAGACAGGTCATTTATTTTATAGCAAGAAAATAAAATGATGATCATTTTCTTGTTTTTCTCCAGGAGAGAGAAACTTTCAAACCCAGTCTCATTCAGCTTCTTCCTGCTCATTCTTACTTTGTTGTAGAAACTTCAGTCAAACTTTAAACAGGTTACAAACATTAAGGTTTTCACACATTCACAGATTGCTGCATACTGTATCTCTCCCACAATACACCTAACTCAAGGCCCCTACCATGTAACCAAATTTCACCGGTTTGATTCTGGCTGGGGACTTTTAGTACCTGTCACAGCCCACACTCTCTCTTCTCCATGCTTCCTTTCCCTATCTCTGTCTAATAAAGACAAATTCCTCCCCAAGATATTGTAGGAAAAAGAGAGCCTGAGCTGTCTTTATTCCTCAGTAACCGTGTTGTGTCCCTCAGGCTCAGGCACGAATGCAGGAGTCGTCTCAGAAAGTGGATTTGTTGCGTCTCTCCCTGGAGAGGCGTTTGAGTGAGCTGCCTCACAACCATCCCGAGCATGTCGCCATCAAAGAGGAACTAGTATTGGGAACCTCCCCGTCCTACGGCACACCAAACAAGAAGTCCAGCGCTTCGTCCTCCTCCTCGTCCTTCTTCAAGCCAGCCAGTCTAACAGGTTGTAACCAATATCAAAAAAAAAAATCTACTTTCTTCATTTAATGTCCTTGGTAAATGTCTTACCTCATCTGTCTGACCTCATATTTTTGTGTAATCTCTTCAACATTTGCATTTTCTCAGCACTGAACTGATGACTGAAACACTGTTTCTCAGGTCGGTTAGAGGTTTGTTTGATGGGCTGCCAAGACCTGTTGGAGTCGGTTCCAGGCCGTGGTCGTGTGACCAGCCCGGCCACCCCTGGAAACCTGTCCGATGGAAAGTCCCTGAAGGTGAGAGCTGGCCTATCAGGGCGCAGTGCCAATGGCAAGACCCCCAAGGCTGATGAACTGTCCTGTAAGTTAATACTCAACTAAACAATTATTTTGTTTCCTTTGTGTAGGGAAGTAAAATGTTGTTGCACCTTGTCGTTACAATATTACCACAACACCCTGAAATATACTCAGTACAAAAACATGCAGATGAGGTGAAGTAAGGAATGGTGTCTGCTCGGGCTGTGTGTTGCCACTAATTTCCCAAATCGATCCAATTCCGATTCACATGGTCCCTATTTGATTCAGTCAGAGATATTTAAGTTACAACACCAGTTTTTCTTTCATATGAATGAGATTGTCAGAAAACTGAAGCTGTAAATTTCACCTCTAACCCGGTGCATTATTGAAAATAGTAATGCTTCCCTATCTCCCTGTCTCTCTCACTGTCCCTATCCCATCAAAGGCATTAATGCACATCGTGGTGACATGTTCCTTCATCCCCATGAACGCAAAATGTGGATTAATCCACCACTGAAAATAGTCCCCAACAAGAGCCTTTTTCCTTTACGAGCATTTACTGTACATCTGAAATGTTTTTAAAGGCAAGAGCCTAAAGATAATCCAAGAGTTGATAAAAGACAGAAATCATTTAAACAGCCATCCAGTCTGTCCATTAGTTGTTTGATTATAGATCAGGTCTAGGTTCTATATTAATACTGTGAAAGTATCAAAGCCTCAGAGAAATGCACAAAGCCTGTATTCAGAAACTGAGCCTTAAAACCAGCCGTCAGGACTTCTGGATCTTTGTGATGTCACAACAAAGCTGTCACTGCCTTCAGCCGTGCCCTAACCCCCGCCCACCTGGACCCACCATCCAACCTTGCAGGATTTGTTTTCTTTGAGTGTTTACCTGAAATCTGCTATATTTTTATTGGATCACCCAGAAAACAGTCAGCCAATCAGAAGAGAGGATCAGAGCCTCCTCTCTTCTGATTGGCTCACTGACCTGTTGTTATTAGAGCTCCAGAGAGAAGCCTGAGAGAGGAGATGTAAAACTCCACTGAGATGGTTTTTGGTTCTTAAAACCACAAATATATCTTCTGATGGATCAACACTTCAAATAAAACACAGAGAAGAGGAAAATATGGAGCTTTATTTATATTGATATTTAAGCTCATATTTTTACAGTATAGACAATTACAAGATCAGGAACCTATAATTATGAGAGTTTTCTTGTAACTATCAGGTTATAAATCCTAATTATGAGATACAGAAGTTGTAATTACAAAATGAGATCTCCTGTCTTCTGTATGACAAAGCTTAATATTGCTATAGAAGGTAACTCAGGTGAGAGGTACAGTTGAATCTCTGCTGGACACTCGGAGGACACTGTTCAGAGAGAAGACTGTTGTCTGTGTTCACACTCTGTTGTTACAGCAGCTTACACTGTATTTCTCTCAACACAGTTTATTACAACCTTCATAGCCTTTATTAGCTGCTGTGTGTATCAGTTTATGTCTTTGTGTTTGTGTGTCAGCTGAGATCAGTGCTGTACTGAAGGTGGACAACAGGATGGTGGGGCACACACACTGGAGACAGCTGGGCAAAGAGGCCTGGGGCCAGAGCTTCAGCATCGAGCTGGAAAGGGTCAGTGACTCTCACTTTATCACATTTGAGCCAGAGCTGCATTTTTTTCTCAGTGATTACTCCACTTCTCTTCTCTTATGGTGACATGAGAGGATCAGAACTGTCACCTCACAGCAGGAGTTTACCTGTTCTCCCTGAGCCTGGTGGGTTTCCTCCCCCAGTACAAACACATGCGGGTTAACTGGGGATTCTAAATTGCCTGTAGTTGTGAATGTGAGCGTGAATGGTTGTGATAGACTGGTGACCTGTCCAGGTGTACCCCACCTCTCACCCAGTGTCAGCTGGGATTGGCTCCAGCCTGCAATCCTTAAAGGATAATGGTTGATGAATTGATGGATAAAAATTTTTTGCACATGAATCTACTCTCAATAATCCATGCTGACAAAGTGCAAATTTATTAAAGATCAAAAACTAAAATCTCTCTACCTGTGGTGAACTGAGCTGATTGGACAGTTTAGAAAGACTCACACCTGTGTATATCAGGTCCCACAGTTGACACTGCAGGTCAGAACAGAGACCATGAAGTCCAATGAACTCTCCGTAGACCTCTGTCCACCATCACACTGTAGTGAGACAGAGATCAGGGCAAAAAGTGAGTGTTCCCAGGAGATCAGTGGGACCAAGAACAGAAGGGGAACAAGTCTGGAACCAGGACTCTTCTAGAGCTGGCGTCGAGACAAACTGAAGGACCAGGTGAGACGGACCTGGGTCAGGGAGGAGACCAAGAACCCACTGGTCCTTGTAACAGAGCCTCAGAAGTCCTCTGCAGAGACAGAGAAGCTGCTGGAAAGATGAGCATCTCAGCAGCTCTCCATCAATCAGGTCTTTATCGGAGAGAGACGAGACAAAGACACTGAGAGTAAAAGACATATGAAGCTGCTGGAGTCTGACTGGCAGACTTTAAAGACTCTGAGAGCAGGAAGAACAAGACTCTCTGGTCTGATGAGACAGAAACTGAACCCTTGGAGCAGAAGTCCAAACACTAACAGAGCTTGAGAGGATCTGACAGGAAGACAGACCCAGGTGTGGAGAGTTTGTAGAGACCAAGAAGACTGGAAGCTGAAACTGCTGCCAAAGGGGCTTCTACAAAGCACTGGATTAAGGGTCTGAAGACTTGTCAATGAGAAATTTCAGTTTCTGCTTTTTAATGAATTTTCAAAATTTCCAAAAACACGTCTTTACTTTTTTCTTTATGGATTATTGAGAGTAGATTATTCGTCAAAAATACTTACTTACAGTGGAGCTCTGTGTGTTAAACTAGTCTTAACAGTTAGAGACAAACATACTACAGGTGTCCAGTAGTTTTGGTAAGGAAGCTCTGAAAAGATGGTCCTGTTTTCCTCTGTCCACACAGCTGTCAGAGATGACCTTTGTTCCAAGGTTAATTTTTATCATTGGTTTCTCTGGATATTAAACAGTCCTGGTTTAATAACAAAGAAATCGCTCTCCTCGTTCTCCCTTTGGCAAAGAAACCTAGAACCAGACTTTAAAGAATGAAACAGAAACAGAAGGGGTTTGGGAGTCAGATGTGACCTCTGACCTGGAGTTACAGACAGGACAGATACAAGGTGTCATAGATGTGTCATGTGTTTTTGACAAGAAGGAAAGAGCCACACTTTTTCTTTGAACTCACCATTTCTGTTCCATGTGTTAGAAAATAAGCAGGTATTTGTATGGCACACAGGAATGCTGTAGCAAAGTGATCATAGGAACAGATCAGCAAACTGTGTCATCATTTATTATTATTATTATTATTATTATTATTATTATTATTATTATTATTATTATTATTATGTTCAGTCTGGGAAAAAATAGCCACAGTCCCTGAGAATGTTAACTGGTGATTGAATGTGTTTTGATCAGTGATGTTTCCTCAGATGGTTTATGATGTAAACAATGGTACATTAGTCTCAGTAACTCTTTGTGTCTTCTTCTTCACTACTGTATCAGCGCAGTTTGTCTCATGGTTAAACTACCCAGGATCAGTGTGTTATCTCTAACAACCTCTAATGGTGAACATCTGTCAGCAGCACAGAGCTCTGACTTCTGCTCCCTCTGAGTCTCTGACAGTCTCATGTAATCCCAACACTAATCCTCTGACATTTGCTCTACTCGGGTTTGAGGCTGAAGACCTTGGTTTAGTACTGACTGACCCAGCTCTCGCTCTCACTGGTTAACTGAGACATTTTAAAGGGGACGTCGTTGACATTACTCATGCAGGGCAGTTTACTAGTCATGAGGAGAGCTACATCTGTGGCTCTGGAGGATTGTTGTGAGACAGGTAGAGTCTATGGAAAAAGTATGATTAGGTGTGAACTGGGAGGAGCTGCTAGTTCCAGATGTTTTTCTCTGTTCTGTTTTCATTTCAGTTTTTTCTTTAATCAATATCCTCAACACTAACATAATGTAATGATTATAGGTTCATGTTGAGGACCACTTTTAATTATTTCTGTGGAAACAGAAGTGTTGTCAGTTTATCATGGTGGATGGCTTTAGATACTATAATACCCACCAGCCTTGGCTGCCGTTGCCATGGAGAATAAGAGTGAATCTGAGCAAATTCAAAACACTTTGTTATTGAATTTTGAAATGTAAAAAAAAGCACCATATTTTCTGAATTCATGCAAAATTGACTCAGAATGTAAAAAGCAAATAGATTTAATTTAAATTTAAATTCTCAGCACTGTTTCCTGAGCTCAGTGATATAGATGTTTGTTTCTGAAATGCACGCTGGGAGTCATAGTTAACTTAACATGCTTTAGTAGTTTTTGACTTTTTTTGTCAGCACAGTTGTTCATATTCAGTACTGATGATTCAACCAGGAGAATTTCATGTTTGATGTAGAAGTTTTCTAAATCTCAGCCTGTTCTGCTCTGAATTTGACCACTCTGTTCATTCTGTTTTATGGAAGCTCAGCACTAATTCAGCAGAGTAGAGTTTAAAGATGTTATCTGTTACCACTTTCAGGAATCTGTTATTTTTTAAGTTATATTTTTGGGCATTTTACGCCTTTTATTGTCAGGCAGTGAAGGGAGGTGTGTGTGTGTGTGTGTGTGTGTGTGTGTGTGTGTGTGTGTGTGTGTGTGTGTGTGTGTGTGTGTGTGTGTGTGTGTGTGTGTGTGTATCCAGTCCAGGGAGCTGGAGATCGCGGTGTACTGGAGGGACTGGCGGGCGTTAAGTGGGGTGAAGTTCCTGCGGCTGGAGGACTTCCTGGACAACCGGAGACATGGGATGTGTCTGCAGCTGGAGCCTCAGGGCATCCTCTTCATCGAGGTTTCACTCTCATTTCTAACCTTCAGTTCTTCACCTGTGTCTGTGGAATTAAACTTAAAATCATCACTGAGAAACTGAAACAATAAATAATCAAGTTAATTCTTCATCATTGTTGTTATTGTTATTATCATTATTGTTCAACTATAAAAATGCTTCTGTTTTTCTCAGTGGTTTGTTTTGTGTTGATGGAGGAAGCAGCAGGGAAACATGGTGTTGAACCAGTATTGATGCTGCAGCAGTCCTACACCTGAACCTCACTCAGCTGTTCTGTTCATCTCCAGGTGACATTCATCAATCCCGTCATCGAGCGGCGATCCAACCTCCAGAGACAGAGGAGGATTTTCCCTAAAGAAAAAGGTAGAAACATTTGTTCATGTTGTTTTGCATCAGTTCATCAGGTCAGGTTTATTTGTTGATATTAGCTGTTTTATCAGAACTAGTTTTCCTTTCCTTGACAGTCAGGCTGTGGTCTGGATTTACACGTAGTTGTGGTGTGCAGATTTGCACTGATTGTATTTTACATCTGTTGTTGTTTAAGCTTCATGAGGTTTAAACTGTGTTTGGGTTTTTTAACATAAGGGGTTTTACTGTACAGATACACGTCACACACTATCATTTAAAAAAAGCCACAGGGGTCTCTCAATCAAAACAATAACTAAAGATGATGTCTAGTGACATTGTGAAGTAGCGTGGGATCATGGGAGACGTTGTCATTGCAGTCAGCTTCTCCTTGTTAGGATCCTTCAGTGTCAGTCGTTCAGGAGGGTTTGGCTCCTCCTCTCTATAACAGAGCGACCAGGTGATTAAATCCATTTAAAAACCCTGAATGAAGCAGTTTCACATCAAAGATTGTGTCCAGCAGCTGGGAGCTGAGCTGTCTAACATTTC
This sequence comes from Seriola dumerili, assembly GCF_002260705.1. Taxonomy (NCBI): domain Eukaryota; kingdom Metazoa; phylum Chordata; class Actinopteri; order Carangiformes; family Carangidae; genus Seriola; species Seriola dumerili. The sequence goes on from NW_019174336.1 coordinate 2,055,632, forward strand.
CTCAGCTTGTTTCTTTGAAAAGTGTATGTGGCTTAAAACTAGATAAAAGTCAATGTTGAGCTTCTGTCAGACAAACACACTGACACATGATCATAGAGGATATGATGTCACTGACAGGCGACCAATGAAACGTTACCATGATTAAAATCACAGATTCCTCTGGTTTCAGAATTGATGGAAACATTTGGGATGATGTAATAACACAACTCAACAACATATAGAACACAGGTCTAGTTGTGACCAGGTAACGTCATAGCAACCAGTGTTTTCATCAATAAAATCACTCAGTCAAACATCCAGAAAATAAATGAGTAGAACTTATAACAACAAATGATAACTTGGATGATAAGTTAAGTTTCCCATAAACTACAGTTTAACGTTCTTTTCACCTTCCAGTTCCTGGCACCACAGAACCTCATGGAACAAGTGTCTTGGTCTTACACCTCTGCATGCACAAGTTAGACTTTTCAGCTAGATTTTATTTTCACAATTTAAAGAAATTACAAAGAAAATGACAAAGATAAATAACATACAGTGAAAGGAGAGGCAGAAAACCTTGTGGGCTTATTTGAAGCCTCCACCAAATTAATGTTAATTGTTAAATGTTAATTAATGTTAAAATTAAACAATATTCTAGAACACAAAAATTAACATACAGAAGATAATATGAAAACATAAAAGCGATATCAAACAAAATATGTTTAATAAAAATAACAACAACAATAGTATCAAAATAAGAGCAAGACAATGTGGGGAAAAGAAGTCACTGGCTGTAGTCTGGTGGACATGAGTTCACTCAGACCTGGTGGATCATTTGTTTTAAATATTATGAACCACACTGAGTTGGAACAGTGGAGCTCTGAGCTTCAGTGGAAACCACCTGAGCACCTGGAACTTCTGTTTGTGAACAGATGATTTAACTTCAATACAACCAAGACTGGCATGTTCTGAGAGATTGAGACCAATTAAATGACCATTTCTCACCAATAATAATAATTATATGATAATAATAGATCCATTTAAAATCCATGATACATTATGTTACATTTTCTTAACTGGAATTAAAACTTCAAAAGGCCAACTGGACACAGAAATTCCTAAGTAACTATGTCATCAAAAACCCAAGAAGTGAGAACAGGCATCTGACAGCTACCAGACATTAGACACTGTTGTACAGTATGTCTACAGTAATTCACAAAATAAATATTTTTTTATCTCTTCTTTTTGTGTCCATCTCTCCTCACAGGGAAGGACTTCCTGCGTGCTGCCCAGATGAACATGAACTTTGCCACGTGGGGTCGTTTGATGATGAGCATCCTGCCTCCCTGCAGCTCCCTGGAGCCCATGAGTCCCCCATTAGCAGGCCCTAACACTGGCCCCACGTCCTCCACCACCTCTCAGTCTCGGTAAGACTCTGTGGACACTGTGACCCAGAAACACATCTATGAAAGAGCTGCTTCAGCAGTGACTCATTAACGTCTTTGTGCAGTTCTCCACTGTGACTTGAGGCTGTTTTTCTACCCACTCATGTTACTGAGAGTAGAGAGGATGTGACTCCAGTGGACAGCAGCGTAATCGCTGACCTGCATTCAGAGTTAAGAGTCGGACACAGTGGGTTTATAATGATAATTATATTGTGAAAGGACAACAGTGTTGATCTTCTTTACTTATTATTATTTATTGTCAATTATTTATTGTGTAGAACCAAAACATTAAATCTGTCTCCCAACAAGGACTGTGTGACTCTAAAGACTGATGTATCATTGTCCACAAACTTTTCAAACACATGAGTGCATCTCACTGTGTCACTGGGTGACTGTCAGGTTTACACCACCTAAGACATTTAATACTGACACAAAGAAGAGAAAGACAAGAGCGTTATTTCTTACTCGCGAGGAGAACGGACAGAGATATGCTCAGTTACAATCTCCAACCCGCTCTGAGCTTATTCCACCGTCTCCTCTCTTTTTATTATCACACAAAGCGTTCCAAGCATTCTTTGATTGCAAGTCATTGCTTTATCTTAAAGACCTGAGAATCACACAAAAGCAATATGATGGGTGCCTGATGATACATAGTTCACATGTTCATCCCATGATGTAGAAGTAGAACAATCAGGCTCCAGTCTGCTCTGTGCATCGTGGTCCCCTTTATCAGCTACCCCCTGTAACACAACTTCATCACAAGACAAACTGTATGCATGGTTATTATCACATGTCAAACTATACGCATGATTATAGGACTATAAAGCAGGATACATGGTTAGTTAGTAAATATGAGATAAATCCATATATACAATTATTCCAACAGTGACATGTTCCTTCAACACACACTGTAGTTTATTTGACTCACACACACACACACACACACTGTCCTGCTGTCCCAAATACTCACTAGAGCACCAAATGTGGATTAATCCACCACTGAAAATAGTCAGTGGTAAATAGCACTTTATTCCATTTTGGATATTTATTGTATGTCTGAAATGTTTTTAAAGCAAAGACATAAAGTATTCCACGATAAGAAATCTTCAAAATAATGCTGGCAAAACTTAAAGAAGCTATATGTAAGTTTAGCTGTTGCTACATAGCTAATGTTAGCATTAGCATCTGTTTACTTACCAGTCTGGAAGAAACGTTGTGAGTTCAGCATCAAACTTCATTCCTTTACTCACCAACATCTGTCTCCAGAGGTAGAAAGAAACACCGATGTTAACTCTGGTCTCTATCACGTCTTTTCTTCCGCTAAAAGGTAGCATGCTAACCAGCTAGCCCCAGTCTGTCTCGTCACTTTCCGATACCGAGTCACTGTAGCCTCCAGTCTTTCCTGAAGACGTAGCTGCTCAGAGGACGTATTATAACCTCTTGTCTTGTAAACGCAACGATGACTGAAGCTCTTGTCAAGTAACAATCACCACCACCTGCTCCTGACAAGAAACCATGTTCAGGAAAATTTACAGCTGGCTCCTTTGAGATCATAAATTATTATATCTATGAAGTAAGATAAAAGGAAGATCTGATAAATGACTAACAAAGAAAAAAACTAATAATTTTAGAACATTCAGGTGTTTGTTATTTTGTATAGTTTTTTTTTTTTTTTTTTTTAAACTAGAAATGTGGTAAAAAATGTGTTAATATTGTAGAAATATGAACAACAAGTAGCTTTGAGAGTAACTGGCTAAAACCTTCTTTTTGGAATTTGTTATGTTGTGGAGATGCTGCTGAAAGACATTCAGGAGATCATGGTGCATCAGTGAAGCTCAACCAAAAGACAGAATTAAAAACAGTCAGTAAACCATCATCAGCATACATATGTGTCAGTGTAACACACAGTCTTCTTCTTGTTCTCAGAGAACCTGCTGCAGTGAGTCTAAACTTGGCTGAAGAACAACCTGGCAGATCTCCACACCTCTCCAGGAAAAACACTAAAGACTCTCCACTGGTGAGTCATATTATCTGTCACACGAACACCATCATCACTGAGAGTAGTTAAATAGAACGGGGTTGATGGTAAAGGATATTTAGCAGGGCAGTGGTTTTGTTCCACTGATGTGTCAGTTAATGTCTCTACCTGTTTATCTTCCTGATCAAACAGTCTCCAGGTGAAAACAAGAGCCCAAAGCCAAAGAGACAACCCTCCATCCATCCACCTCCACAGTAAGTAACAGTGGGAACATGGAGTTCAGTGTTTCTGTGTGGAATTATTTATTATTATCTCCTTGGAATACTTTAAATATATTTTGTGTGTAGTAAGATAAGACTTTAGCTCAGGTTCCTCCCACTGCAGAAATGTCTTTGAGCCTTGACACAGTCCTGTCTCTGAGCTCTGCAGCAGCTCCTTCCTCCTCTGTTCAGACCTGCTATTAACATGCATCTTCAGTGATTTGATCACAAGCGGTCAGCTCTAAGTTCCTCAGTTCACACCTGCTTTAAAATGCGTCTCCATTTACCACTTGTGATCGGATCTCACTTCCCCGCTTTATATGCAAATTCATTATGAAGTGTGTGTTGGGACTAATCAGACTGTGACAGAGGACGTTAGTAGAGTAGTCGGTCCTTCAACGTGGCCCAGGATGCATTTGTGTTCACACTGCTAAAAGAATGTGGACACATTTAGTCCAGATTACCTCCTAATGTGGTTGTGTTGGATATAGCTGATGCATTGTGTTTATATGTTTAACATTCAGTGTATTTATAATGCTGAGTACATATTGATAATGTTGACTATATGTTAATGAAAGTTCACTACAACATATCCCCCATTTGGGACTAACTAGTCACACATTCTTACACATTATCCATTCGGGCTACTGCTAGGTGACAACAAATAGCTGTCGTGTGACGATAGCAATGGTCAAGACATCGTACTATACTTTACTAACAGGTTCAACATATGCTTATAGGGAGTTGCAAATGGAGCCTGTATTGACCACTTAAGACATTGTTGTAGCAAACATTCACTTTGTGAGATAAGTAAAAATGATTATGCAAGGGCTGCTTTCTGGTTAAACATGGTTTGCAAGCTTGCGTAATAGTAACTGACATCACCTATGGTGGCTAGCGAGGTACATTTCACAGTATACATTCATTTTAGATAAAGAGTGTATTGAGCGTAACATCCAGTGCAAGTTCAAAATCCAGTGCAAGTATGATACATATATAATTTCCAGTGTGTGTACGTCATTAAACATAGTGCTATATCTTCTGTCTTCTTCAATCATTGTGCTCTGTGTGTGTTCTTCAAACATAATGCTTTGTGCTCTTTAACATGTTGTTATAGTGTGGTGTGTTGTACAGGTGTGTAATTGTGAACATCCACGAGATGATCTAGTCCATGGTGAGTGGTGTTTAGTATGATCCACAGTTCACTGTGGCTTGGTGTTTGGACGTAGGCCAGTCAAGCCCGTCCATCTCAAACGTCGGTAGGACTCAAGGACGTTTAGACAGACTCTGAAGCGGTGGACAAAAAGATCCCTGTCCAGGGCTAACTCCTGCACCCGTTGTTGTAGCTGCTTGTAGCGACGACGTTTGTGGATCAGGTATTTTTTGTTAGAGCGCCGCTTCAGCTCCTTACTCCCCATGCGGCGCAGTGCCTGTACCTCTTCTTTTGGGCGGCCAACAAGCATGAGGCAAAACTCCTGTGGTGTCATCTCAGCCAAAATGTTTGGGTCTCCAACTTCCACGGGTGCAGTAGCATTGGCAGTGTGATCTTCCTCAGCAGCGCTGGTAGAAGGCTGTGGGGGCGGTTCCTCAGGTGATCCACTATGTCCGATCCACTTCTCTGCTGCTAATGATCCACTACTTGGTGTGCTGCTGCCAGCCCATCTGGCAGCCAGTGTCTGGGATCGCCTCTCTCCCTGCGGGCTCTGTGACCGTCTGGTCTTTTGTGTGGAGGTATCACCGTCCCCTTCCTGGGACTGTCTAGCTTCCTACAGGGAGGTGTCACCTTCCCCTCCCGGCCCAGGATGTGCTCTTCTTCTGTAGGCTTCAAGTGTTCTTTTTGGGTTGTCTGTTCTGCAGCAGAAGTTAAGGTGGAACCAAACCTTCTTACCTCCAACCTTTAGAGCTGTTGGGGTTTGCTAAGACAACTTTACGCCTGGGTTGATCCCACTTTCCTTTGAACTCCTTAACATACACCCACTGCAGCTGGTCTGGAATGGCTTCTCCTCCTCTGTGGCACCTTTCACCTGTTGGAAGATAACTTAATGGATTCGAGTTAAATGCTGTACATAACTGGTTAACTCTTTGTCCAACAGAGAACACAGTGTAAACAAACAGACATCTGTAAAACTGGTTTATGAATCGTTCACTTGCTAAATGTGTGTGTACTTCTGTATCCTCATGCAGCAGGACTGAAGGGCTGCAGATGGAAGACTTCAACTGTATTTCAGTCCTGGGACGAGGTCACTTTGGAAAGGTATGTACGCAGCTTGTTCTCCTGTGAACATGTGAACCTGTAAACATGTCCGAGTGTTTAGACCAGAAAACTGCTCCTGAATACTCGGTGAGAAATGAAGGTTAAGAGCTTCCTCAAGACCTCAGGACACTGACCATGTCATCACTACGTCTCCTGCTGTCCAGCTCTCTCTTCCCTCGTTTCCTGTCAGCTCTCCTCTGTGTTCTAGAAAAAACAAAATATGAAGGTCACTGTTCATCAGCTGGTTCTCCTTTAACTGACCCAGGTGCTGCTGTCAGAGTATAAGAAGTCAGGTAAACTTTACGCCATCAAAGCGCTGAAGAAAGGAGACGTCGTGACACGAGACGAAGTGGACAGGTAAGAAATCCATCCGTTAATAACCAGGTATTGTTTTCATACAGTGTGTGTGTTGTCATGGCAAAATGGCTTTGTACAGTAGTTGATGTGAAGTGCTTAAATACCCAGCGTTCATGTCATGAGTGACCAGCTGTGTGTGTGTGTGTGTGTCTGTGTGCAGCCTCATGTGTGAGAAGAGGATCTTTGAAGTGATCAACACCTCTCGCCATCCTTTCCTGGTGAACCTGTACGGCTGCTTCCAGACCTCAGACCACGTGTGCTTCGTGATGGCCTACTCCCCGGGAGGAGACCTGATGACCCACATCCACACCAGCGTCTTCACTGAGAAACAGACCCGGTGAGTCCACGTCGCCCCCCTCAGCCACAGTCAGCCGCCACGCACACACAACATCATATATCATCTGTGTCATCGTCACTTCTGTGCTTTCAGCTTTTACTCGTCGTGTGTGCTGCTGGGTCTGGAGTTTCTGCACCAAAACCACATCGTGTACAGGTGAGTCCTCCCCATGCTGCTCTCACAACCGCCTCACACCTGGCTGCATGTTGGCAGCATGTAGCATAATGTCTGTCTGCCTCTCTCTGTGTGTGTGTGTGTGTGTGTGTGTGTCAGGGACCTGAAGCTGGATAACCTGCTGATGGATGCTGATGGTTTCGTCAGGATCGCAGACTTCGGTTTGTGTAAAGAAGGTAAGACTCTTTATCTACAACACACAGACAGTAAAACAGCTGGAAGTCATCAGTATCTCTGAAACACTGATGTGTCTTTGTGGATTTGAGATGCAGTGGGTGAGCAGTGATTGCCACATCAGGTCCTGTCAGGACTCTGTGTGTTCAGGCCTTTTCTCATGACGTCAGGCTGTAACTTATAATTACCTGGATGTGGAAGTTCCTCTGATGTGTCAGCTGTGACTGAGTGTGTGTGTGTGTGTCATCACTGTGCTGAGTGTAGGTATGGGCCACGGGGACCGCACCTCGACCTTCTGTGGCACACCGGAGTTTCTGGCTCCCGAGGTCCTGACTGACAACAACTACACTCGCAGTGTGGACTGGTGGGGGCTGGGGGTTCTCATCTATGAGATGTTGGTGGGGGAGGTCAGTATGATCAGAATCAGGTTTATTGACATGAAGGTTTTCACATATGAGGAATTTGCTTTGCTGTTGAATTTGTTTCGGTTCATAAAAAAAAAAAACACAGAAGAAGAAAAAATATAAAGAAAGATAAAGTAAAACAAGCACTGCGGGTCAGTAGCTTAATTATGAATAGAAAATATTTTCAATCAAATATTTACAATGAAAATGTGAAAATATATAAATTTGGTAAAAATATATACAATGTGCAACACATGTATAATCACACGTTAAATCTCTGAGGGGAAGTGAAAGGACAAACTCCCTCTTTCTGTGTCAAATACACGTTCAGCAGAGACTGAAATCAGTTCTCAGCCTGGGTTTTTAGTATCAGACTGTCTCTGGAAACACAAACACATTGTTGCCTTCCTGCTGCAGAGAGACAGTGACAGAAATCAGAGACTGTAACTTTGATCTGTCCGACTCACGTCAGCTGCTGCTGGACCCTGAGATGTGTTCTTACTCAGAACCAGGACTGTTTGTCTCTCATTGTTTAGGTTGGAACTGGATCAGGACTGGTTTTGTTCATTCGGTGTGGTGGTCATAGAACCAGAGCAGGAACTGATTCTTGTAGATGAGGATTAATTCTGTGCTGTTCTCTGTTCTTTCTCAGTCCCCGTTCCCAGGTGATGATGAGGAGGAGGTTTTTGACAGCATTGTCAACGATGAAGTGCGCTACCCTCGCTTCCTCTCTCCTGAGTCTGTGTCCCTCATTCAGAAGGTCGGTGTCAAGTGGATCTAAGTCGACAGTTGACTGAGCCACAGGTCTCTGAATGATCTGAAGGCCACCTGTTGTACTGACTCCTCCTCCGTCACTCTCTCTGTTTCAGCTGCTACAGAAAAATCCTGAGATGAGACTGGGAGCAGGAGAGGACGACGCCTCGGACATCAAGAGACACAGATTCTTCCAGGTCGTTATTCTGCACTAAATCACCTGCTGTGGTTCTTTAACAACAGGTGGTGGTCAAAGTGCAAGGTGCTGAAAGGAGTTGAAACTGTCACTTCAAGTAAACGTCCTAAAAGAAGGGTCTATAAACTGAAATGGCTAAGTATTAGCTCTGAAAGCAGTTGAAGTGTGTTGTGTTTGAGCAGTAACAGCAGAGGAGTGGGTGAGTTAAAGAATGAGACGTGGAGACAGTAGCTGATGTGACATCGGGGGCCACTTTCACAAAGGTTTTTCAGACTGGTCTGTAGTTTTAGGTTTCACAAAAATAAACACTGACTCATTTTAAGGCACAAACATTATACACCTTACCCCCAGGCTAACTCAGGCCTAAGACCAGTTACCATGGTAACATGGTAATCAGTGACAATCAATACCCAACAACAAAAAACAGGAAAATATGGCTCATAATTTGTGGTTCGCTGACATTGTCATGGAGAGAGCAAAAAGAAGTTGAAGAGTTTTTAGAGACCAAATCAGATTTTTCTTTTTATTGTTTCACTCTGCTGAATTTCCAAAATAAAATGTTGTTGTAACTGTTGAATTCTTCAAAAGACCAGGTCGGCCATTTTTTTTATATTTTGAAAAATTTACCCAGAACTCATTGTACTACAGTCCAGCTTTAGATAGTCAAGAACTAAACTGCTCTGTGCAACAGATGAATTTAGACGTCTATCTGAAGTCTGGCTGTTTGTTCTATCTAAGACACAGTCAAAGTCTGTCTCTGTGAAACCGGCTCCTGAAAGCAGTTGAACTGTCAGTTAAAGAGGAAGAGACATCTTGTGTCTTCTGACAGCTGCTGTGATGATGATGATGTTAGTACATCATGAACCATCACATAAATATTAATTTTACACCAACCCAAGCAACAGGGCAGTACACCCACACTCACTGCTTGGCTGTCAGAGTTTCTACACAGCTGGAGAGGTCTGGAAACAAATATTCTTCCAGACTTATCCAGACCTGGAAAAGACTACAGTGAAATTCCACACTATTTCGCTTTCTAAAATATGAAATTCGTAAATTGTAAATTTAATTGATCATACAAGCAGAATGTTTTACAGCTGCAGCCAAAATATTTACCACAGTGAGTGACAGGGAGGGAGAGAGAGGGAGAGAGAGAGTGCCAACTTCAGCTTGATGTTGTGGAGAGCTGAGTCTGAGCAGAGCGTAGGAGTGTGTAATTTCCAGAGCAAAGTCAGTGGACTTTAAATGATTCAGTTCCCTGGTGAATTTACATGAACGTCTCTACTGTTACTGTAGAGGTTGAAGGTATAAAGTTATTTTGATTTCTACAGTTTCAACTACAACTACAGTTGTAGCAGCTTGAATAATACAAAAGTTCAAATGCACTGAACTTCTGGGTCAGGTATTAATTCATATGTATGCACTACAGTAGCAAACTACAGTCATACAGTTCTTCCTCTCCTCTGATTGGCTCACTGACCTGTCGTTACTAGAGCTCCAGAGAGATGTAAAACTACATTGAGATGGTTTTTGGTTCTTAAAACCACAAGTATATCTTCTGATGGATCAACACAGGAGAAGAGGAAAATGGTATGTACAGTCAGGGTACATGTTAACAGTTGGATTTTAAAAGCACTTATTTACATAATAAACATCCAGCTGTTTGTATCCAGATGTCAATTATGTTCTGAAAAATGTGGAGTTTTGAAATGGTAAATATGTAGGAAGTCTGAGATCTGAGAAACCTGTGAGTGATTCCTGCTGTTGTGTTGACAGGGGACGGACTGGAACGCTCTCCTGGCCAAGAAGGTGAAACCACCGTTCCTGCCGGTCATCAGGGCGCCACAGGACGTCAGTAACTTCGACGAGGAGTTCACTCGACTCAAGCCAGTCCTCACCCTCCCACGGACGCCCTGCGTCCTCACTGCAGAGCAGCAGGAGATCTTTGCTGACTTTGACTTCTCCTTTATGAGCTGACCCGAGGGATCTCCCTCTGTGCTGCCGCATCACTGTCACAGGCGGCTCCTGTTTCCACCTTTTTGTGCTTCTGATTCAACAAGAATCATAGAAACGACACTCTTTACCTTTTCTTTTCCTCTTTCATCTTTGTGGACTGTTTCCTGCACACTACAAAAACAGCCTGTCACACTTCACTGCCAGTCTGACCCCCACTGCCTCTGATTTCATGATGCAGCATTTACTTTATACCAAATGGATTTGGAGCTGTTTCTGTCAGAGCTGTGGTGGGATGATTTTTTATATAAATGTTGATTGTGCCAGTGATGCTCGGCACTGCCTCCTCAGTCCGGCTCTGTAAATATCCAAATGAAGAAAACTGAATGAACTTTTCTACTCTGATCATTTTATATCCAGCTGTTGTTAAATAACCTGTTATATGTTGATGGGATGTGATGTGCTGATATTTCTGTCAATACTACTGCATATGGATTTTTAAAATAAAACTCATGAAGGATACATATTAAACTACACGGAGATATGAATGAATAAACAGATCTGCTGCAGCAGGAAACTCTTCATCAAAGATTGATTTTATTTATTGATGTATTTTCAAAGTAGTAAAAAACATTGGATGACAGTATTGCATATAATTCAGAAGTACATGACACAAGTTAATTAATGTTAATTCATATAAATCAGGGCTCTGACTAACAATGACTCGACCTGCTGCTGTACATTAAATCCAACACCACATTTATTGCTGTCTTACTATTGCACAAGGAAAAACACAGGTGTATTGCACTCAGACCTTCCAGTTTCTCTATTAAAACACTCAGATACAAAAATCTGGTTTCAAACAGTTTTTAAAAATGATTTATAATATAAAATAGCTTGAAATGCTCCTGTACATCATGGTCGGATTAAATGCTAGAAACAACGGTACAGTGTTCACACCTTCATATTTCAAATCAACTGAGCTTTACAAAAAAAAAATCTACAATAAAAAAAGATTCTTTCACTTGGTCTGACAGAAAGTGACCCTGTTAAACCGCAGAATAAATAACTACATCAAGTTATCACATGAACCAACAACAGAATAAAACTCTACACCAAAAACCACAAATTTAAAAAATATCTGATCTGAGTCCAGAGCGAGACCAGAACTGACCACAGATCTGGATCATCTACACATGCCCCTAAAACAAATGTTTTACACAAATGATGCAGTATGTGACACGTAAACTTCAGAATAAAGTAACAGTCCATTAGTCAGGTTCACTATGTAACTACTCCTACACACATGACTCAGTGGAAGCAGGAGCGAGGGGCAGGTGGGAGGTGGGTGCATAAACACAGCTTCACTAACAGCAGTAAAGTGCTGCAGACTGTGGAGGATTCCCAGTAAACAAGAGTTGGGATGAGGAGAAATGGCTGCAGAGCTGTTGAGTAGCAGCAGGAATCTCTCTCTGAGGAAACACAGGGCTAGTTTCATTCTGCTGACAGACATGCTGACAGACAGCAGGAGATGCAGGATAATGTGGAACGTATCAACATAGCATGAGAACACAAGCAAGCAGCACTGAACCACTGAGAGGAAGCGCTAGGGAAGAAGGGAAGTGATGTCATCACACAACAACACAAGAGTCTATATGAAGGTAAACTACACACAGGGACAGTTGATCCCCTCACATTGTGGTCGAGTGTCTTTTCGTCTTGTGCTCCTAGACCTGGTCGCTGCCCTCCCTGAAGTACACCTGCTCCCAGACCACCGTGCCCCACACGCAGAAGAAACCCCAGAGGTTGTGGAAGGTGCCGCGGTCAAACGGGTTCTCGTCGGCGCCACAGTGTTTGAGGTAGGAGATGCGGTGGCGCGACATGAACTCCCAGGTGGTGGTGTTGAGGGAGACCAGGTAGAGGTGGGAGCCAAGCAGGAGGAGCACAATCAGAGACAGCAGAGCCACCAACACGGCCACGGCCAGCAGCACGCCGTTGGTGCGCAGCCACAGCTGCCAGGTGGGCGCGTAGCTGAAACCGGTCCTAAGGAAACAAAGCAGGAGAGAAGTGATGTGTGGAGGCCTCACAGCCGCCTGCACACAGTGACAGTGTTGTACTGACCAGGCGATGTGCAGCCCCCACAGCAGCACCAGCAGCTGGACAGCCAGGTACAGCACAAACCAGCGGTGGTTCCTCTCACCAACACAGTTCTCGATCCAGGGGCAATGGTGGTCGTACCGCCGCACACAGTGCTGACACGTCTGGCAGTGCTTCGATCTCATTGGCTGCTACTTGGAATAAAGGTTGTTGTATTTCGAGGAAACACAAATAAAGGTCTGTATTAAAAACATAAACATGTGCTGTGTAAACTGGAAGCGTAATTTTATTTAACACAAATAGCTGCTAAGAAAAGGATGAAAACACTGTATATGTGAGCTTTTCAGAAAACACCTGTGTAATCTATAATCAGAAACAAACTCTTGCTGACACTCTGGGTCTGAAGCTCCTCCACTCACTGTGAAGCTGAGGCCTGGTCACACAATAAACCTGCTGCACAGCTGAGTGATGAGCTTTTAAAACAGGCATTAAAAAGTAAGCACTGACATCTCCAGTGGAGATTCTTCTGTTTGAATGTCTTACACACTTGTTTAGGTTCTGGCTGAAATAAAGAGCTGGATAAAAAAAGGCTTTTTTTAACTGCTCACATCTGAAAATAAATCAGAAACATTAGATTTAGCTGCCATCTTGACTGAGTCTCTGTTATAAGAACTGACAGTGGTTTACATTCTGACCACCGATGTACCTGACTCCTGCTCCTGTGTCACATGGTGTTTTGAGTAGGAATGAGTGTGTAACATAGAGCTGTGTGCTGTTATTCTATACCACTAAGGGATCCTGTACGTGTTGTAGCCCAGAGTCACATTTCACCTGAGACACTGGCACCACAGAGAGATGACAAATGACTGACACCACACCCACTGTCACTGTCACTAACTCTGCAGGCAACTCAGACAAAATATCTAATTCTAGCTTCTTCCAGAGCTTTCAACCACATCTCAGTCTTCCCTAAAAACTTACGTTGTCACTTGAAACATATGAGCAAAGTACTGTAGTAGAAGAAGACACAGAAAGTTTATTAAGTTATTGTCTCAGCACAACATACAAGGTGACAAGAATATCTGACTCATTCACACTCTCTCGCCTCTGAAATCTCACCATCTTTTTTCTCTGACTGTGTTAACCTGAGTGAGAAACAAACGTGTTGACACGGCAGACGGCGTACCTGCAGCAGACAGTGGCCACAGCGGCGCTGTCGCAGGGATTTGGTGGTGGGTGGGATCATGTCCTGCTGCTCCTCAGTCACTCCCAGCGTGAACTGGTACAACACAGGAGACAAACTGGTCAGAGAAGACACTGCCCATTTTCAGCTCAAGCTTTTATTATGACCTGTTGTGTTGATAAAGACATTTTAAAATAGCAGCTCATCGTCTACTACATCTACAGTGCACACTCCTGGGCCTTTTTCACCAGATATGTCTCAGGACTTGTGTGTGTACTGTGCAATAAACTTTGCACTCTGTTCTCCAATATAATATCAATTACATTGACCAACACAAACCTCCCACGGTGTTAGCTTTCTCCTAATATTCCATAAATCCCTTCTCTTGTATAGAGCTGAACTGACTCCAGATCAGGGATGCATCAAATGCACACCTGCACTGCAACACAATACACCTGCAATGCCATGAGAAGGAATCATCTGAAATCAGTAAAGGTTCTCAGGTCAGAGAGGATCCTCTTATACTGGACTCAATGTGAATTAAATGACTAAACACCATTTTGTTGTTATAATTAATATAACTGTTACAATATCTTACACAGATCTTTATCCTTATAGTGTCCCATACATTTTTCGACCTGCAACGTGTGTTCACAAATACTATCAAACTATTACAGCTGCTTCCTTGATGACAGAAATATTCATCAGGCTCATTAATCACCTGTAAATCGCTGTCATCAGACAAGATGAATCCCGGGTCCATCAGAGAAACAGCGAAATAGAGCAGCACCGACACCAGCACCAGCAGGACGAAGAGCACCGGCTGGACGAGCTGGCCCGTCTCCTCCTGCTTCCTCAGCTCTTCAACCACAACACACCGAGAGACAGGATTTAACCCAATAACACACACTCAGGTCCCGCAGAGAGATCCAGGGTCCAGACCAAGTCTGAACAGCAGCTCCATAGCTAACATCTGTATATTTGCTGTAATAATTAGCTTGACATATTATTTCTATATATTGTTTCTTACCTGTATCATGCAGGAAGAGTATTAACGTAATGACCCATGTCAGAATCACATGAGCTGTTCTCACCAGAAACCCTGAGCCGAACACATTTTTGAACATGGTCCTAGCATGTTAGAGCCGCCATCAGCGTTCGGGTGGACCTGGACAGCTACTACTAGCTAAAGAGTTAGCTACGAGCTGACGACAGAATGCTAACCAGCGTTAAAAAACAAACCACTGATGTGAACTTCTCTGAGACATCAGAACACAGCGTCCTGTCAGAGCGCGAGCTAACGTTAGTGTCGTCACAGAATTAACGGTCGTACTGTGACCGTCTGCACGCGAGGCTGCTGCGTTCCCTATTTGTTTCCCCCGACTAAAACAAAGACTGAATTAAAATAATTAATTTCATAATCTAAACCTATGATATAAAATCGAACGCTAGTGGCTGAGACACTGCACTTGTAATAAACACTCCGCTCCTTTTAACGCATTTGTTTTTGTTGTCATCCTTTTCAGATCTGTGATTGGTCAGCGTCGGTCACGAGAGGGTCCAGGATACGGTGACCGGAAAGGTCAAAAAAGCGCGATAACTGGCACACTGCCTAGTGTGTAACTGGAACAGTTTGTTTGGTCCAACAAACTGAGGCTTCTTTATGTAAACAGGTCATCAGCATGTCTACAATGACATTAAATGGTAGAACTATTATGTACTGCAGAAGTTTAACTGTAAGAATTCATATATTTCTGTTGCATCCATTTGGCTGACTGAGTATTCAGTTGTGAGTACTCTTCAGCTGAATCTAATAAATCTGGCATCAACATAGGAGTTTTATGGAAATGACAGTAAACTGTAATGGCTCTCAGTAAAGCATCCCTCCACCAAGGCCAAACATTTACTTCCAAAAGATAGAGATTTTTATCACATTATGAGTGTGTGCCTCCTCCATGGTTGACAGATGCAGCAGTTTCACTACTTTGCTGAAAGAGTGTTCAACACACATTCTCAGTCCACTGTGTCTTTCACTGTTGCAGCCTGCTGGCTAAAAACCACGACTCCACAGCTCCCTAATGGGAGTCATGTCAGTCAATTAAATCAAAACCCACGAGAAGCTGCCACCACACATCGAAGTGTGCTGTTTCTCTGATTACACTGTTCACTGTATCTCTACTGAAGTTTGTGATTGTTATCCTGTGTGTGCCTCTGTAGGTACAGTCTTTGCTTTGTTGCTAATTTAGCAACATCTGCTTTGACATGTCAGTAAATGTTCAGTGTTCCATCTTTTATGTAGTTTTCTACTTTTCTTG
The DNA here is from genome assembly GCF_002260705.1 of Seriola dumerili. Lineage (NCBI taxonomy): Eukaryota > Metazoa > Chordata > Actinopteri > Carangiformes > Carangidae > Seriola > Seriola dumerili. Next base: position 2,071,491 of record NW_019174336.1, read on the forward strand.
GTTATTAAAATGAGCTTTTTGTTCAATGAAAAGATAAATGTAGTTCGCTGCTCCAAAGACTTCAGGAGGTTTTCAATGCCTCAGCATGGATCAGTGTAATCATGGCCTGAAAGGAAACTCAGTCAGCACCAAACACTCATGTGTGTCCTGAAACAGTTGAAAACTAATTCTTGGAGCTTTAAAGTTGAACAGGTAGAGGAGAGGAGAGAGGACACAGCTGAGGTCAAATAAAACAGTGTTTACGTAAATCCCTGTAGATTGTTGCTCCCTTATTTGTTTTTCAAGTGATCACATCACATGATCTTAAAAAAGTGACAGTTACATGAGATGCATGAAATGTTTGATTCGACCATCATCACACACACACACAGACACACACACACGCACACAGTTTAAAACTGAATTTAAAAGCTGTTCATTCTTCAGATATGTCCATCAGAGATTGTCTTCACTGTTCTGAGATCAGCTGGTGCTCTCACTCTGTTCATCACTGAGCCTGCAGCTCTTTGGCCCGTTTCTCATCCAGGATGAACGGAGTGGTCAGCGTCTTCCCCCTCAGCAGCTCCAGACCCTGGAGGAGGAGAGGAGAGGAGGTGGTTAAATCACAGCACCTCATTCACTTAGCCAGCATACTGAGATATAAACCTTGTTACTGCTCTGTAGGTTTCACCAGTCCAGAAACTGCAAATTCATATCCCCTCCTTTGTAGTTCCATCTACCCGTGGAAGTTCCTCCTCCCACCTTACAAGCAGAGGCCAGGAGGAGCACTTCCTCCTCTTTGACTGCGGTCGAAAAGTCAAAATAATCTCCTTTCCTAAGCACTTTATTTATAACACATGGAGGATAATTCCTCCTTTCCTAACCACAAAAACAAAACAAACAGGCATGAAATGTTGAAATAAGATGAAAGTAATACACAAGTATAGAAAGTTGAGCCATTAAAATAATAATTAAATAGAAATAAGAAACTGAGCAAGAAGCCAGAAATTATATTCAGACATAAGTTTGTAGTTTCCTGACGTTTCTATACATTTGTTAAGTAGAGATAAGGATATAGTTGAAATACATCCATATATAAACTGTAGTATTTAGTTATGATGATGATATTGTTAACTATATATTCAACCTGCTTGTTCTTCACTGGATTTAAAAGAGAATAAATCTATATTTATGGATTCGGGCTTCAGTGGATCAGACAAGGATTTCCATCAGTTCTGGATCGTGTCACAAACATAAAACAGCTGCTCTGTTCTTTCTACATATACGTGGGTCTGTTGTGGTGAAGCTACAGTGGTGCTTTGCATTAAATGTTGCTGAAGCAAGGAATTGTGGGACGGCATTATCTCCTTTGCTTTGGTGAAGGAAGCTCCAGTGTTTCCTTTGCTGAAGGAGATAAGATAGGAAGCACTGAAGCTCCTTTCCTCCTCATGTAGAGAAGTGGAGCAGCTGTGATCATGATGCTGCTCAGACACTTCAGCTCATTTCACTCAGTTTGAACCTTCATAAGAAAAAAAGACTTTTCGACTGCAGCCTTCCTCTCTCACCCCCGTCACCTTGTTTGAGTTGATGTGTCTTTTGCTTTACCTTCAATATAAAGTAGCATTTTCTTGGTTTTTCTTAGTTGGGATTATGGTGTATTAAAAATTCATATGAATCAATGAATCATAATGTAAGGCTAATATTTATGATTACAAGCCCAGATTTGGGATTTGTTAGTGCAAAATATTGTAATGTTTTTCTCCTTTGTTTAGAACCATTGTGAGCTTCCTGGAAATCCGCAAACACATTAAATAAACAGAACAATTGAGTGCAACCCTTGTTTCCTGGTGGTTTGTGGCTCCAGTTAGAACTTGAAGTTTAACACTGGAACAAAAAAAAACTATCCCAACTACAATACAACTTTTCTCAAATACCCAGAAAGGTTTTATCTGTGGGCTCTTTCCTGTCCTCACCTCTCCAAAGTAAGAGACCAGCGGTGAAATCTCACACTGAGCTGGAGGACTGTCACCTGCTGATGCACTACAGGGAGAAAACACACACAAAGATAAATTCAGATTATCTCCAGCCGCTGACTCGTGACATCACTCTGCTGGCTGCTGTCACCCACGATCTGCTGCTCAGGTCAGTATTATATGATGGGAGGGGTTAACCTGCTGCCCCACTGCTAATATGATTGGAGGAAATCTAAGGCTGTACACCTGGCAGGATGAGTACAAGTGTAACACATGACTAGTGTAACAGTTAAAGGAACAGTTCAACACATCTGGACAGACGAGACTGATACAGCTGTTGTATCTGAAGCTAAAGCCAGCAGGTGTCTAGCTTGGTTAGCATCAACATTAGAAGTAGTGTTATGGTCTGGTGTTATATGCTGCTTGAACTCTCGCTCTGACCTGGCTCTGGGAGGAAGGGGATGTCCGTGTTGGTCCAGCAGCTTGGCTCCAGCCGCCGTGACCCAGCGGCAGTGTTGAGCCAGCAGGGAGTTGCGGGCAACAGTCGGGGTATCTGTGGCTGCACCGTCCGCATTTTTCAGGGGGGAAAACTCATCCTCTCTGTCAACCTCAAACGCAACAAAGTTCCTTCAAGAGGACAAAGCAAATGTTTTAATGTGTTAACACTGTAGTGAGTTTAATGTGAGGTAAAACAGTGGATGTGAATGAGTAAAGACACAATCTAATCATCGACCGTACCTGGAGAATGGAAAGACATCAAAAACAAACTTCTCCATCTTTATGCCGTTGGGTTTGGTGGGTTTGACCTGGTTCCCCTGTGAGTCCACAAAGGGCACTTTCTTGATTGCAACATGTTGTTTCAGTTTCCCTTCGAACTTCCTGTTCAGGACCAACGACATTAAAGGAAGATTATTTACAGGGTTTATCCTCTGGAGGCCACAATGCTCCACAGCTGTGTCGTGGAAATCTGGTTCGTTTTAGAGACAGTGACTATTTCTAAAGATGGACGACGTCTCCACTTCCTCTCACAAATATGAAGCCAAAACATCCTGATACGAGCGCTGCCATCTTGAGCTGGTGACGTCATTTGGAGCCAAAGTGTGCGCAGTGGTGATCAGGGGGTGGGCCTGCAGCATTGAGGTCCCGCCCATACACCTGCTCGACCCAATCATGAGTCAATCACAGCTGTCAATCATGACGTCAGACTCCTATTTTATAGCATCACACTAATTAAAACCAAAGATATCAGAAAAAATGAACTTTGATTTTTTTTTAGTTTGGCCCATCCACTAACATGGAGGGGGGCGGGGTTTAAGAGCTATACTGCAGCCAGCCACCAGGGGGCGATGGAGATGTTTTAGCTTCACTCCCGCGATGTGCTGTGACGTCATCCATCTCCAAATGGTAATAAGGTGCAAACTTTGGCCCAGTGGTGGCACTACAGGTGAACTGCTGCGCTAGTAATTTCACATTGTCCAGCAGAAATGAGTGCTGTGAAGGTGTCATGAGTCTATCAATGGAGCCTTATGGCTCAGAGGAAGAAGGGCTTTGATTTACTTGGATTTATTTTCTTCAACCAGCAGCTGACTACCTGCTATACATTTAAACTTACAATAGCTCTGCTCACAGCTCTCTGCTGCTTTTAGTGACTTCCTCACTAATTCCACAGCTGTTTAGAGGACTGTGATGTTTGTTATCTGCTGCTTTGCCTTCCATGCGGTACACTGCTCCAGAGCACAGAGTGGTGACTACAGACAGGAAGAGGCGGCTACATCAGATTCAGTCGTACATTTTTCAAATTAATTAATTTAATCAGAAATTTGTTAAAAAATGATTCAGATAATCATAAAAATGCTGAATATCGGCTCTGATAATCACCCAGGCTGATTATCACTCGACCCCTGACCTTAGCATCAGATGTGGGCGTGTCCTGTAGAAGTTCATGACATTAAAAGGTTCTTACTCTGCCACATCGTTCAGGAAAGCCCTGGTGAAGAAGTGATTACAGATGTTTCCGGCGCTGTAGACCAGCTCTCCTCCAGGTCCTTGGAGTTTAGCCGTCTCTGGTTGGATTTCACTGTACTCCACCACCTGAGTGACGCCCCGCACCCTGCAAACCACACCCACTGGCTCCGTAGGGTACGCCTTCGCCACAACCTGATATATGATAAAGGTAGTGAAGGAGGATAGACAGACATTCAAAAAGTTAGCTAAGTCAAAAAGATGGATTTTGGCCGTCACAGGGGGTAAAGGTGTGTTTGGCCAAATGATTTTTTTTTTTTGACGAAAATCAACCAGTTAAAGGAGCAGCTTATTTAAGTAACTGATGTGTTTTGATATTTGACAGGTCTTCGATCTGGAGGAAACATCTGCAACACACTTGGAGGCATCATCATGTGATCCAAAGCTCAGTGGTGAACATGTTGATGTGTACAGAGACAGGGGTGAAATAGGCCTCCTGCTCTGTATTCAACATGAAACTGATCTCAGTCTTCTCACCTCACTGTCAGAGACAAAGTGAATAAGTGGTGAACTATCTACGGTGGCCCTGAGAGCTCAACACACTGCAACTTAGGAAAACGCATGCAAATACACAAAACACAAACAACTTCAGAAAAGATCATCAGTTTGAAACACATGAGCTGCAAATACTCACAACACAACAGAAGTGTTTCCAGGGGACTCTGAAAAGCGATGAACCTGCTGGGACACACTTGATGTTCAATGCTTTTAACTTCAAAAGTCACAAAGCTTTGAACAACGGGTGCATCCCAGCAGGTTCATCACTTTATTCTTTTTACCATAATTCCAATAGTGACCGTGAGAGAGAGACAGGAAAGTCAGACACAGAGAGAGAGAGAGAGGGAGAGAGAGAGAGAGAGTGAGAGTCAGAGTGAGAGGATGATATGGAGCAAAGGGCCACAGGTTGGACTTGAACCTGTGCGACTGTGGTTAGAATTATACCTTCATGGTATGCGCTCTATCGGGCGACCCCCCCCCCCGTACTTGTGTCCCCTGGAAACACTTCTGTTGTGTTGTGAGTATTTGCAGCTCGTGTGTTGATGAAGATGTTTTCTGAAGTTGTTTGTGTTCTGTCTATTTGAATGTGTTTTCTTAAGTTGCAGTGCTTTGAGCTCTCTGGGCCACCGTAGCTGTCCCTTTAATGCTGTCTTTACATCCACTGTGTGATATTACTGCACCTTGGCTCCGCAGTCGGCCCCTTTGCTCACACAGAACCCAATGAAGACGGGGTCGGCCATCTTGACCAGGATGTTGTCCACACAGTACACATGCAGGTACTCCACCCCCCTCTTCTCCATGTCCTCCAGCACCTTGTTGTCCACCAGAGCCTGGTACAGACCACCATTACCATCTGACACAGAGCAGAGACATCGTCCTGAATACATCACTTATCACTGACAGTGTGTCTGCCCCCTCGTCTGAATCAGCTGACATGTCCTCACCTGGAGCCATGGCTATCTTCCCTTTACCCTGCAGGATGACCTTTCCATCAAAGGTCACGGCTGGGATCATCCGCTGCTCGAACATGACGATGTTTGACGGCTCCAGACCAAAGTAGTTGTTCTCCTTGAAGAAGGTCTCAGTGGGAGCCAGAGTGAACTCACTGGTCATGATGTACCTGAGGAGCCACAGAGCAGGTGTTTTCACTCTGTCACATTATTTCTCTCAAGACTGCTGCAGGCTTCATGACGGAGACAAACACTCATGTTATTATCGGCTCTAATTAATCTGTGTAATTCCTTCATTTAGATCAGTTACTTAGCAACAAAGACACCACTGATGTGGATCTCATGAATATGACCTAAAAACACCAATGTGCTTCAGCTTCTCTACCATCTGTTAATAATCACCTTCAAATCCAAAATATAATTAATTCATTTACAATTTTATACATTAAATTTGATAAATTAATAACAATAATAAATTAAATGTGATTTAAATGAAGCTGAATCACATCAAATCACTACAATCGAAAACTGAGGTAGCAGACACTGCTACTGTGCTAAATTAGGGTAGTTAGCCTACCATTAGCTGTTAGCAGGACTAGTTAGAGTGGCCACTGCCTTATTCATGTGAGATAAACTAAATAACCAAGATGTTAGTTAATCAAAATAACTGACGAATATTAGAAAAGTTGGTGATCTGTGTGTGTGTATGTGTGCTTATTAGCAGACCGGCCTAAATCTATTTGTTTTTCTGTTGCGTTTTCTTTTGAGTAAATCCCCAGTTATTGACACATGGTGCCCTCTTAATATTCTTTATTCATCTTCACAGTTTTTCTATTTCTGTACTGAAGTTAATTTTGTGCCCAGATCAGTTTTCTTTCTTCCTTCTTTTAATTCAGCAGCTGGTGGAGACCAAAGCAGAGCTGAGACACCACTCCAAATGAATGCTAATATTCCTTGTGTCAGCATCAAAGCCAGCATATGATCAGAGTGGTGCAGTGCAGTGAGATCTTACCATGGCACGGTGCACGTGGAGCCGTGCTTCACTCCTGCCAGCTCCTGGATCTTGTGGATCCGCTCTGCCTGGATCTGGTACAGGGTTTTGCCGCTCGGCAGCCCAACATTGTACATCCCTTTGGGATATTGAACGCCCAGACGGGTCCCCTGACCACCGGCCAAGAGCAGGACGCCCACTCGACTCCTTGAGATCTGCAGCAGCCCTGTGAGAAAAGAGCGGGAATACGAGCAGCAGTTAGTATGTTTGTGAACTTCACTGATTTGCCAACACAGCACAGTCAGAGTCATAGAGTAAAGTGAAAGTCTGATTAAACTTTATAAGCTGCATTAACCTTTAACTGTGTTTATGATGCTGTTCAGTAGTTTCAGCCTAGTGGTTCACAGTAATGCTGACACATCCCACTGTAACAGGCTGTACATGAGTGGACCATTCTCTATTCAGTTCAGTTTTATTCATATGGCAGAATTTATCTCAGGACACTTTTCACACAGAGTAGGTCCAGACTTTAACAGTACACACCTCCAGCAGAACCAGGATCAGGGTGGGGGGGGGCGGTCTGCCTCAACTGCTTCTCAAAACCATATAAAGACACACAGTTGTTTTTCATAACCTCGCCCTCCACATACCTCAGGTTACACATTTGCCTAATGGAGTCAAAACCTTGCCTTTTTCAGTCCAAGTGCAATAAACACAAAACATCAGATACACACAAACAGTAAACATACAAAGCCCTCTTTGTAAAACGAGCTGAGCTGTGTCCAACGCTGTCAACTACACACACACACATACTGCAGTATGAGACTGACTGCACTGGAACTAGAAGCTCATGATGAAATGGATTAGTGTCAAAGTGTGAATGTTGAATTTTATTGTGGTGCATTTAGAGCCACTTTTCCAACACTGATGATGTTGCTGTATTTCTTCTCATAAAGAGGGGGATTCTGAATTTCCCGATTACTGAATCTGAAATCGGCTCGAGGTGGAACTAGTTTTAACTGCTACTGCTTCTATCTTAAAGGGTCACCAGGTAAATCTGGAGGGCGATGAGATGATGAATGAGAAAGGAAAAAAAAAAAAAAAAAGTTCTGTGTCTGGTCTTTTGGACTTTTTCTCAAATCTCAGATGTGAGAGACATGTTGGATAATTTGGACCAAAAAAAGATATTTAACTGAAACCATGTGAGGAGCTCTGTGGTGAAATGTGATGATTCACAGACATTTGAAAACTTACAAAGGTCCTAAGTAGACATTGCTTTTATGTAAGAGGACACAAGCCAAAAAGTTTAATATTTAATATTTACAGTAGACTTTAAATCTTTATAAGCTTATTCTGTTTTTTTAATGTAAAATCTTAATCTGTTGAATAATGAGTAACTACAGCTGCCCAAACATGTAGGAGTCAAAGATACAACAACAAAAAAGTTTGAGAACCGCTGAATTAAAGAACAAACAAAAACCCTCAGAACCCTGCTGAGGTAAATCTACTTATTTCACAGACAGGAAACACACTGCCATGGATACAGTGAGTTTACATGTTATGAACCACTGATGAACTGACACCTATCACTGATCACTGACTGAGGAGCTTCTTCTCTGGTTTCTCATCAGATGTATGGAGGTTTATTTACAGTGGTGTTTTCATGTCTGTTCAGGTCTGACTCTGGTTTTTGTCTGATGTGAGTTTCACATGTTTTTGGATGTTGATATTTGATGATTGTTAAATGATCTTATTGATCTGGTTTGTTCTGGAGATCAGTTTGATAGTTTTGATACGATATGTGAATAAATGTAACCAGTAATATAATACATGAGGAGCTCTAAGAAACTTTGATTCTGTCAGAGTATCTGTCAGAGGAAAGAGGTTGGAGAAATGTCACAAACAGGCAAAGAGACTGAGAGCAGCACAGAGAACTAGGGAAAAACACCATCTCCATGTTGTTGTTCACAAACCTGGCTCCCTCCTCCTCTTCCTCTTTTTCCCAGAACTAACAATTCTCCATTATCCCTCTCAAACCCCCACACTCACCTTCATCCTCCCACAGTGACAGGCAGCTCTGCTCACTCTTCCTGACGCTGCCGATGAATTCTGGAGGGACCGGGTCTATGTCCTGGTCCAGACTGGCAGCAGGGGAGGCTGCAGCCCTCGCAGCCCCCTCACAGTGCTCCTTCAGTCCCCTCAGGTCCAGCTGAGCCAGCTCCTGGAGGAAAGCGTCCCGGTCCTCCTCACACAGCTCCGGCCAGAACTGCAGGATGTGGGTCTGTCCCGCACTCTCTAGGCTCTGCCTCACCTGGTCCACAGAAAACATTTTGAGTCTCGGTACCGGAGAAAACCGAAGTCTGACATCCAACTTCCCTGTCTCCGCTGCAGGCTGGAGGTCCGGGTAGTGCGAGCCGCGGTGGAGGAAATGACTGCGTGCACAACGTGAACAACTCGTGACTCCAGGAAAAGATCCCGCTGAGAGAGAGAGAGAAAGAGAGAGCAGGTCTAACAGGATGTCCAGCAGGAGCCGAGTCAGGGACTACAGGTCTACAGAGGTAGCCATGTCTGAAAACCGACATGTGGAGACTCAACAAGTCCAAGCTGACTCAGCGTCTCCTCAGCTGACTGAACCGCCTGACTCTATAACCAGAGTCCGTACCGACCTGGTCCTGACTAAACCGCTAGACCACGTTTATTTAGCCGCGGACATTTCTTCTTCTTCGCCCTTTATCCAGCCCAGGGACCGTCTCTAAAGTGCACACTCAGAAAAACAGTTACAGTTAGTTCATTTTATTTAAACTAAGTTATAATAGACAAGTAAATATTAAAAATTTGCCCCATATCTATTACAACTAAAGCTACAACCAAATTAAAGATAAAATGCGGAAGTAACACCATCGTTTTGTGGAAGAGGATTTTTAATACTGGGGACGGTTGCAACACTTTTTGTATTTCTCTGTTACTCCGAGACTATTTGTTCTAGACCAACTAAACTTTTATATATTACATCTGTCTGATAATTACCCATAGCATTTAAAGATAATTACATATGACAGATCATTCACAATATTTATTTTAAATGGAAGAATTCAGATGCTGCAACTGACCTCAAGCCCTGGGGACGGTTGAAACACAGATCAGAGATAGTTGCAATATATTAAAAATGCATCAAATTTTAAGTATTTTTTTAGTATTCTGAAAATATGCACTGTTTTACAATTATATTTTCAGAATAACATGCTTATTAACATTCATGTTAAAATATTATTTATTTATTTAATATTGATCAAAGAACAGTTATCAGGTTTTGTTTTGTGTAGAACATAGAACCTGCCTTCAGTCAGAATAGACACTATTTATTTATTTTGTTGCTTATGATGAAAAGAACAGGCAAATATATGATAAAATAATTCCCTAAATAACTTGTTTTTATTCTCTTATGCTATGCTATGCTATGCTATGTTACACTGTTGTGTGGTCTGTTGTGATTTGGCTGCTCAGCTTGAGGAAAGTTACAATAACTTGTTGCAACCGTCTCCACCCTGTCAGCCATGACAGAACATCATGTGACACACTGACACACGCTAACCAAGTCACTGAGAAGTCAACAACACAATGATTCAAACTAAGTCAGTTTTGATTAATTCAAACAAAAGCTCAGGACACTTTGATAAAAATACAACTCATGAAAAAAGTTACTTTCATTCCTGATAAAACAAGTTTTTTTCCAGTAAATACAGCAGCAGATGTTGGCTGTGTCTTCTCTCTTCCTGGTGGGGGAGGGTCTAACTGAGCATGTGCAGTATGAGTGTCATCACTCTAGCATGATTTTGATTGAAGGAATAAGACTTGTTGCAACAGTCCGAGTCTCCCCTCACTATGCAAAAGTAAATATGTACATATGTTGAATATCTATGAAATCTATACTCATACGACGTGAATACAACATTAGACCGTTCTCATTCATGCTCAACCTTGAATAAATGAATCTAAATGTCTACAGACGAGTAAATGTCAAAAAGATGTATGATAGACCTCCACTGAAATGTCTTTTGAATGTCAGAGTGCTGAAAGGACATATCATTTATTTATTTTAGGGTTGTAGACAAGAGCACATTTCCCCTTTGTATTACACTGACACAAACAACAAACATTTGTCATGTGGTGTGATTTCTGGTACAGAGTTGAATAACAAATGAAACCAAAATAAAAGACTGGACACATTCAATGCTGAACTAGTTTATTTAACAGCTGATCTCATACAAGCATAAATATTCTTTTCACCATAACATTCTTTCAATGGATGCATCTACACAAGCTACTGTAAAAGCACTCACATACTCATTCTTGCATCTCTGTCACTTACAGCTAGCATATTAAAATAAAATAGAAATATATACTGAATACATTTTGAAAACTATGCCATCATTTACCAATATACATTGTAGCCTTTAGTTTGTATAGTCTGGTAGTTCCTGTACAGGTTGGTTGGTCAGTACAACGTACAGTAAGGGCTACTTTTAAGACATTAGTTACTTTTTACTGTACAAAATATGGAAAACATTTACACACAGCCACAGGGTGACATCATTCTGTGTCACTAATTTATGCATATATGATATCAGAGCAAGGGGTCAGATTAACACTTATGCCAGGAAGCGAGAGGAGGAAAGAGGGATGGACCTGTGAAAGAGGATCAACACTCAAACGAGCAAACATAAGCCCATCATCTCTTCTCCACCTGCTGCTAAGACACAGCGTGAGTTCAAAAGCAGATGTGATGCTGGAGTAAGGCAGCTGACGAAAGCAGCATGGTATTCTGAAGGTCACAAGCACAGTCCAACGTGTGAGACTGCAGTCCTACCAGAGACACGCACAGACTGTTGCTTTGCAGAGCAGGGGAGCTGGCCTTTTAACGAATACATCCATCCTTTTTATTACCGTGCTTTCCACAACATACATTTGATTCAGTATGAAGAGATCCTGTTCAGATTATATCTGTCACTGAATGTGTTTATTCTTTACAGTCAGCTGTGCTTAAGCCTGAGCAGTGTTTGCAGCTGAAATGCTTTCTGTCTTATCATCACAACAAACTGATGTGAAATCAGAGGAATCTTTTCACGGAGACCCAAAATCAGTACTTCTAAAATAAATGACCACATTAATAAATTGTGTAAAATATTTAAATAAAGCAATAATTTGTAAACCTGCACCAAAGCCAATGTCAATCAGCATACACCATCCTTAAAAAAAAAAATCCAAATTCTTTTTAAATGATCTGCGACAAAATTTAACAAGTTCTTCTGTGGTCAAAATATCCTTTTTCCTCAAAGCACAGTCCCCTCGCTATTAAGCTAGTGAGCTAAACAACTGCTACCAGATTTAGCCAGTTAGCTCCTGTTGGCCTGAGCAACTACAATGTCAAAGAAATTGTGAATCAACCAGCTAGAGGCAGCTGTTGTAATCAACACAGTACACAGGCACAGAAACTAATATCTCCTTTTATTTATTTAGCTTAAGAAGGCTGCACATGCTAACTACCTAGCTGGCTGTCTAGGTGGATGCGGTTAGGGAGCTTGGTTTATTATTCAGCATCAAAGTGAAGACACAGTGTTAACAGGAGCAGCTAATGTTAGCAGAGTTAACTCAGCAGTGTTTTGATGCTATAGACAAACAACTCTGAAGAGTGAAAAGACTATCTTTGTGGTCGCTCGAGCTAACAGGAGCTAGCTAACACGGCTAACACTGGCTCTTCACTTTGAAGCCGAGTAATAATTTAAGATCAATTGCTGACCTAGCTGCTTAGCCAGCTAGACAGGTAGCATTAGCAGCCTTTCTACCCTGAATAAATAGAAGAAGATATTCGTTTATGTGTCTGTGCACTTTTTATTTACAGCAGCAGCCACACAGTCGAATTCGACTTTAGCTAACAAGTGCTAACTGGCCAAATTTTGTAGAGAGGATGGGGGTATGTGAAAGGTGAGAGGCAACACATGAAAAGTAACATTAGGAAATAAAACTACACAGTACATAAAAGTGTTATTGGGAAAACTGCCATGATGAAATAAAAACAGACTTCCATTTGTAAAAAGGACACTTTGAAAAATCAATAATCAAATAAAAATCATATCTATGATCCCCTGCGACTTCACAAATTCACCAAACTCCATCACTTGTTATTGTTTTGATTGAGAGACCCCTAGGGGCATAAAATAGCATACTGCCTTTAATATTGGACACTTTGGGCCTCCGTATTTATCACTCAAAAACAAGCCTCAGTTTTCCACCAAGACCACAGGTTACTGTAAAATCAAACAGCCACATAAAAATGAAATGATTCAGTACAATCGATCACACATTCAGTCCTTAATCCTTTGTGAAAGAATAAATAAATAAATACAGTAATAAATAAAACAAAAACAGGAATTAAAGCAGAGTACCTTAAAGTGCATTCAGTGTCCCACAGACCCCAGCTCTTATCGTGTTCAGGTGCATTTACGTCAGAGAGGCTTGGCACACAAGGCACTGATGGGAATCTGTGACACAGACATCAGTCAGGCTGGAAGCGCTTCCTCTGATTGGCTGTCTTACCATGTAACTTAAAGGAGTGTTGATTTACATCGTACAAGACAACATGGTGATGAAATATTCCTTAAAGATCCAACTTAAACAAACTAACAGAAATATACAATATAAATCCTTGTCAGACAGTTTCCCTTGTACACAACACAAATACATGTTTTCTCTTGATGCTTCACATTGATTTAATGAAAAGAAACTGATTAAAAAACATAACTGATATATTGTACAGGAGTTAAGGAGGAATGGAGGTGAATGCTAAAGCTTGTGTACAGTTTAGAGAGACGTTAACCTCTGAACTGTCACAGTATTATACTGTCAGCACTGAAAAGATGCTGCCAAAGCAAAATAAGATCATTGTGATGTTTGATGAGAGTAACTCTGTGGTGAGTGAAAACACAAACGAGTTTTCAAAATTAATAATTTTGTCAATTACATATCATTGTTTATTATATAATCTTTCTTGTTCTAATTGACACTGAGAAAATGTCTAGTTTTTGGGCTCAGATATTTTCTATCTGACAGCCCTCAGACTAATGTTATTAAATGCAAAGAAAAAGAAAAATTCAAGTTTAATCACCTGTTTTTGTAAAACCAGGATCAACTGGCCTTCATGACTGAAGTTTCATTTCTCATTTTTCAAAACCAGAAAATGTTGTGATTACGGCTTCTGCCTGCTTTAGCTGCATCTCCAATAAAAATGGAGCAGGAGCCCTTCTTCACAGGTGAACACACTGATGCTTCATGAAAAAGTCTAATTATGGAAAGGATTCAGTCTTGTGTTTGGTAGGGAGTGTAGAGTTTTCCTTCTCCTTTCTAATCCTCTCTCACTATTAAAACCGGCCCTGAAGTGGAAGGTAGCCACATACCTTCAGTCAGTATTTCCTCTGTTGTTGCTTTCACTCAGTGTACAGCTAAATGCTAAACAACAGAGTCAAAACCTAAACCAAACCAGCAGATGACATTAAAGCCCGGCCACATACATTCTAATTAATAACAAACAAAACACACTGAGGGGATTTGCTGCTGCAGCCGTACCTGGTCAGGTAAATGTTAGAAGGCTTTAGATGGATACACTGTGTGACTGACATTACTGAGTCAGTTCACTGACATTATAGCCTCTGTATTAATGTGCTAATGTTACACTACATTTTAACATTTCAGCAGTTTACCACAAGAAGTAAACAGACTGAAGGTCACCAGGAGACGTGCTGGTTCCTGCTCTGTAAAGCTGCTGATGTAACTGACTCCAGAGGAAACTCAATGTTATTATTCTGTAACTGTCTCTCGTGGCCACAGAGGGTGCTGTTCAGCGTCTGGCTTAAATGGCACCAACCATAACTGAGTGACTGTGCCTAATGCAACACTCAGCGTGTAGGAACACTGCTCTATATATCAACATCAACCACCACCAAAGTGCACGACATCTGACAGTCTGACAGCTCAGCCTCCAGCGGATCTTCAGCTTTGTATTTAAAATCTATCAGTTTTTGGAAAAGCACAACTGAACCTGGATCAGTACCTTCTTCACAAACTGCAACGCTCACAACGCCGCCCAGCACAGATGTACTGGACGGAACAAACAGCAATACAACAGTGATACTCCAGGATCATTACCACAGGCAGGGTGTGGGTAGTGCGAAGGTGGCACTGGAGGAAGAGGGTGACTCAACTTAAGATTCATCCCTTTGGAAGCATTAATGTGTTTAGACGATATCATGACACAATTCACATTTAGGCCTGAGGAGAGTGATGGAGTGATGGAGAGGTTCACCCTCCGAGCGCAAACATGGCTGCCAAAGAAGTTTGAAAACAGATCAAAGAAATAAAACTGTAAAAATCTGAAAAAAACATTTTTGCTAGTTTCACCACATGTTTAAGAATCAAGTATCTGTGACAGTTTAGTTGTGGTTTTGTTTTATATGCATGACCTCATCTATCAGACCGTATATGAGGCCCAGGCACTGAAAGCTAATGTTTCTTAATGCACGGTCCTGATGGCACTACAGAGTTTCTCAGTCCACACTGAAGTCTGTCTTCAACTGTCAGAAGAAAGCTGAGGGACAGATCGAACATGACGGAGCACATTAAACACACACAGGGAATTTACACACCTGCAGATGTTAGATCCACCTCTGCTCAGTGCACAGTCAGTGATGAGAGACATGGGGAATGCTTTATGATAAACCTAAAGCCCTTCAAGACTGCGACCTGCCACACCACTGTCAGTGTCAGTGCCCAAACTGGTACAAGGTGTTTACTGGTCCACCAGTAAACCAGTAAACGTTCAATGAATTCAATGTAAACTTGAGTTTTCCTAAACAAAGTCAAAAGGTGCTGATAGGCTGTGCAAATTTTCCCACTGGGTAATAAACCGGTGACGACACCAGGTGTTACAGATTACACCGAACACGTGTCGGCTCAGCATCTGTAGATCAGGAGTGTTACCAGCTGCTGCTTCCTCCAGACACAGTGTGCCTGGCTCATTCATGTCCAGGTTCCCTTCTGACACTGGATTTAAATCCAAAAGATTCCCAGGTAGATGCTTTTGCTTTTGGCTTCGACACCGAATCCTCCGCCATCGTCTTGTGGTCACGTGATCAGACTCCACTACTCTGTGAAGTGACCCTTTCAGGTTATAACGGGAGCCTCCCACTCAGTACTAATAACTAGTATTAGTATTTTATTTGGTGAATGTAGGAGCTACCACTGATACGCCAAAATGAATCAAATGATTTTATGTTTGTAAAAAGAAAAAAAAAAAAAGAAAAATGATTGTGGGAAGTCATGTAATCATGCGAGCCTGAACACCTAGTTACCGTGGCAACCATAGGTGCTGAACTTCTGAATTGCTAACGGAATGATTAAAAAAACAGCAAACCATAGTAATTGCTTCAGTTAAGATTTCCTCCTTCCACTAAGTCTTCATCGTCCTCATCAGTTCTCATTCCTCTTCATTTACATCATCTCACTTTTGTCCTTTAAACCCTGGACTTTGAATTGAATGTTTTAAATGTGGAGAATTTCAGCTGCTTGTTTCTTAGATCCAGAAGAAAAGCGAAGAAGCCTGTAGCCTCTGGATTTCTTCTGTCTTCCTCCCTCCTCACTTGGACTGGACCCCCAGGGTGATCTTCAGGTACTCATAGACCACGTAGCTAATGCTGACTGATGGAATGACCTTCATGAAGTTGGGGGCCAGGCCTCTGTAGAGTCCCGTGGCCCCCTCGGTCCTGACGATATGTCTGAACAGGCCCGTCATGCTCATCTGAGGGCCTCCTTCCTGGGTGGCTGAGGGAGACGGAGAGAGGACATGCTCATCAAACACACGGCACCGTGGACCTGAACCTGAACAAGTCCAGGACCATCACACACCCTGCAGAAAATATTAATGGTGTCAAATTGTTCACAAGTCTCTCTGTTGGAAGCTACGATCCACTGTGCTACACGAAGAGTTTAGAGGATGAATATGGTGCAGCCGGTCGCCATGGTGACAGAGTGACACCCTGCTGCAGACAAACAGAGCAGTGCTGTCTGACAGCAAATGTAATGAACACACACACCTTCACAGGTTTCCACCTGTTTCATGAGGTTGAAACAAGAGTTTTTACAGTTGCAGCCTCACACAGAGAAGTAAGAGAGATTTAGAAAAACCACCAACCAGTCAAGTATCAGGAAGTATGGTCACAGTCTCTCCTTCCTGAGTTACAGTGTTGAATAATGACCACAAGTGTTTTTACACATTATGATGTCACAGTGAAGTATGTCATCACTTCATCATTTTATCCTGTCAATTGTGTTGTAATTAGTTTATGATTTCTTGAGTTATGGTCAAAAACATTTTTGTTTTGTGAGGTCACAGTGACCTTGACCTTTGACTGATGAGCAAATTCTAATCAGTTCGTCTCCGAGTGCAAACGAATGCTTGTGGCAAATGTGAAGAAATTTCCTCAAAGTGTTCCTAAGACATCATGTTCATGAGAATGGAACGGATGGACAGAAAACAGAACACCTCTGGCCACAGCTGCGTGTGTGGAGGTGCAATAAAAACATCTCAATCGAACCATCTCACAAACCGACTAACAGGTGATCTGTCAGCTGGGCTGTTCCTGACGCTCAATAATAAGCTGTACAGAGCAGCAGAGTTGGGCAGCGACTGACCTTGTGCCTGCATTCGAGTCCTGACCAGGGCGAGCGGGTAGCTGGAGAGCTGACCACATGTGCTGGAGGTGGTGCCACAGGCCAGAAGAACAAACACTCCGGGGTCAGCGCTGTCTGTGGCGTAGCGCTGCAGCCAAGAGTTCTTCAGAGTCTGACAGAGGAGAGCGAAGGAACGAGACTGAGCTGCAGAATAATAAACAATAAAGAAAATAAAAAAGACACGCACACACACACACACATGCACACACCTCATAGACGGCCAGGTCGATGCCAGCGTAGGGGATGATGCCCAGCATGTTGGGGACGTAGCCCTTGTAAAAAGCGGCCACACCCTCCCTCTGGAAGATATGTTTGGCACAGTCCAAGATGCCTGAGTACTGACCCGTCTTCCTCAGGGCTAACCGTGTCTTCAGGACCTGAGGAGACAGGAAGTGATGTCAGGCCTTCTCACAGAGGGAAGGAACCTCCACTTCAGTCCAAGACTCGAAAAAAAAAAAAAAAAAAAAAAACTTTCATACTTGTACAGAGTATCATAGGTGTGCCGTGCATTATCTTTCATAAGAAAATAAGTTGGTGTTATGAACCTCATTTACATAAATAACTTGCTCACACTTTGTGCATAACTGACGGTCTGTGAGTCTGCGTGAAGGTCTGTTTCCCTCCAGATAAGAGGTCACAGTACAGTTTCACGTCATGGGTTCAAGGCTAAAAGTTAAAATGGGCAGTCAGTCACAAGACAATGTATTTCTGCACACAAACATCATGACTCATGAGTTTCTACACAGCATTTACAGATACACACAATCCTTATGATCACGCAGGGTATGTGTTTAATGCAGGTCTAGTTTCATGGTATGTCTTCACAGGTCTCTCACCTCCATGGGGTAGATGCTGCTCTGAGCAATGACTCCAGCCAGGGAGCCGGCTACCAGCCGCTCTGCGATGCCCAGCGTCTCCTGGTTACTTCCTATCAGTCGTTTAATCTGAGAGACAGGAAATTAATGTTTGTTCAGCAACAACACAAAACGAGACAGAAGTAAACGACTCATCTGAACCAGAGCTGTGTGAGGTCATACCTGCTCGTAGGCCATGAACTTAATAGCAGACTCAGGGGCGATCTTGATGACATTGATGCCGTTGCCTCGCCACAGTGACCTCACACCGCCTTCTCGGATCATCTGGGAAAAGCCGCCAGCGATGTGCATGCTGTTGCTCTTGGAGGCGTGAACCTGTGCAGGACAAACAGTCAGCACGTCTTCACACAGGGGATCAGTCCTTCACCTCCCTCTGTTCCGTTATATAGTGAAGACGCGCCTCATCCACGAGCTGTGTGTGGTGCGTTACCTGCATGAGAACTTTGAGCCTGTCCAGTGGTGCTGTGCAGGTTCGAGACACGGCCCCAGCTCCTCCTCCGGCCACTAGGTGTCGCCACCACATTCCTGTTTGCTTCTCTTCTGCCGTGAACTCGTCAGGCACCATCAAACTCTCCCCGACATCAAAGATCTGTGGAGGAAAAACAGAGGTTTCAGTCTGGTGACACCGTCGTCCTCAGCACACAGTAGAAGAACTGTCGGTGCGCAGTCAAACACGTCCCTGTGCACCGGGGGTGCGCCATGCTCACTTGGTTTACGGAAGAGAACGACTCTGTTGCTATGGTTGACGTCAATTCTCATGGACGAGCACGCTTGCAGGAACCACAGCGATTGGTTGATGAAAGACTGAAAATGCACATGCGACATCCCGCAGTAATAACAAAAAAAAAACACTGAAAAATAAACGAATACAAATGAAATAATAACGGATTAGGAGCTGTTTACAAAAGTAGTGCATTCTCCAAAATGCATCTGTATGATGAGGTTTGTCTCGACCTGGAAGAAGCATTGCAAAGTTGCATTTTCTAGTGCAGTGTTGCCAAACACTTCATTTCTGCACTGATCGGCTTGTTTCAGTTGGTAGGAGACGTTTCTGCACCTTCACAAACTCCACAACGATCATTATTCCCTCCCGATTGAGTCGTATCTTTTAAGTAATTCAGCGTCATTTAACGTTTCCAGAACAATGTGATGTGGAATGACAGCAGCCAGTTAAGATTCTTAGTGATTTGGTCTCAGTGAGTTAGGAGTCCTCTCCACTGCTTCTAACTTCTCCCAGACTTAGGAGCTACTTTTAGCGCTAAGTAGCTTTGTGAATTACGCTTAGTCAGAAAAATACGGAGTCCTAAAGTTAGGACTGACACGCCCATTATTTTTAAGATCAGCAGGTTAGGAGCTTCTTTTAGCCTGAAGATGCTTTGTGAATACGAGTCCTGATGTTTTGGTTGGAGACACTGGGGGATTATTAGTGGAGAAAGTTTTCATTTCCCTACAATATTTCATGAGCTTGTGTGAACTGTTTTCAGTGCTGCCTGTTAGTTAATGTGCCTGTAAACACTGAGGTTTCTGTGGTGAGTTTGTAACAGTCTGGTGCTGGGTGCTAAATTTAGATTTAGACTGCAGATGGAAGAGAAACCCGCTGCCTTCAGACGGCTGTGAGGAGACTCACCACAGTGAAGATGTCAATACAGACCAACTTACTGTTGTGGAGAGCAGAGCTAATCATTCTGTTTAGCTGGCTGTACTGCCAGTCACACAGAAAAAACTGGTTTTGTGTGCAGTTATGTGTCAGCTGGTTGAAACAAAAGCTCGAATCTGCTCTTTTCTAAGATGAACTCTATCACCGGTCATTACCGGCTCTGTCAGAGTCATTGGTGCAGCTGGTCCCAGTGGATCAGTCCAAGGCTGCGCTTCTTCCCCAGTCCGGCCGTGGAGCCTACACTGCTCTGGTTTTACTGAGAGGAGAACGCTACGAGCTGCTAAAGGCTCCAGCTGGACTCAGAACTGGTTTTTCTTCTGCTCCACGTGTCAGTAACGTGATGCTTCATAAGGTTACATGTCTGTTTTTATTTGTGACCAGCTACAGTAGAAATGATAACATTAGTTAACTCGCTGGTAGCCATATTATGAAGTTGTTCGGCAAATGTCGCTAGTTGGCTAACTGTCAGCATTGCTGTGGATCATATCACTGCAATGCTAGCGTGGGCCAACGGTTGTGGGTGGATTGGTTTTTGCTGGCTCTGGTGAAATCACATGAAGAGAGGGTGACTGCATGTGTGGCTGACGAAGCATTTGTTTTGGTCTAAGTTGCTGGTGGTGTAGTGAGACATCTAGTGGCAGTGACGATCGCCTACAGAACCTTCACTGTCGGAGAGAGAGCAGACAGTTTACCGTGGAGTGTTTCCAGTAGAGGATGATCTCTGGGATGTTGCCTGCTGGGTGGAGGAGGTGATAATCCCGCCACTCGTTCCAGTCAATCGTCATTGTTCCGTTTTTATCCATACTGACGGAGATAACACAGCAGGTACAGACTGTTAGGAATGTGACAGTTTCAGACAGAGAGCAAGCTGCTCACATGCAATCACGGTGACGTTTGTTCTTCCTTTAATGAGTTCAGGTGCACTGTGCTGTAACAGGATGCTTTATGAGCGCACTGTGAATCAACATGTTATCACATCATTGCTTTATTCTGAACAATGTGATGTTTGTTGCATGTTTCCTTTGAAAGCAGCTGGTAACTGAATTAGACGATGCAGTGGTGAGTAGTGCAGAACTGGCTGAGCAAGCAGACTGTAGAAGCTACTACTTACTACAAGATAGGGGCCCAAATACGGCCCCTCCTTATTCTGAGACAAGCCAGAGAGAAGAAAAGACAGACAGACACACAGACAGACAGGAGGTTAGAGGACACACTGAGCCACAACAACATGAGCCAGTAAAACCTACACTGTGACCCCTGGATGGAGCTGAGGGAGCTGTGATTGGCTGACTAACCTGTCAGTCTAGCTGACTAAACACACCCCT
This sequence comes from Seriola dumerili, assembly GCF_002260705.1. Lineage (NCBI taxonomy): Eukaryota > Metazoa > Chordata > Actinopteri > Carangiformes > Carangidae > Seriola > Seriola dumerili. The sequence continues at coordinate 2,092,540 of NW_019174336.1, forward strand.
CTTACCTGAATGTCTTATTAAACGTGAGAGTAAGTGTTGTGGGTTTGTTAAAGTGCTAACATGTTTACATAAAGAGCTGCCTGACTGAGAGGAGCTACAGTAACAAGAACCTGTGACTTCATTTAAAACTGCTCCAGTTTGTTTGGGGGGTGGTGTTGGGGGTGGTGTTGGGGGTATTTACTCCTCTGTTCCAGTTCACATGCCTATGAATGTGACACATTATAAAATGAAGAAGGAGGGAGACGTCACACACACACTCTCAAACAGGGACTGACTCTGAGACTGTGGATCACAGCTTCACTCTCACCTCCGGAGAATCTTCTCAGCCTGCTCCTCAGAGATGTTCACTCCCAGGTCCCGCAGAGACTGCATTATCTCTTGTGAGTCGATCCGACCTACACCGCAGAAATTCAGCATTTATCTCGCCACTGATTGTACACATAAAAGGTCAGCTTAGTCTCTGTCTTGGGAAACTTCCTTAGAGATTCCTTACCATCATTCTTCTTGTCCAGACTCTTAAAGACGAGGCGGAGTTTCTTCTCGTGGTCTCGGAGATAATGAACAAACTCCTCAAAGTCCAACTGTCCGTCCAGGTCTTTGTCCCCTGCTTTCACTATTTTCTGTAAGGGGAGAAGCGGGGGGGGGGGGGGGGGGGGGGACATGCGAGGGACTTTAATTGAGAATCAAACATGTGAGGAAATGGGAACGAGGACAGCTGCAGAGACAAGAAGCAGCTCATGAACATGTTGCTTTAGTAGCTGGGAATACAGTAAATTATCTGTAAAGGATGTTCACTTGAACTAACTGAACTAATCCATCTCTGTTATTAAAGACTTTATAGACAAAGCGATGTGACAAACAGCAGCCTGCACAGTCTCCTCCATCTGTGCACTGTTGACTCTGCCTGCAGTTCAGACCACTTTACAGCCGTCAGCTTATTAGTCATCTTAGACAGACCATGGCACTTTCTACAGCCTGCCAAGCCAGCTGGAAGGATTCCTACAGGAGCTGGAACATGAAAACACCCTTACCGGCAGGAAACAGCTACCCGAGGGAGGAACAGCTGGGTGTGCAGAGCAGAGAGGAAACCCGTATGTTTGTCTCACGCTGAATCCACCTCAGCAATACTTTGGCAAATGATCTGCTCTGATAACGAGGGGTGGGGGTGGGGGTGGGGGGAAAAACTGTCCAAACATGAAAAAAAGAAAAAAAGAAAATCAACCATGTGCACCGCTGCACTGACAGCAGGAAGGCCAGGTCACAGGCCACTGTCTGTGGTGTGTTTATACAATCAACCATTTCACAGAAAAACAGTCATATAAAGTTTCAGTTGAAAGTTTATTTTTTCCCTTCAGACACTCTCAGAATGCAACGACCAGTAATGACCACAGGGTGGAGCACTCCTGTACTGGACACAGCAGACACTGCTGAGCCTCTCTCTGACATCCACAGGTGTGATGCAGTGAAGTTATTCAATAAACCATTTAAACAAATATGGTCAGCCAGTTCTGCACAGCTGATGTTTTGACTGAAGCTGCCTGAGCACACACTGCGTCGAAGCCAACCTTCAACATGATTATTACTGAGAAGCAGCACGCGGTGGAGTCACACGGTGGAGTCACAGTGGTAGCTCCCGGCCTGATCTGTCAGGTCTGAATTAAATGGCTGACTAACTCCTATCACAGAAACAAAACAGCTGCAACAGCTAAAAATAAACCATGTCAGTCTCAACCATAAGTGGAGGTTTGGGACAAGGCAATCATGTCATGTCTCTGAGTGTTTGCTGCAGTGACCTTTACCTTTCAAAGGCTGATTCTGAGACACTAGTGGCAAATAAACCAGATACCAGATAATATCTGGTTGTAAAACAAAGAACTGAACACTAATAAAGTGACAGTGGAGATTCACCTGTTATAATTATTTATTCTGAGAGACGAAGAATGTTGGTACCAAGTTCTCGCATCAATCCATCAAATTTCCCTGAAGACATTCCACTCAGAACCAAAGGATCAACCTGACGACAGAAAATCGCTTAAGAATCACAGTAACTAAGATTCATCATCTGGGAACCACGAGCACAACCTATAGGAACAAAATCATCCAGCAGATTTACAGGACAATTTAAAGCTGTGGTCTGATGCAGGTTAGAGTTGGCATTTAAAACCACGCGCAGACTTCATTTTGTTCATGTGTGTTAATACTTTCACCAACGCTGCGTTCATGAACTGTCCCCTCAAATAAATACTACCCCACATTCAGTCACTAGACTCAACGATGACGCAGACTGAGTGCCTCACCTCCTGATTGGGTCTCATTGGTCACGACATCCAGACAGTGGTGAATGCATCATGGATAGAGACCAATGGTAAATATCACACAGCTGAATATGAAGACAGCATGGCTCAAAAAAAGACCAATATGCGCCAAAGTGATCGATCATTAATCGTAAGTTTGATACTGATTCGAAGTCGTATCACCCTGCTGGACAAAAAGTCAATGGTTCAACAAAGTCATTCAGACTGATCCTCTATGTCAGGGATGCCATGGTTACGGCCCACGGGCCGGACACGGCCCGATTGAACATCACATCCGGCCCGTGGGTTGATATGGGAGAGATTTTTTGTCTGCTTTGCGAGTGGGTAAAGTTGTTTTAGAAAGACAAAACGCCAAAAATGTGAATTAAATCAGATAATTTCATTAGGTAAAAATGTGTTATGAACGAATAAAATAGGTTACATACTTTATTAATCCTGCGGAGCTGCCTGGTGTGACTTTGCGGGAGACAAACAGCGCAGTGAGCCCCCCTCCCCCCCTCCCCCTAAGCTTAAATTGCTTGCACAAAACTTTTGATCAGCACTCAGCATTTGTTTATTGTTGTTGTTCATTTAAACTAGTATGCACAGAGAGCGTGAGGGGGCGGGCGAGGAGAGAGAGAGAGAGTGAGCGAGCGAGCAAGTGTGAGAGCTAGAGTGAGCTCTGCGGTCTTGGCCATTAGTTCATGTTATTTTTATGTAGGTAATATGTTGTCAAATATGTTTAAACTTAAATAAACTAGCCTACCTATACAGTAGTTATGTCTCGTTGTATTAGTTTGTCCTGGTATTGATGTGATGCGCGTCATTGAATAATGCGCAAATAGATATTCAAATAGTTTGAATATATGTGTTTTTTTAGAGGGAATATTCAAACGTCATTTTTGAGCAGTTTTGACAGCCCTAGCATGGATAGGACAATATTACGTTTTCAGAGGGTACTGTGACTTGCTTTAGGCTTCTATGTAATTGTAGGCCTCATTGTGAGGCTATTGTGGTGCCAATGAAATTTCTTTTTGATGTGTAGGCTTTAATGATAATTTCAAACAGTGATGTTGAGTCAGTGTTTGGTCTTTTCAGTTCGAAAGTGTAATTCGGCCCGCTGAGGTCTCACTTGAAAAAAATCTGGCCCCCTGAACAATTTCACCCTGGCATCCCTGCTCTATGTGTATATGTATGTATATGTTTTTATATATACACAGTATTACACACACATAATATCTGCACATATCTTCACTGGAAATTCAATGGATGGTTGTCGCAATATTTCGCTCTGAACCAAAGTGATGGATCAACAGGCCAACAGACATCACCACCATTTCTCTCACATGCAGAGTAGAACCTGACATGAAAGTCATAAACACTTCAATCCTCAAAAATGAACATGAATGATTTGTTTAAGTTGTTCAAAGAACTTAACAGTAAATGAATATGAAGATTAATCAGGTTGTTTGATCTGTTGGTAGTTGCTGTTACTGAGCCGTAGAAAGATTAATACATAGAGCTCATTAGAAAGTTGGGCAGTAGATCTCTAACATTAATTATCCTGTAGGTGAGACGTCATTGACAGCTTTGGAAAAACCTAATAAAAGAACCATCAAGTTTCCAAGGTCATTACTGTGAGAGAACACAGCCACATCTTTACCCTACCTGTTGGAGATCAGTGGGTGGTGCCACCATGATTAATACTGTGGTCTTCTTTGGAGTAACACTACTCCTGCTGATGTCTTTACTGTCAGAGGAGTGTGCAGTCTTTCCCTGGAGAGCAGTTTGCACTTCAGTAGCTCCACTTTCTTTCTCCCCCGGCTGCTCGGACTCAGCAGGCTCACACTGTGCGCTGCCAAAAAGGCTCTGGCTCAGAAAACGCAACATTTTCTCCAGCATCCTTAAATCAGGGCTCACTGCGTCTGGGTGGCTGGCCTCTACTCAAACACAACAACGACACTCAACTGTGTCTGTCGGACGAAGGCGAAGAGTTGAAGCGGCGCCAGCAGACGTGTGGAAAGGTCAGTCGAGGACGTGAGACTAGAGAGAGGACTCCTCCACTTTCTTCCACCTCACTGCTGCAGCTCAGCATCTCACTTTCTCACCTTCTTACTGAGCTTTTTCTCTTTAAACCACTCAGAAGACAGAGCCACGCTCAGCACCTCAGAAATCCGACACAGCAGAATAATAAAAAAAAAAATTCCTAACTCTTTCCATGTAACTTCTGAGGCATGATTAGTTTTCCATTCATCAAACTAGAACTTCACTCTGTAAATATCTCAGCTGGAGACTGATTAAATGATGACAGCAGCAGCAGACAACCAGGACCTGCTACTAAACCGGCCTCAGTATCAGCAGCCAGAGAAATGCAGCAAAGAGAACCTCCAGAAACCTGCATCCTCACTGCAGCCAAACCTGGCCAATCAGTGAAGCCCATACTGGCAGGTCCGACTGTGGAGCCACGGAACAAGCCCCTCAGCCAATGGAGGACGGGATAGCAGCATGGAAGTTAATTTATGCCTTCAATTGTCAGTAGAAGGAGGGGTGAGGGTGAAGCGCAGGGTTTCCCTCAGTCACTCCTCCCTCACAGGAGAAAATCTGCTGATGCTTCCTCCCCCTCCCTCTTCCCTCCCTCACTCACTGTCCTCATGCACTCCATCTGAGTCATTCAAAGCATCCAGCAGGCAACCCCATCCCTCCAACCATCGGGCTCCGCCGCATCTTAATTCTCCACACGTACTGGCTTCCTCCAGCTGGGAAAACTACAGAGTGATACAGCAAAGTAGGTTCACCTCTTCATAAAATCCTCACTACTCCCAGCTGCTGGTTTTACTGATGCTCTGCTCGCAGAGGACATTGATCCCAGTGTAAATCATTACTGACACAAACAGGAACTCTACTAATTACAGCATTTCCAAGAAGTCCCTACTCCCAGAAGTCCCTCCTGCATGAGGGGGTTTTCACATTTTAGCAAAGAAACAGACTCTTTAAAGGACAAGGCTGTTTTATTCTGTGTATTTCCTATTGTCAACAAATCCCATGAAAAGACCAAAACCCATAACAAGTTAGTCCATCTCTACTTCACTCTGTGGCTTTAAACTCCCAAAGTACTTGTTCCTATACTGAAGACACACTTATTCAATAACACCTCACAAATTTTATTCTGAAAAGGTTCAGCAATTTCCTTAAAAAGCGGCTCACTCTAGTTTTTAATCAAACACTACTCAAATTGGAGGAAATAAAATACACTTAATGTAAATGTCACATCATTAAAAATAGCAATGATAACCCTACTCCTCCAGAGCACTGCAGAGCCCACTTCAGGAGCCACTGTTCTAGGGAGTATTTGGGGCAGCGGGATGGTGTGTGTGTGTTGGATTGAGTCAATGTGTGTGTGTTTGATGTCACCCAGTGCAACAGAAACTCAACTCACTGATGTGTGTTAACAGATTCTGGACAACAGTGGCGCTCTATGACACACTGGAATAAGATGTATCAGGCTGTGGATAAACGATGTGCTGCATACAATCACTGTTGATGTGGGTCTACACATCGCCAGCTTAATCGTAGTCATGAGATGAAATGTCACATTGCTTTAGACATATTTTGTCAATTTTGTTAATTGTTTAGTAAATTTTTATTTTCATTTCATTTTAAGTTTTTATTCATCAGAACATTAGATGAGAAAAATTTGAATTTTAGTAAAGACCAAGAACAAGCATTCAAGTCAAACTTCAACAAAAATCTTAAAGGGGCTGTTTGTAATATTTCTCTGCTGCTGAACGTGGTTTCTCGTCAGGAGCAGGTGGTGGTGATTGTCCCTTGACGAGAGCTTCAGCCATCGTTATCTTTATCAAGCCAGAGGTTATAATATGTCCTCTGAGCAGCTTCGTCTTCAGGACAGACTGGAGGCTACAGTGAGCTGCTATTGCAAAGTGACAAACCGGGCTGAGACTAGCTGGTTAGCATGCTAACTTCAGTAGAAGAAAGGTGTTGTTTGTTTCCACCTCTGGAGACAGATGTTGGTGAGTAAAGGAATGAAGTTTGATGCTGGACTCACAATGTTTCTTCTAGACTGGTAAGTAAACAGCTGCTAATGCTAATGTTAGCTATGTAGCAATAATGAAACTTACAAATAGCTCCTTTAAAGTGAGATTTCTTTCAACTGATTTTAGGCTTAAAGAAAATAAAAATGAAAACAAAATGACAGGTTGTATGAGTGAGAATGCAGCTTTGCAGACAGAGTGTCTAGTCTGATGTTATCAATGCATCCAAGGACTAAAGAGGATAAAACAATGAAATCTGGAATGATGCAACATTACTAAATCCAACTCCTCCATTATGACTCATTCAATGCTACGAGCTTAACTTTATGACACGAGCCCTGAGAATCCAGAGAAGAGGAAAGACAACACACTCATTCAGAGGCAGCAGAGCTTTTCTCCTGACAATAATCTGCTACACTCACTTTTTCTCTCAACTGCTTTATATGTGACCTGGGTCCAGACATCAACCTTTCATGTCGCCTTCATCACGGGGGAACAAAGGATGTTGATGAATATATTTTGTCACAATTTTCATTAATGAAATAGACATTATACACAGATCAGATGCAACATTAAAACTACTATTAATATCCGTGGCCTGTTTTATGCTTTCCAGCTTATTTTGTAATTTCAATTATTTTCCCTTAATGGGTTTGACTAAACCTACATCTATCAGCTACAACATTAGAATCAGTTTCCTGTTGTGGCTGATCGGTGTAAACCAAGTGTTCAGGCGGGTCGTAAACAATTTCCCAGTTTCATTAGCTTAATTATTTGGAAGTAATAATGTTGGTGAACTGACTCAAAATGTCCATTGCGTTGTCTGGGATACGGTAAAGCTGTATTTTTCTAGGAGCTCTTGTGTGTGTTAAACATTTGAGTGTCTACAGTGATGACTTTTCTTCAAATGCACTCCTGCTGTTTGTCCATCTCCAGTGGTCTGCAGTGAGCAGCTGTTATTTGAGAACAGAGTCGAGGAAATGTGGACCCATGGTTGTTCAGTGAGTCAGCAGCTGATTATCAGTGAGGAGGGTATGCAGTCGTCTTCACGGAGAAAGGCTCCTTATCTCATTTTGAATTCACCGCTCATACACACTATGTGACACAAGTGTCCCACTTTACTACACTACTGTTAAAGCCGTAGTTTTCATCTGAAACTGTTGGATGTTATGACCACATGTTGTGTCAACCACATTTACACACTGACTCTGAAACTTTCATCCATCTTTAAGTTTTTTTTGCATCTGTGAAAAGCCTTTAGACAGTTGGTTGAGTTGGTTGACCAGCCTTGAAACACATATACTATCAGCTCTGACAGACACATCACAGGACATTGACCATGAGCTTGTATGTATGATGCAGAGTTTTAAGGCTGTGGCCTGATCTGCAGATCCAGTCGAAAGGCTGATCACTCTTTCAATGGCACAATTTGGATTTCCTATTAAACCCTGTTAGGAATCAAACTGGTGTTATTCTTTTTTTCCAGTATTACTAGCAGGGTTTCAAACCAGACCGACTTCCTGAATAGAACATTCCTGGAGACAATTCCACAGGTAATTTATCATCTGCTCTTGACACTGTCTCAGGACTGGAGGATCCCAGTATTTTCTTTTTCTACTTTCAGGAAGCGAGGGGACCACAAAGTCATCTTTTCTGTGCATAGCGACTTTTATTGGATGACAGATTTAAAAAAAGCATACAAAAAATACAAACTCGATATGCAGACAGTCCAGTGGAGGTCGTAGAGTCTCAGTGTCTGAGATATACTTATAGTAAACTGTTGTTACAGGGATTGCTTCTTCAGAGAAGACACTAACTATGACCTTGGAGGAAGGAATTGCTCAGAAAATTCTATGATGTTTCTTGTGTGAAGTCTGTTTCCTGGGCCCCAGAATAAATATGTTCATTTAAGCCAGAGACTGACCAGAGAGAGTTTTTATTCATCATACATCATCCACTGCATGTCAGCAGGACTCCCCTTGAAAATATAAAGTCTAATGTCCCCATCAAGACCCGTGTGCCCAGATTTGTCCACTAATTACATGACAACAGTGGCTACTTTATTTCTACTGCAATTCCTAATTTGGTGATGTTGAGAGACATGCTCTGTATATTATGGAGCAGGGGCATGTGGTGACAGACAGGCAAGCAGAGCTGAACAACCAACTACACAATCACAGTGTAATTAGCTCATCTATTTGCTCCTGCTCCTCTTAACGCTTAGGAAGAAAAGACTGGTGAAGTCATTTTCTAATGCGCAAGTTTAGTTTCCACGCACGTCTGCACGTGCGTTAAATGCTACAATATCAAAGCTGATCTCAGAACAGTGGAAGCTGAGTCCAGACCCTTCTCTGCTCAACAAGCTCCAGCCTTTGTCAACAGGACACAGTCACACCCACGAAAATGACAGAAACTATAGGTACAACTGCTGTTAGTCAAGCTAGCTTCCAGAGACAATACCCTGCTGCTGCCACAAGAGGACAGTAAATTACATGATGAATGAAACAGGCATCAGGCCCATTATGGGACAGAACGCTGTTCTGAGATCAGATATTAGGAGAGATATCACTTCACTTCAGTATTGTTCTAATTGATGTCTATTTCTAGCTTTAACTGGGCAAACAGCAGTGTCTTGGTGATTTTTAGATCAAATTAAAAATGAACTTTGACGGCAAAATTAAAGTTTATTTTAGATGTTTAGGTTACATATAGACTCATCAAGCACTTTACAGTGGTGGGCTATATGACCTAAAATTTACATCACACTACATTTTTTGTTTTTCACAATAATGGTATTGACAATGTAAGAATAATGATAATAATAAAAAAACAAAAAAACAAAAAAACATTTGTGTTTATTGGCTGAAAATAGGAATGAAATGAGGTGTAGTCCTGTCCTACCAGTGTTTTGGGAGGAGCAACCTGCCCCATAATGTAGGTTCATTAGTTAATGTAATGTGATTCATTCTAAGAACTGGTGTCACATCATTTGTGATCTGACTCACCACAAATCTACCAACCAGACTGGGAATCATTACATCACATTACACTTCAAAGAATTTGCATATTTGAGGAAAATTAAAGCAGGTGGTGACATGGTGTAGGGAATATTTTCTTGTCTCACTTTGGGCCCTTAATACCATTCAATCATGGTCTGAATGTCTCAGTCTCTCTGAGTATTGTTGCTGACCATCTACATCCCTTCAAGGCCACAGTTTACTGTTTTCTAATGGCTACTTCCAGCAGGATAATGCTCCAAAGTTTCCAACATCTGGTGGATCGAACATGACGAATTGAGGCTGTTCCTAATAAGAACTCAGAGCAAACGTATTTCTCACCAGCTGGCCTACAAATAACCAAATTATTGCTGAGTTTTCAGTTTCCCAAAAAAATATGTCAACTGTACATTTACACTTACAGATTTCCCTGTTGTTGTGTTGTTTTCCATGTTGCTTTCTATTTTTCACCCTAAACAACATTCAGTTGTCTGTTCCTTGTTACTTTCTCCCAGCATTCATTTTTGTCGTTGTTTGATATAATTATGCACTTATACTCCAACGGGAAAGGCATCTTTAATTTTCGAATCAACTGTATATGAAAACAAAACAGTAAGACAGAAACAGGGGCAGGAACATGACAGGGAGAATGGCACAAAACGAAAACCCGTCACTATCTGAGATGAGGTATGTCCACCTACCATGAGCTCGTGTTCAGTGCGGTGTACCCCCAACTTCTTCAGCCCAATGGTCAAGTCGTTGACACAAATGCCTCCATCACCGTTCACATCCAGAACCTGGAACAGTACTTTTAGTCTGTGCTCCTGCTCGGGTCCTCCACATATGTCACATGGATGCGCTGACTGGCCGGAGTCAGAGTGCCAGTCATCGGCCACGGGCTGTCGGGTGACCGGTTTAGACGGGGAAGCTGATGAGGGGTCATCGGCGTGCCCGCCTCCGCCGCCCGGGTCGACCCCCGACCGGCACTGGCAGAATACATCACCGAGCAAGGGGGGCATCAACGAGCCCTGCTGGTGCATCATGAACAGCCTGAAACTCTACTAGCTTCAGTGTCAGCTCGGTCAGAGAGCAGCTCGGGCTACCGTTAAACCTCCAGCCCTGATGGCAACGTCACATGTCCCTCCATTTCAGCCGGCACCGAAAGCAAAAGGAGCAGCCGCAGGTTAACGGCGGTTAGCTTACAAACCCGACTCTTAACCACGAACACAGGCAGAGTTCACTTGAGACGAAACCGGTTCCTCTCAGTAGTAATTGCACGTGGAGACATTAGCTCAGTATCCCACCATAAAGTAAATGCTGTCGGCGCCGGTGAAACGAGACGTGGTGATCTGTCACCTCCTGTAAAAAAAATACCTTCACAGCGGCGAACCGAACACTTTACACGGAGCTCGTTTATACGAACATCACAACTAACACGGTTCCTGATTTAAACAACGTTACGGATGAAGACGCTTATTTCAGTATTCCAGTGCCGTTTACTCGCCGACCGTTAAGAGGAGAAAGATATTTGGCTCAGGGAACCGGGTGCGCCGCAAGTCTCGCGGTACGATGCGAGACTACAGCATGATCGCATTGATGAGAGTACTACCTACCTTCTGGGAGGAGACAACATGGCCTTTGGATAAACTGGAGTGGAAAGAATATTTAATGAGAATCCGAAAATAAGGAATGAAAGATATTCTGCTATATTCTCTGTTAGCACAGCTCACTGGCGCCATCTTCTGTTTAATATATGTAAAGTTAATCGACCTCAGACGTACAATATAGTAAAATAGTTTTTTTTAAGTTTTAAGTAAATTAAATCCAATCTATATTATACACACATGTATATGTTTATTTTAAAAAGATTTTTTGGTACCACTTTACAATAAGATTACCCTTATAAAGGATTTAAAAATGGTTTATAATTAGGTTATTAATTCGGTTTTCAAAACTTTATAAATCATAAATAAACAATTATAAACAAGCTATTACACAGTTTTCATACATTGATGCAGGCCCACTATTTGGCAAGATCATGTTAATACTTACTACTCAATCTTACTAATGAATTACTACCATTTATATGACATTGATGATAATTGGATATTCCATAATGCCAAATGAAAGATATGCTGATGGTGGTTAATTTCTAAAAAATTACCAAATATGTGATGAAGAAGCAGGTAAAAATGCCGGATGATGGAGAAAACAAAGAAAGCTCAGTAACTAATGAGATATGAGGCTGAAGAGTACAGAGACATGTGGGCTCACTATTTGGCAAGCAGCAGGTCACTGTTGCCCTGTTTATCTAATGTGTTATAACAGCTAATAAATGATTTCTAAAGTGTTTACAAGCTATAAATCATTCATAAATCCTTTATAATGTAATGTGATTGTAAAGTGGGACTGATTTTGTTTCTACAATAACCACTATTATTTAACAATGGAAGACCATTTCTTCTTTACTATTAACTGAAGTGTTAGTTTAAGTAAATAACTGGTATATAAAAAGGATTACTTCTTATGACAGTGCAGAGAAAATCTGTGTGTGAGTGGTGTGGCGGAACAGCTGTTACTGATCTGTTTAAACCACTGAAGCGTCTAAACTGTTTGTTGTGCAGAGGTGAGCTCATTCTAAAGCCTAACAGGAGAAAAGGACCGTAGGAGTGTCTGACCCTCCCTTACTGTCTGCCAGTGTTTCCATTGTTCCATCCCATTAGGCTATGTGTTTCCTGATGATGAAAGCAGTGTAAACTACGAGTTTATCTTAATCTACTCTTATGAACCAGAAAAATAGCGGGGAAATGATCTCTCTTTTGTCATTAAACCGACAAACCAATCATGCTGGACTGAAATATTTCCAGTAGACCCCCTTACAGTCTCTTCTCTCTGATAAAGTCTATTCGAATGTTTTCCCCCAGTGTCCAAGTGTCCAAATACTTATATTCCCTTGCAGTTGGGGAACTATGTGTTAAAGGGTTATTGCTCACACACAGATCACAGGGATCATTTTAAACAGGAATGGTTTATCCTTACAGACTTGTTTGTTTACAGTTATCTTTATTAGTCGTTGTTCACCATTAATCTTCTAAATAAGCAGAATTCTTCTATTTATAGAAGTGGTGGAATCCCACTAACTTGTACTCACACTGAATCCATCATGCTATAAATTTAAATATATATATATCAACTTTATGATCATACATTTCCAACATCCTCCTAAATGATTCTGAAATCATGCAGGAGCTGAAACCAAGTCTGAAGGTTTATTTATGACATTTATTCTTAATGAAGAACCAGGTGTGGGGTGTAGGGGTTACCACCCTGTTCCTCCCCCTTTTCCCTGGGAGTGTCCACACATGAGCAATAAGGAGGACTGGGAGAAGGTAAGTTCACACTGAGGTTCACCAACACTCAATAGGTGCAGTAAGGAACCATTAGGACTCACTGGGAGGTCTTTCTGTTTTTCTAGCAACCAACACTGACATTTGTCTTCACAAAGCACTCTGCTAAGCTGAGAGCTACTTACATATGTTAAGGTGGGAGAGGAGGTTCTCTCTGAAGAGAGGAGTCTTCAACAGATCCTTGAAGACAGAGAGGGACGCTCCTGCTCTGATAGACTTTAGTAGCTTGTTCCACCATCAGGGAACCACAGACCACAACAGTCTGAGACCGTCTTGTGTGCAGAGATGGTGATGACAGACCACATTCATTAGAGGAACACAGCGGCTGAGAAGGAGCATAAGGCTGAATGATTGAGTTCAAGTATGGAGCAGAGCCAGAAGTCTCTCTGGTGGCTGCATTATCATTAAGTATGAGGTTTAGAATGAAAAATGAACTACCATCATCAGGTCAGGATGCATGGAAAGGAGAAAGCCATGAAACTTCAATCCTCTAACAAGGGGTTATTGTCAAATGTCATACAATTGTGTTTTTAAACATGAAGGAAAAGAACACATGTGGGCTGATGCTTCTGAAATGGAACAAACAGAGATTAAACATTAAACTAAGGCAATAAATCAAGTTGTCTCATGTGTCCTTCTTAAGGAAATACAGAGAAATAAAGTTCTCAGAGACTAACATGGACAAAGGGTAAGAACTAAAGAGTAATAAACTTCTCTTAGCTGAACTGCTGCCCTATGTCTTTAAATAACCTTGTAGAGTTCAGGTGAACTCAGTCAGGTAGATGAGGGGTGGTAAGCGGGAAAACAAGAGCCAATCAGTGATGAGGAAAGGAAGGGAAGTGAGGTAGGTGAAGAAGGGAAGAGGAAAAATGAAAGAAAATAAGGATCTTTACTACAATTAGTGACTGAATAAGCCGGGGGTCAAGTCAAGTCAATTTTTATTTGTATAGCACCAATTCACAACATAAGTTATCTCAAGGCACTTTCCAAATAGAGCAGGTCTACACCTTCAATTTATAATATAATTTACAGAGACCCAACAATTCCCACCAAGAGCAGCAGCTGGTGACAGTGGCAAGGAAAGACTTCCTTTTAAGAAGCAGAACCAGACTCAGGGTGGGCGAGAGGGAGAGAGAGAGAGAGAGAGAGAGAGAGAGAGAAAGAGACAGAGAGAGAGAGAGAAAGAGAGGAGAGAGCACATGGGAAAAGAACAAGAACGTACAGAACCTATTATTAGTAATAGTGACAAGGGTAACAGCAGAATTAAGGAAAGTGAACTGCATTCTGTTAAGCACATTGAATGACCCTCTTTGTACGTTAATGTGCTATACAAATAAATTTGCCTCGCCTTGCATATATCAGCAGGTTCATGACTGACTACACTGCTGCACAGAAACCTGAAACAGGAGGTTAAAAAGACGACCTGCTTAAGCTCTATAGTCCAGTCCGACCTAGTCCAGCCTGCTGGTACCTGAGAACTGACAGATCACAGGATGCATGTTCTTTGGTCTTGGTTTGATTCACCATCACAACATGTCCATTAATTTGAAGACTGAACTAAATGAAAGAAAATAGGGATCTTTACAGTTATTTTCCATTCTGGTGTGTGTGTGTGTGTTTGTGTGGATGTGTGTGTGTGTGTGTGTGTGGATGTGTGTGTGTGTGTGTGTGTGTATGTGTGTGCTTCAAAAAAAGTAAAATGGCATTAATCTGGTATGAGCTACATGAAATTCAGACATGATTCATTTTATCATTTGCACTTTCCTACTGTAACATATAAAAAAGGCTGATATGATCTTACCTAAGAGTTAATCTTTAACTAAATAATTTCAAGTTGAAAAAAAAAATCTAAAATTCAAAAGGATGTAAACTAGGTTTTTCAGTTCCGAATAATTTAGTTTTTGTCTTGTTATTATAACACTTATTTCTTGCTACAGTTGTCCCCTATAATCACCACCAACACGGTAGGACAGTTGACACAACTTTATTATAGACATTCACACCTGTCCCCCTGTAAACAAGGGCAGGTGGGAACCAAAAGTGCTCCTCACTAAATGTGTTGTACACCTAAAAATTATATATGAAATAATAAAGTGCTGTAACTGATAATTAAATGATATAATAAACTCAATGAAGTAATATTAATTAATGATATAATAGCTCAAATAATATTGCACCACTTGATATGTAACATAAATTAATATGCTAAACTTATAATTCAGGTTGTTATTAATCATTTGATGTCACTTCTGTATGAATGTAGGTTTTTAATCAACTTATATTAGCTTAGTTTTTTCATACATTTTTTCTACAGTATATTTACTGAAACACACACACACACACACACACCTGCGCACAACACACACACACACACACACACACACACACACACACACACACACACACACACACAC
Organism: Seriola dumerili; assembly: GCF_002260705.1. Taxonomy (NCBI): domain Eukaryota; kingdom Metazoa; phylum Chordata; class Actinopteri; order Carangiformes; family Carangidae; genus Seriola; species Seriola dumerili. The sequence goes on from NW_019174336.1 coordinate 2,107,700, forward strand.
ACACACACACACACAAAAACATAAACAGTATCCTTTATATTTTTTTGACTGATTATTGATTTGTGTTTTTGTGTTTGTTGTTGATGACATGTTGAAACAAAAACTACTCGCTCACATTCACCAACTTCGGCTGGAAGATAAACGGTGAAGATTTTTTTGAACTGTTAACGGTGGAACATAGTTAGTTTGGCTCGTTAACTGATTGACGTGTGATTAAGCCAATGGCAATAGAGAATATAACATGATTGGTGAGACGCCCAGCCAATGGGCTGTCAGTGGGCGGGGCTACAAGCACAGCTACCGTAAGCGTTGTTAGTAGGAAGAAGAAGCCGATTCTGGAAGCCATTACGTTGCGCACATCAGTGGAGTAAATCCTACTATTTTTGCGTACAATACGCACAATTACCTCCGCTAAAGAGGAATTCCTGCAATTATGGCCTCGGTGGCGAAAAAGAGAAAAATGAATTTCTCGGAGAGAGAGGTGGAAATTATTGTAGAAGAAATAGAGAAACAAAAGCACACACTGGTTAACCACTTCAATGCTGGAGTCACACACATGGCAAAGAATAACGCGTGGGTGGACATCCTGAAAAAGGTCAACGCTGTCACCACCTGTCCCAGAGAGTTACCCGAGGTGAAGAAGAAGTGGTCCGACATGAAGACGGAGGTCCGTCGGAAGGTGGCCCAGGCGCGGGCTGCCATAGAGGGGACCTCCGCTGACTGCACTCCAGTTCCCGTCATCCTCACCGCTATGCAGCAGCGGATCTGTAACCTCCTGGGGGAGGCCACCATCATCAGCTTACCTGCGGGAGACTCGGATGCTGAGATCACTCTACCTGTGACGGTGAACACCGCCGCCACCGTCACACTGGCAGAGAGTAAGTTACACAAGTTTCCACTGTGAACATACACAAGGCTGAGTCAGTGTGAAGAGCTGCTGTCTGCTCGTAGAGGCGGACTGAACTGTTGATGTGTTGCCCTCTGCTGGACTTATCCTCAGAGCTCAGACAGAGATGTTGCTCATTGAGTGAACTGAACCGAACACATACAAACATGTATTATATATATATATATATATATATATTATATTATATATGATTCAATCCAACAGAACAGCAGCTCCTGACCAAAAGAGACAGGAAACCTTGTGACTTACACAGGATCTGATTCATCCGTGCTTTAATCAAACCAGGTTCAGTAAAGAAAACACATTCAGAAAACATTCATCAGTTTGACACATCACATGAGCTGCAAATACTCACCACACAACCACACACAGAAGCACACTGTTAGTACGGAAAAATGTATTTATAGAGAACCTTTCACAGATAAGAAACCACCAAGTGCTTTACATCATAAAAAAGTACAAAACTTTCAGAAATCGGACAATAAAATGAGTTAAGTGCCTGTGCACGATTTGTCATATGGGAGGAGGAGGTCAGCAGTGTATTAAGGTGTTGTAGGCCATGCAAGGCTCTAATGGTGAGGGCCGGTATTTTAAAATGGATGCTGTATTTGATTGGGAGCCAGTGGAAGGAGGATAAAACTAGTGTGATGTGTGATCTCTTGTTATTTCTGATCAAAAGCTTTTTGGGGCGGTTTGATTCAAACTAGTAAACAGAGCATTACAATTATCTAAACAAGTAGAAACAAAGCATGAATAATCGTGTCCATCCCGACCATGGTCACCACAGATCTTAGTTTGGCGATGTCCCTGAAGGGGAAAAAACTTGGGCGTGTAAGATGGTTGACATGATTATCAAACGACAGAAACTGGTTGAAAATGACACCTACATTTCTAAGGGTTGTGGTGAACACACCCAATCAGCGAGACCACATTTTCCACAGCGATTGTAGGAGCTTCTGTGTTATTAGCATTCAGTCATCTAAACATCCATTAAAAAGGACGAGCGGTTTCTGTCATCAGGTTTAAAGGAGCAGTACAGCTGGATATCATCGGCATAAAAGTGATAAGAGATGCCGCTGTAAAGGCGAATAATGCGTCCTAGAGGCGGCAGATATTCACCGCAGGACAGAGCTGCTGTGTCTGACATGTTCTGACCCACAGACACTGAAAGTAGCACAAACACAACAACGTAAGTGTTTCCAGGGGACGCTAAAAAGTGATGAACCCTGCTGGGACGCACTGGCATGATTGTATTATAATACATCCGTGACTGCTTTTAATGTCCCAGTCGGGTTCATCGCTTTCTCCTCTGCGCTACTTGCAGCTGATTTGTGTTGTGTTGATCTTGATGGCATGTGTGTGTCCTTGACTCGCTGTAGATGTGTATGAGACACACTGTGCGCAAACATCCTCCATGACCCAGAGTCTCATGTTACTACCTGTATATTACTGATCCTGTGAATCATGTGGTGTGTTACAGTTTAGTGTGTTTTATATTTTCTCCTGTCTTCGTCTGTGATTGCTGGTTTACTACAGAACACTGTTATTTCTATCATCATCTTCTCTCTGTGTGTTGTAGCTCTTCCAGCCGGCTCAGCGACCGTCTGTGATGAAGCCAAGCCACTGAACGGTGAGTTTCTCACAGCAGCCAGTGTAACTCTTAGACAGAGGAGCATCTCCGTCCACGTGGCTCATAGTAAGGTCTGCATACATGGAGTTGGTCATTACATAAAATGTCTGAGCTGTGACAGCAGATGCCTGATGCCTGTCAGCCTTTTACAGTTTTTATGAATTGCTAAAACACTAAATCCCATTCTCTGAACCAAATCCTCAGTGACCTCAACACATTCATTGAATCAGTTACTTGTTCACCTGGTTAGACACAAGTTGCAGATCTCATTTCACTTTTTTTTTACAAAACTCTAGACACATTTTCTCTCAGTAAAATACACTCTGCCCTGCGAGGCACTGTGATGTACAATGGTAAACACATGTAGCAGAAGTTAAACACAACTACAGCACAGATGTCATATCTTACACACAACTCAAAAACAGTTGTTGCTGATGATGTGATGAAACCAATATAAGACATGTCAGAGTGCACAGGTTGTTGGATATGTATGTATGTATGTGTGTGTGTGTGTGTGTATATATATATATATATATATATACAGTATATATTAGGGCTGCACAATTAATTGAAATCACAATATGGCCAAGTGCGATATCGAAATCACAGGAGCTGCATTTTTTGTTTTGATGAAGGTAAAATGTGTCACATTGTCAGCACCATCAGTGTTGTAATGCTACAGAGACGCTCCGGCCTACAAATCATATTCTCCAGACGTAAAGGAACATGTTTGTTTGGTACAAGACCAACAGAAATCACATGATTTATTGCAATATCATATTGTAATCGCAGAATCTGCCAAAGTAATCGCAATATGAATTTTTGAATATGGCGCTGCATGGAAAAGCATGGAAGATCTCAAGAAACGTGTTTTAGCGATTGTGAAAAACTGTAATAAGTAATTAGTTAAGATTATATTTTACTGCTGTGGACAGAGACAAGTCAAACCCCAACCAGTCCCTAAATGATGAGGTGTCAACAGTCACACAAGGTCTTCAGATCCCACCACTCAGCTGAAGTGTGCAGATATACAGGCAACAAGTAATTAGATTTACACTCACTGAGAGGAAATAAAGTTCAAGTTTCCCTCTCACAGACAGGACAAAAATAAAAATAAAAATAAATATTTCACCAAAAATGAACTCGAGGATCCTCTGGTGGCTGGTACTGGAATAATCATCATAAATGTTAGTTTTTCTCACAGTGGCAGATAAAAATCATTTACAGAGTGAGTGCCTCGCGCTGCAGGACTGCAGTCTGAACTGTGTATAACAGTGAGGTTAAAGTGGAGGATGGCTGTCTCAGTTTGAAGTCATTTTCCCAATTAAAAACTCAGTAAAATACAAATGTTTTATGTTCTGAAAAGGACAGAAAATAAATGACTGAACTTCTTGTGCAACATAATCATCATCATTCATCATGGCTCTGACAGCCGATATGTGACAGTGTATGTGATGATGATGATGATGATGATGATGAAGTTGTTTGACTTCAGAATATTCAGTCAGTCTGTACCAGACCAGTCTGTTTGTTTTCTGTGATGTTTTCTAACTTCAGTCACCTCACAGCTCAGTTCTTCAGCACCGTGTTTGTCTGAGCCAATCCTCCACTGACCCCACTCACCCCCGACATCACTCTCAACAGCAGTACCTCATTCTGATTGGCTGTCGTACAGTTCAGGACGCAGGGAAAATGTTTTCACTCCAATGAGGGTAGAAAGTCGAAAGCAGAGGAGGGTTAAAGCTTCTGTCTCCCGGCTTCATACAGAGACAGTAGAGTTGATCTTCTCATCTCAGCCTCAACGAGAAAGCACATTTGCAGATTCCCCAAAATGTGGAAGTTCTCCTTTAACCTGAGAGGTTTTATTTTGCTGATTCTTTCGCTACAGTAACTCATGACTAAAAAGCCTTTTCTGTCCTGTGTCCAGCTGAAACCACGTACCACACCCTGGAGGATGGAGGCGTGGTGGAGTACTGCACCACCACCGTCGGTGATTCCACTCCCACTGTGGTGGCGGCCGTCGAGGCTCCAGTCGAGATGCTGGCCTCGTCCTCAGCTTCCCCGCCTCCTCCTCAGGGTCAGGCCAAACCTCAGGAGCTGAAGAGCCGCATCGCCCTCAACTCCGCCCGCCTGCTGCAGGAGCAGAGAGTCACCAACGTCCACATCCGGCAGATCGCCCAGCACCTGGAGGGCCAGAACGAGCTGCTGCACATGATGCGGCGCTCCCAGGAGGCTCAGGCGTTCGCTCAGGAGAGACAAGCCCAGGCCCTGGAGGGTACGCAGGCCGCCCTGCTGGCATTAGTGCAGATGCTCAGACCGGCTCTAAAAGACCTGCGTAAATTCCTGCAGAGTGGGACAGAGGTGGTGAACCCCAGCAGCTCAGCAGCAGCAGGAATGACTGATGGGTCAGGAACAGAGGAGCACAGCAGGCCCAGAACACCACCAGCTCCTCCAACGCAGGCCGAGGAGACGCAATAGACACTGTGTGTGTGTGTGTGTGTGTGTGTGTGTGTGTGTGTGTGTGTGTGTGTGTGTGTGTGTGTGTGTGTGTGTGGTGCTGCCACCTGTCCCTGCACACAGGCTTCAGAGAACAGGGTTGCCTTAGGGAGAGATGTACAGAATTTTACTGATGTTTTAAGTCACAGACTCAATGAAGAGTTGATGTGGAGAAGATTATTTTTACTTTTTACAGCCTGTCATCAACTGATAGCAGCTTTGTGTTTGCACATTTGATACTGAGATGATGTTTTTGGTGCAGAGATGCAGACGGTCTGCACCCTGATGTGAGCTCAACATTAAATATCTTCAAGTCATTGTGCAGAAAACTCTAAATGAAAAGAGATCAGTGTTGTTTTTAAGGAGGGAATGGGCTTCGGTTCATGTGCACTGTGCACCCTGTCTTCAATAAAACTGAAGAAAAACCAGCAGCTGTGTTCTCTGCACCACTCATGATCAGCCACAAGAGGTCAGTGTGTGTCAACAAGTTTCATCACTGTTTAGACTGTTGGAAAATCACAGTCATGTCCTGGATTGATTTTAAGTAAATGACCTACAGGCGGATGACAAAATAAAGAGAAACCTTAATAAACACAGACATAACAAAGGTAGACGCTTCCACACAGGTGCACGGCATGGTACAGTTAAGCAGATGACATCCCATCATGCTCTGTGGCAATTCCCTTAAAGGTCCCATATTGTATAAAGTGAGTTTTTCATGTCTTTGTTCCTCCACACAGGTGAGAGTCAGAGCTGGAGGCATATTGTTTTCAGGCTGTATGTCCGTCCCATTCTCATGGACACGATATCTCAGTAACGCCTTGATGGAACTTCAAACAAATTTAGCACAAACATTCACTTGGACTCGAGGATGAACTGATTTTGGCGGTCAAAGGTCAAAGGTCAAGGTCAGTGTGACCTCACAGAACACTTCAGCCATTACTCAAGACTTCACACAGAAATTATGACAAAATCTCACACAAATGGTTCATATTTAATATGACTGAATAAATAGGAATGTAATCTGAAACTAGTCACAGAAACTAGAAATCAGCCAATCAGAGGAGAGGTTAAGAGCGTCCTCTCTTCTGATTGGCTCACTGAACTGTTGTTACTAGAGCTCCAGAGAGCAGCCTGAGAGGGGAGATGTAAAACTACACTAAGACGGGTTTTAGTTCTTAAAACCACAAATGAGCTTTAGAAAAAGCTGCACCATGTCTCTGAGCAGTTACATGTGGACATGGCAGTATCTACAGGTCAGTGACTGAACTCAAGGTCAGGATATCTGTAGCATCAACATGGCCGCAGTGAGTTTCTTACAGTGAGTGATGGGTCCTACATAAACAAACATCTGCCAATGGTAGAACAGTTTTACTAACGTCAGAATAATCTATGAGTCAAGTGAAGACTGGATCAACACTACAGACCCGTCTGAAATATCTGATTGAAACTGGCCCCAGTCTTAATTTTGGTCATATAGTCCAAAGTTAGTCAGACCATTTCACAAACACAAAGACTGACTCATTTTAAGCCAAAAAACAGTCCAATGTCCAATGTTACCATGGTAACATAGTAATGAATGACACCTGCGCTGAGCAGTGGCACTCAACAACAAGAAACAGGAAAACATGGCTCATAATTTGTGGTTTGCTAACATTCTTATAGAGAGAGCAAAGACAAGGGAAAGAGAAAAAGGTTTTTCTTTTTCTTGTTTCAGTGTTCAAGTAAAACGTCCTTGTAACTGTTGAATTCTTCCAAAAGACAAACCGCTGGGGTAAAAGGAGCTGAGCGGTTGGATGTGGTTCCTCAGTCGGCCATTTTTTTTTATTATTTTGAAAAAGTCTTAATTTATCCAGAATTCATTGTAGCACAGTCCGGCTTAAGAAGGTCAACAACTAAACTGCTTTGTGCAACAGATGAATTTAGACGTCTATCTGAAGTCTGGCTGTTTGTTTTATCTAAGCCAGAGTCATAGTCTGTCTCTGTGAAACCGGTCCCAGCTGAATGAAGGGTGAACACTGGACTTGGTTCATCGTCTCTCTGATCAGGCTGCTCTGCAGTTACATGATGTATAAACACCTACCAAAGCACTCCAAACCTCCTCTGTGGTAGTTGTGTTGACATTATCTCCTGTCCTGTCATAAAGGAAGGTCCAGTGTTTCCTATGCTAAAGGAGGTAAGACAGGAAGCACTGAAGCTCCTCAGCAGTTAGAGAATTGGCCCATCTGCAAGTTCAACGTGCCCAGGATAATTTTATCTGTTATCTGGTTTAACTGAACCTAACCTGTACTATGAAGCAGGTTATCAACTGGCTCAGTTAACTCTGGGTTTATCTGTATGAGCGTGTTCATGTGAAAGAGGCGGAGTAGATAATTATAAACAACATCAGTCAAACTATGAATAAAGTATAAATATGATATGAGAAGAAACACTGATACCTGCAGATAAATTTAGTTATAGTGACGTCATAAAGGGATATTCAACAAGGTGAAATGTAAACAGTATTATGAGTAGAGTAAAAATGAAAATCTAGAAATAATTTTCAATTATTAAAGTATTACGTATTACAAAATTAAAGCTTCAAATTAAGCTTTAATTATTCTTACTGAGTATTTTCACTCTTTTGTGGATAAATAACAATAAAACAGTTCATGTCAGACTGTTTCTGCTGCAGGGAGGAGAGAAAGAAAAGAGAAGTAGTTGATGTCTGATGAGTCAGTCCGACTGAAATGTTCATTTATAACCACAAAACATTGAACAGTGTGTGGATAATTGTTGGTTTAGTTTTTATTTCTCCTCGTGTTATTCTGAGCTGCAGTGATGAAGAGGAGTAAAAGCTTCATCACTGTCAGGAATCCTGTCTGAGTAAAAAATCTGTGTTCGCTTCAAATGAAGATATAATAGTTATTATGTAGTTATTTAGTGATAAACTCTCCTGTTAGAAGCTCTGTTTAAAAACCAGAGTGGAAACATGGGAAGAATCAAACTACAAAATCATCCACTAATTTATATTTTATATCTACTTCTCGTTATTATTGATCACTTTATTCTAAACTCTTTTGTCCCTGTCAGGATCGTGTAGGAATGGTGACTCCGTTTTTCTAGGTATCTGATTGGTCAGTAGTTTGGCTGTTGATAGGTTTTGATCTGATCCTCTGAATTAACCTGTGCTGGAGCAGGTTAGGAGTTCAGCATTAGTTACCATGGTGATTTACCCCAGTAACAAGAGAACTACTGTCATAGGATGAAAACCCAGAGTTAAACCTGAAGTTACTTTGATAACTTCAAATCCTGCTTCTTATTTTTAATGCATGGAAATCTAACTTTACAGAAATGTTATATACAGTATGACATATATGTCCCTGTATCAAGAGTGATGTTTCCATATATGCCTTATAACGTATGAAATACCCATAGTAAAATTCATTTATATGTACATTTATTAAAAATATCTATATTATGGATTTATATACAGTTCTAACATGATACAACTGCAACATTATATATTAATATTAACATATATATATATACATATACTGTATGTATGCAGGTTTATTACAACATAATTTTATGTTTTTTTTTTTAATTTTTAAAATTTTATATGTTTATATATGTTTTTCTTATTAATTGTAAACATACACGTCTATCTTTTATATTTACATATATCATTATATATTGATGGGTTTTGTGATGTAAATATACATGTTATGGCTGCTCTTGTATTCCAACAAACCCAAAACATGATACAAAAAGTTCAAAAATAAAAGAGCAGTCTGTGAGGAGGAGGGCTACGACTCACTAAAACAAAATAAGCACACACGGAGATGGCTTCATGTGACAATATAAGCATACATACATAAACATACATATTTGTATGAGCTAGACATATACGTTAATGTATAAAAATGTTCTAATTTGTAATAGGTTCCATATGTCATTTTCATGTATTATATTTTTATGCACATATATGATCTTACTTTATTTGTATATATATGAAAATTCAATATATAGACATGTATTACATTTGCACATATGGGATATTTTCCTTTCCTGGTGCCTGTCCCTGATCCTCTTCCTGATTCACCTCTGCTCAGACTTTGTGGACGGTCCCTAACTCGGCCCCATGAAGTGAGACGTTCAGGGAGCCGCTGTAACTGTCGATGAACTTCAGTGAAGAGGGAAAAGTTGGTAAAGATGCATCGAAACTGAGAAACTGTCCAGTAGCCGGACTCCAGTTCTCTGCAGCGGCTCACAGCTGAACCGTTTGACCCAGTCTGAGGAGCAGCGGGCCCGTGAGGTGAGGTTTTGGTGATTTAGTGTTTGTAGGACGAAGGCTCGATGGTTAAACTCGCCGAGTGCTTTCGTTGTTTGCGTGGCAGCTGTCTGCACCGGGAGAGTCCAGTAATGTCAGAGAGGAGACCAGGGGAGTTTAAAGATAATGTGTTTAAGTGTTTGAAAATACAGAAGTCATCAACCAGGACTCATAACTAACATGTCTGAGGTTTGTCATGTATTTATAATGTAATGTGGGCTATTAAACATAAACGGAGCACATGAGTCCACAGCTGTCACTGCTGCACAAACCTCAACATGCAGAGGCAAATAAAGCCCAGTTCATATTGTTGTATAACAGTCTTTTCTTTTCTGTCTGTTCCAGGTCTAAACAGCTCTTCAGAAATGATTCACCTGAAGACAAAGAGGGATTTTTAAAACCAATCACAGCCTATTTATTGGGAGTTTTCTGGTTTCATTCATTGCTGCTCCAGTGACAGAGGACAATGACTTTTTTAATGAAAAAGAAGAAGTTCAAGTTTCAAGTGTATTTCACACTAGAGGAGCTCACGGCGGTGCCGTTTGTCAACGGGGTGCTATTCTGTAAGATCCGGCTGATAGATGGTGGAGACTTCGCTGTGACGTCATCCAGGTATTTAGAGCAACTCGTCACTTCCGCGTTGAAACCCACTAAAACCTCAGTTTCATGCTGTCCACACTCTGTGTTTGACTTCACTGATGTTAAGTGTCTTTCTTTAATGTTTTCTACAGAGACAGATTATATAGAGTCACTCTGCTGCAGATGATTCACCTGTTTGTTGATAGTGTTCTGTCTTAAATAAGGGACTGAGTGCAGTGGATGGTGACAGCTGTAAAACTGGTCTGAAAGTGCAGCTCTTGCAGTTCAGCCTTTAGCACACTGTGTGTTATTTTACCCTCGTGTCTCTTGGGAAAGTTGCCCCAGCTCCACCCTGGAGCTTCCCAGTTAACACAGCCACCTGTAGCTGCTCTGTGGGAGTGTGTTGAGGGTATGTGCTTTGCTCAAAGGCTCCCGGACAAAACGGTTGAGGTGTCGGGAGAAGAAATCATTCACTTTGCTGCTCGGATTCAAACTGGCAATGTCACAGTCCCAGCAAGAGTCTCTTCATCACTAAGTGAGAAAATACCTTTTATTCTCTGAAGACTGGGTGAACTAACCCTTTAATCATCAGCAATTAGAAGATCAAAAGTTTGATGGTCGCCATCCTCCATCCATCAGTGTATAAACCTCACTGTGTGAGTAAGCTGAGGGGAAGTGCCACGACAAGTCATAACCTTCTAGTCCTAACTCATTTAAGGAAGACAATAATGTTTAAGATTTTATGTTAACTTGTTTGTTCTTTGTCCTCTGCACAGTTAGGAAATCATCTTTCAGAGACATTAAATGTTTTTGTTCAGATTACTGCTCAATACTACCTTAACTCTGATGCCAGTTCAAGAATCGCTCGACACTGAAGGAAATACATTAGTTTGATTTCTTTCCAAAACTTTAGATTAGAAGATCAATAATCAGTCTCGTGTCTGTGTGGAGCTGGAGTCAGACTGTTGTTATCTTAGCTTAGCATAAAGACTGGAAGCAGGGGGAAACTGCTAGTCAGGCTCTCTCAAGGTAAAAAAATGTCTTTATTGCTCAGCGATACAGTTGTCACGTCTCAGAACAACAGCATGGCTGTTACTAACGCTGAGAATGAATCACATCACACTCACTAATGAACCTACATTATGGGGCTGATTACTCCTGCCAGAACACATGTAGGACAGGATTGTACCTCATTTTCATTCTTATTTTAGCCAATAACTAATAATAATTATAACACACTGTAGTTGTATAACACCTTTCATACAAGAAATGTAACACAAAGTGCTTTACAACAAAGAAATGACCTGCACCAAGTGCTTCCCATGAAAAGAAAAGACAGAAAATGAACATAAAACCTGTTTAAAAGCATTGATCCAAGATGAAAAACATTAATGTAAAATGAGATCAAATCATTATTAAAAAGGCAGACATTTAAAAGAAGTGCTGAGCATAAATGTGGCACAAAGTGCAAAATTTCAGAGCTAGTCAAAGGCTAAAGTGAAGAAATGAGTTTTGAGCTTTCTTTTAAAAAGTAGTCAGTGAGCTGGCCTCTCTGATATCTATAGGTAGCGTGCTCTACAGCTTTGGGCCGTAGCTGACGAAGGCTGCGTCCGGTTTTCCTACGGCTGTTGCTGGGAACCTTCAGTTAAGCAGAAGTGGATGACCTCAGTGTTCTCGGAGGTACATAGTTAATCAGGGAGTTAGCGATGTAGCTTAGCTTGGTCCTTGCCATTGTTTCTTTCTTTCGATATGTTCTCTTACGCTGCCAATAGATTGAAAAGAGGTAGAACCATTTGATCGAGGTATCCCTTTAATTTTGTAACATGTGATAGAATAACACAGATGAGACAAGAAATAATTGAATTAGTTAACAGTTACCAGTCACCATGTTGGGCTGTGGTGGGACAGTGGGTTGGTTTGCTTTGGCTTTTGAACTGAAGAGAACTCCACTCTGTTGGTAGTTGCAGTACTGTTGTAGAAAAGGGAAGTGTGAGCAGTCTGGTCTGCTCTCCTGTCTGCTGTGACTGGAGATAATCTGTTTTCTGCTTTTACTGTTCAGTGTCTACACCAAAGGAAAGATCAGACTTTATATATTTTACAGAGCTGTTGTATGAGGTTACAGTTAGAAATGTCGTATTGATGTTTAATCCCTGAGAATAGTCTTTGTCACGACTTTAATTGGTCTGATATCAGACGTGAGAGAAAACCTTCACAGCCATGTGGAAAAAGGATCAAATGTAGTTACTTATCCTGATTGTTGTTCATGAATCACATGTGCTGTAAAACAATATGGATCAGAATTCAGAGTGGATGAAGGATGGAGGTTACACACCTCTGTCTGCGGGTTGCTCAGGTTCCTCTGTCCTGTTTTCAGAACTGTAAAAACTGTAAATCTCTTCAAGATGCTCATAAAACTCTGTCACTGTCCTGCACAATGATTTTGTGTGAATCAGGAACAAGCTACCAAAGTCTATCAGAGCAGAGCATCCCTCTATCTTCAAGCATCTGTTGAAGACTCCTCTCTTCACAGAGCACCTCCTCTCTAACACCTCTAACACCTCTAACAGCCCCACATGTCTGACTAGCTCCTACTGTGGACTTCACCTGATCTCCTTCACTAATTAAACAGATGTAGTGCTTAGTTCTTACACCAAGGTCTCTACTGCTCTGAAGCTTCAGTGGTGAACCTCACTGTAAGTCTCTTTAGATAAAAGCTGCTGCCAGATGAGGAAATGTAAATGTCATTATGGTCCAAACATGATGAAACCATGAGACATTAGTAGTTTTTTTATAAAATATTTTAACAACTATTGGATGGATCGTCATGACATTCGATACAGGATGAACTGTAACCTGGGCTTCCTCAGCCTTAGAACCAGGTACAAATTGTAATTTTTCTAATACTTTATTTTATGATGAAATATCTACAAAACTACTGACATCCCCGTCAGCCTTGGCTGTACTTATTCATTTAATTATTAAAGTGTTCATGGGTTGGCTGTTGAGGCTGCTGTGATCTCATTGGGCGACTGTCTCGAGTTATAGTTACACACCACCATGTGTCACATGCTCATGTAAACTGTTCATATTTGCTTGACAATCACCTTCACACAGTTACAGACATGTTTATCTGAGAGCTGCCAAATACGTCACTCTCAGTCTCACTCCCACATTTAAGGCCGCTCTACCTCTCAGCTTTGGCTTGAGAGGGAGAGCGGGTCGTCCACTAATCAGAGGGTCGGTGGTTCGATCCCCAGCTCCTCCAGTCCACATGTCAAAGTTGCACAAGAGAATGAACCCCACTTTGCCCCTGATGTACCATCGGTGTATGATGTGTGTGATAGAGATGCATATAGATGTATATAGCAAGCACTGTAAGAATGTGTGTGTGAATGTGGCGGATAGTGTAAAGCTTTAAGTGGTTGTTAAGATGAGGAAAGCTCTTTATAAATACAGTCCATTCCATTTAGTCCATTTACCACCTCAGACAGACACCTGCTAACATGACCAGTTACTGAAAAACACACATAGAGACCAGACGACATGTGTGCACCAGCTGTTGTTTGATTAATGGTTGGGTTTAGGACAGTGGTCCCCAACCACCGGGCCATGGACCAGAACCTGGCTGTGGCATATTTGCTACAGAAAGGACAAATTGCTCATTTATTTATTTATTTTAATCGGTAAAATACAACAATTGCTAAACCCTGACACCCTGACACCCTGACAACGGGTCTGTGAGAAATTTGCCTTTCGAAAACCGGTCCATGGTGCTGCTCCCAAGGTTTGGGATCGCTGGGTTAGGAGATTTTGATTGCTAATCTGTGTTTGTCTGCATGTGTCTGCTTGCGTGTGTGTGTGTGTGTGTGTGTCAGCATGTGTCTGCTTGCGTGTGTGTGTGTGTGTGTCTGTCAGCATGTATCTGCTTGTGTGAGTGTGTGTGTGTCAGGCTCATTTGCATCTCTGTCTCATTCTTCAGATTCTTTCACCAGAAAAAAAAAAAAAAGGCAGAGTGACCAATAGGAGGAGAGGGTTTATAACTCACACACATTTGTAGCAGCACTCCAGCACACACATTAATATCCACCTGAACAGCGGTGAGTGTGTCCTACAGTGTGTGTGAGCAGACGAGTGCAGATGCAGTCATTGACCATGAAGCAACTCCTCTTTCACAACATGTTCTCAGAGAGTGCTCAGAAGAATCAGAACCTCTGTTTGCTGCTGCAGTTAAAGCCGACGTGTTTTATCAGTTGTGTTTGAGCGCTGTAGGTAAATGTTCCTTCCTGCTGCTGCTCTGTTTGACTTCATCTCAGATGTGTTCACTGAGATTAGGCCTGAGTCTGATAATCACACTGAAATAACATTTCACTCAGGTGTGTATCCATCCACCTGCTGTCATGCATATTTACTATCTGTGCATTAAATAAGACATGAGTGGACACACTGGAAATAAAAAACAAAAACTTCACATATTGAAACTAGAATCACCTCCTCATGGTCGTCTGCCTCCTGCACTCAGACTAGTTTCAGGTTACATCCTGTTTATCCAGAGTCAGAGAAGATATGAACCATTTGTGTGACATTTTGTCATAATTGCTGTGAAGTCTTGAGTAATGACTAAAAAGTGTTTTGTGAGGTCACACTGACCTTTGACCTCTGACCACTAAAATCCAATCATTTCATGAACGTTGGTGCTAAATTTAAAGAAGTTCCGTCAAGGTGTTACTGAGATATCAGTGTCCAAGAGAATGGGACGGACGGACGGACAATCTGAAAACAATATGCCTCCAGCTTTGACTGTCGCCGGCGCAGAGGCATAAAAAGTTTTAATTCTTGGCTGAGGTGGAAAAGTTGATGTATTGATAAAACCAAAACAAAGTGCAGTGATCAAGCTTCAAGTGAAAACATGAAAACACACACAGCTCCGAGATGATGAGGAAGCTGGAACCTTCCTCACATTCATACATGAAACAAACGGAAATGTCAGATTTCCACCATGTTTTCTTTTAATGACCTCATCTCGTTGTTTCTTCTTCTTCTGCAGTTGTATAATGGCAGCGACGGGAGGATAAGCTCCATCAGCTGTTTGTCTTGATGAGCCCACGTCCTAATATTCATACATAATAGATTCTTACAAGTTGTCCTACATTTGGATAGAAATTTGACTCTTGTGAAAGCAGGTCACTGTTTGCTTCAGTCAGTAGTGAGTGACTCATGGAGACAGTGGCTGCAGATGCTCGGAGCAGTTAACTGGACATTTTTCTTTAACTTATTTGTAGACAAAGCAGGTGTGGAAGAGAGTGGAGTAACTGTTGCATGCACCAAATTACATACACTCCTGCAGGGACGGGATGATGTTTGCTTACAGGTACAGTGGTCAGCAATGTCAGCTGTAAACACTGATGCTGGAGAACTGAAGAACTGTCAGGTCGAGTCTAAGTCTTGAAGTGGAGACTCATGGACATAGATCACAGAAGTGACTGTCAGTCATCTTGGACCTCAGTCTACCTCAGTGGGGTCATATCCCACGACTCTATGTAGAGCCAAATGAACCGAGCATCCTTTTGTCGTGGAAATGCGGAGTGGTCCAGTCCCCTGTAGATCTCACAGTGGGAGCTGCTGGTGGAGACTTCAGACAATCATCACTTTACATTTCAATAAGCTCTAACTCCACATCCTGTTCTCTCTACAGAGAACGGCTTTGACAACAGGCTCATGAACAGCTTCATGTCTCTTCTAAATGGCAGCAAATATTGAAAGCACTTTTTAAATCCTGATCAGTGACATGGATTTGGTCACATGTTTCTCCAGTAAAATATAATGAAGGCGAGTTAGTTGATGGAGACAAAGGAAAAAGTTAATTAAATGATGAAGGAGGAATGTATTAATTCATCCATTCATTTAGTTTTGATTTGGATCGTGCCTCAGAGTACGGACTGTAATCGACCATTTTAATTATTGTTTCCTCATTATGAACATGATGTATAAGTAGAGGTGCAGCTGTCATGTTTTTGGTAGTCTGCACCAATACCATTGAAATTCCACGATGCTCGATACCAACAAACTAACATCAGGCTAAACATGCAAATGTTAGCCTAAACAAGCTAACATTAGCCCAAACAAGCAAATGTTAGCCTAAACAAGCAAACATTAGCCCAAACAAGCAAATGTTAGCCTAAACAAGCTAACATTAGCCCAAACAAGCAAAGGTTAGCCTAAACAAACTAACAGTAGCCTAAACAAGCTAACACTAGCCATTTTGAACATTGTGTGTGGAGTGTTGCTACAACAGATGTCAACTGTCACCTTCCACTACTTTTCTGTTTTCTTCCTGGTTATGTCCAATCCTGTAAACGTATGAAAATGGGTACAACTGTGACGACTGGCCAATGGCCATGCCTATACTTTTATTTGACTGGTAGCAGAAATACAAAAATTTACCTTATTACCTAGCAACTGCTGTGCGCATCCACATCCACGACCCCACAACCCCATGACCCCACGACCCACAACCCCACCGTGAATTCAGGCAGAGAGAGACTGAGGTGGGAGCCAGCAGGACTCTGGGCCGAGTGGTTATGGCGCATACCATATGGGCAAACTGAGCCCTTAGCAACTGGTCCCCGGTTTGGCAACCCTGTCACAATTTCATGTTGGCATCGAGTATTGGTTCTCGTGACATCCCTGGTGGAAATGCACAGAAAAGCCCATAAAATGTATAAAATGATCAATCAACATATTTGATGATTAGGGTCCAATGTCAGCTGGGATTTGCTCCAGGCCCCTGTGACTCTATAAGGATAAGAGGTATGGATAATGGATGGATGATGATTAGTGTCTAATGGAGGGAAATTCCCAGCGCAGTAAACAGTCTTATTGATCTGTATTGATTATAGATCTGGTGAGGGGGTTTAGGGGGTTTGGGGTCTTGCTCCTGTTCTGGTTGTCATTTATCAGTCCAACATGTTGTTCACAAAGAAATAGCTTTTCAGTCTTTCTCTTACTTTCTGTGCAGTTTCCATAATCAGCTAACAATCTGAATGAATTAAAAAGCATGTGTTGATCAGTAAGTCAGACTCATTATGAACAGCCCCTTGGAGGCGGTGACCCTCCAGAAAGAAAGCGTTGCTTGTGTCTACCTGTCGTACAATGGTGTGTTTGTTGAGGTAGGTTGGGCTGTAAGAGAAGAAGCAGCAGAACCTGTCTGACCGTTTGTGTTTCTCTCAGGTGTGTTGTTGTCAGAGCTGTTCAGGTAAGAGTTTAGCTCCTCTGATAAAGTTAGTGCTGGAGGATGCCTGCCTCATCACTGAGGACATAAAGTCAGATTTATATTACACACCATGATGGTTGCATAGTCACAGCTGTGAAAATGATGTTGCTTATTATAACAATAATGAGATATCCAGAGATGGAAAGCATGAACACACTTTATCTTTAGTGTTTTTTTAGTCTTTAAAATGCAGTTGACTCAGAGGTGAAGTGATCAGTGATCAGATCCAAACATCATCTGCCTCAGTTTTTTTTCCACATGACAGATTTCTGCTTTTCTTCTCTTGCTCTTTTGTCTTTCTCTCTGGTTTGAAATGGGCGGGGCTTAGGTGGATAAAGGTATGATGGCATGTACCTCTGTGCACCAATCAGAGTGAAGCAACATTTGAATCAAAAAGTGACTGCAGTTGGGGGTGTTTGCCACACCCACACAGTCCCGCCAGTTTCATCATCAACTGAAAATATTTACTGTGGTTTATTAACATTGACAATACTAACAGGACATTGATTAATTGACCTTGCCCCTCTCTCTCTGTCTCTGTCTGTCATAGTCAGATTGACTGGTCCTTAACAGGAATTATGGGTATGTTTATTTGCATATAGAGCGGGGAAGCTGAGAGACATGTTAATGCCTGTTTTATTTTTTAAGTCCTTGTGTTCTTAGTCTCTTGCTGTGTTAGAATTTAAAGGCCACATCCAGTGGCGGACCGCCCGTTGAGAGAACTGCGACAATTGCTGGTGGCTTGAGGGTCGTTTTGATCTGCACCGTAAATAATCAACTTAAAGACCCTCTGATGAAAATCAAGTGTTTACCCTTGTTAACATCCATATGATGTTTTTATATAAAACAAGACATATGATGAGTGAAATAATCATCAACACCATGACTGAGTGTTTCCACCTTAAACTGCAGTGAACCAACAACAGTCTCATAAACACCAATTCAGACAGCCAGGGTTTGATATGTCACAAACCTAAGGAACCAATCCTGTCAACTTGTGGGGACGGGGGGGTGGGGCTAAATAAACCTGAAACCTTGTCAGTACAGAGGGAGAAAGTTAGCATTAGCACAACCACTAACAATGTGTCAGCCACTGCCAGTTACAAGCTAACAAACAACATAAAAGATGCTAACTACGCTAACCATTCTGATTTCTCTGCTAGTCTATTTTTGATTTTGTTTTTCCACTTTTTATGAAGGAAAACAATGTTAAACAAAATTGCAGAGGATTTTTACAGAGTTTAGTACATGTCTGGAGAGGAACTTTAACTAGCGATAAAGAGTTGATGGACCAATTAATATAAAATAATAATAATAAATGGAAATCATTTTCATATTTATTCATTAGCCACAAATTTTTGTATTAAGTAATCTGGATGAATTTTATGAAAATTTATAACTAATCTGGAACCTGTTATATCAAAATCCAGGGTTAGCCTACAGAATTAGTAGTCTGATGGTTAGCATGAGGATTTCTGCTTTGTGTAATCTCCGGGATCTCTGTCAGTGTTGTTTGCGGCCATATTATTT
Organism: Seriola dumerili; assembly: GCF_002260705.1. Taxonomy (NCBI): domain Eukaryota; kingdom Metazoa; phylum Chordata; class Actinopteri; order Carangiformes; family Carangidae; genus Seriola; species Seriola dumerili. Next base: position 2,126,424 of record NW_019174336.1, read on the forward strand.
TCATTACCTTCACACAATGAATCTCTCAAAATTACAGCATTCTAATATTTTAGTGACATTGTGTATCTGTGCTTGTACATGAGGAAATAAATCAATAAAAGTTGCTAGTAAAGGAAACCATGCTGTGGGCAGGTGTGCATGTCTTCCTACGTTGTGACATCTCATTCCACAGAACCACCATGTGGGACTATCTGTGATCAGTGAGGCAGCAGAGCTGTGTGCAGAGAGCTGGACGGTTCATAGCGTTTCCTCTGAAATGAGCTGTTGCAGATAACATCAGAGTTTAAGAGCCAAGTCAGGACAAGCCCAGCACACTGATGGTCTGAGTGTGTGATGTGTAGAGAGGTTAGTGAACCACATTGACAGCTTTAGTGTTAGTGTCCTGACGATACTGCTGTGGTCTCAGCTGGAACAGCTCACCTTTACTGTACCTTTACTCATTAGTCATCAGCTTAGTGAGAAAAAAGCAGTTTGTAGACAGAGGGAGGGACACCAGATTCCACAAACAAAGATCACACTCTCCTTTTGGCCTGAGCTCCAGGCTGTTTCCCGCCTCCACTCCGCTTCACAGTCATGGAGCATTGTCAGGTTCAGCGTCTTCTACATGGAAAGTTGTGTAGTTGTAGTTGTTGTGCCGTTAAAGGAAGGAATGCTACTTGTCAGTTTCCCCATCTAGATAACCTGTAGGTAAGAACCACCTCCACATCCTTTACATTCCATCCACCACTTATCTGAGGTCAGGTTACGGTGGCAGCAGGTCAAGAAAAGTCCAGACGTCCCTCGGCGTCTACGTCGAGGTCTCCTACCAGATGGACAAACCTAGAAGACCTTCAAAGGAGGGCACCTGTAGGAGGACCCTAACCAGATGCCGAACCACCTCATCTGGCTCCTTTCAACATGAAGGAACAGCAGCTCTACTCCGAGCTCCCTCCAGATGTCAGAGCTCCTCACCCTATCTCTAAAGCTGAGCCCAGCACCCCCCCGTGAGGGTCGGAATGAAGACTGACCGATAAATCAAGAGATAACCCTTGCCCTCCCGGCTCAGCTTGAGCATAACATAGATTCTTCTCAGCGTATCATGTTGATGCAGGTGATTTTTTTCAACAACGTGCAAAACACTTTTTCTGCTCCTTGGAGATGAAAGGTCAGTGAGGTTGAACTCTGTTGTCCCTCAGCTGTGACAGAATGAGTCCTAAAACCTGGACATTTTAGCTCCTGCTGTTGCCTAAGGTCAATGGCTTTATTGAATGTGTTTTTGGTTAGATGGCTGAAACAAGGTCTGTGTCAAAACAAGCTCAAGACATTTTCATATTTTATTCTACGACATAAAATCAGTCAGTAAATACCCCAGTCCTGATTTCTTTAAGCCCTTACGTCTCGGTTGTTAACAAGTGTCTAAATGAGACTGCAGAGGGTTTTGCTCGGGAGGAGTATAAACATCATCACGTTGAACATGAAAACTGATCTACTCTCCAGTCCACCTTTACAGCCTGGTGTTTATACAAACTGTCTCTAACTCCGTCAGAGGAAAGGCTTTGGAAGAAGAGGTCAGAGCTGAATCAAACTACAAGCTGAAGTTTAGTGGTGGTGAGGCTGAAGTCATGTGACCGTGGTGTTGAAGTCATGTGACCGTGGTGTAGTTGGTTTATAGCCAAACATTAGCTTTTTACTTCTGCCGATTGTATTGAGGCTTCAAACATCATGAAGTGGAGTTCATTAGTGAAGATGATCCTGCTGAACTAAACCTGTCAGGATCATTAACTGTTGTTTATTTTCTCTAATAATCCAAGAGACAATGTTAAAATCCCATTGACTGTTAGTGGAGGGAACCAGGGGGATGCTAACGGCGAGTTGGACTACAGAAATACATCATCCTGCAGCACTGTGTAGATGAGGCTCTGAGGTCTCTAACTGTGGTAGAAGCTGCTGTAACAGGACTTAGAGTCCCGACCTAATGTCTCGTCATCTAATGTTTTAAATGACGATGTTTATGAAAATATTTATTAGAGGATTCATGTGAGAAACAATCGCTATGTTTATTAATTAAAGCATCAACGTCATAACGCTGCAAATGTTAAAATCCATGAATGATGAAGTGACTGAGAGAAGTTGCTCTTCTGCAGCAGTGCCACCACTCCCTCTGCCACCAGGTGCCAAATATCACACGGGCATTGTGACGATCTGTAAATGTCATGTCTTAATAAAACTGTGAGGAACATGAATCTGAAAGTCTCCTATGTCACAATGACAAAGGGCCACAGTCTAACAGGAAGACAAGGCGGATAATGACTTGGTTTTAATTGTGGACCTCAGTTTGTTTGTTTCACAAGAAAATCTCAAAAAGGTTCTTTTCAAAAATTTTCTCCTGAACTTCACTTCCCTGAATGAAAATGAAACCTTGTAACCTGTGATTGTTTATTGCGCAGATCTGGATAAACATTTCAACAACATGTACTGAAGTTTTCATGATGAATAAAAAAAATGTTCAAATGACATCTCAGCCACATGTATACTGAACCAGTTGTTTGTTATTGAGGAGTTTGTGCAGTGGTTCACTGAGTATTTCAAGATGTTTCCTGAACCAATTTTATGCTAATCAAGTTTCTTCCAAAGAAACCTCCTTCATCCAGATCTCCCACTGCTTATAGCATATAGAATCAATGTGACTTAATGCCATCTGATGCGCAGACAGTAATAAACCCCTGCACTTTCTCCTCCAGGGAAGAGTTCATTCCCGGTTCAGCCTCGTCATGAAATATAGAATCTTAATACGAACTGTCTGTCTCCATCTTCAGCTTAATGTACAGTATTTTATCAGATCCTCTCAGTGCTCCACTAAAATCATTTGCGTGTCAGAGACAGAGACAGAGACAGAGACAGAGTCAGAGACAGAGACAGAGACAGAGACAGAGACAGAGACAGAGATGTCCTACACCAAACTACATGCAGATAAACACCAAATCTGTTTTCAATCTGCACACTCAGTGGAAAACCCCTGAGCTCGGTCTTATGTGTCACATCCCAGGATGAGATCATCTGGACCCTCAACCTCACAGACTTCATGTTTTCTAATAAGAGGCCGGAGAGACAGCTGATCCTTCTCTATTGATTCTCCCTATGATGAATATTATTTCCTATGTTTAATAACATTCAAATACATGTGATCTACATGTGAACACATCCGCTGTAAGGTTATTTCCTCCTCCTATCAGGCAGATTTATTTCCATTTGTCTCTTGGGCATCAGGTTTCAGGCTCATCACAAGACCCATGACTCACTTTGTCAAGTATTGAGGCCGTGAGCTGTCCACCTTGTTTGTCTTCCTCTGGATCAGATTATACCTCAGATTCATGTTGTCTTTTATAAAGAAATGTGATGCAGTCTGTCAACCTGGTCCATCCTTCAGCAAAGGATGGACCAGGGGCCCCATGAATGGAAGAGGAGGGGGCTCAGGCTGCAGGTGGCCTTGAGCTAGACAGCCCCCCTGGAACATGCCAAGGATTATTATTATCATTATAGTGTCAGAGGGGATGTTGAGCTCTTTGTTTACACCTGTATACATCACATCAACCTGTGTGTGTGTGTGTGTGTGTGTGTGTGTGTGCAGGGAGGAGGTGCAGCAGAACTGCGTTCGATGGAGGAAGAAGTTCTCCTTTGTGTGTAAAATGAGCGCTAACCCGATCACCGGTGTGTTGGACCCCTGCATCTGCAGGATCTCTGTACGCAAGGTGAACTACAAATCCCAGCAGCCACCTCTCCGTGCTTCTCTGGGTTCTGAATGTAAAGATGAGAGTAATGTACAGTCAGTGTAAACCTGGTTTGTCCTCAGGCTACATGTTCTCCATATACTGTGATGTGTGTTTGTTACAGTTTGCCTCTTTCTGTTTTTCCAGGAGCTCAAAGGAGGAAAAACCTTCTCAAAGGTGAGTTTCTTCTCTGATGATGTGATGAGCAGCTGCTTTAAATATATCAACAGTAATGTTTAACCAGCTCGGTGTGAGCTCATAAAGAGCTGCTTCATCTGTACACCAGAGTTTTACAGTGTCAGTGATGGTAAAACCTGTTAAACTCCAACCATGTCAACATCACGAGGATCAGGATCACACTGTGTTTACTGCAGTATGTGTGTGTGTGTGTGTGTGTGTGTGTGTGTGTGCGCGCAGTGTACAGCTCAACTTCAAGCACCTGTAGTTTAAAGTATCAGCTGTTTGCAGCTATGACAAATAGTTGGCATATTGTCAAGTCTCAGCTGATCACAGGGATCATTTACCTTCTCAGGTGATTCACATGGTTCCTGCAGGTGGTCTGCTGTGTGTTGGCTCATGTCAGTTTCTGTACTGTCTTCTATTATCAAAACATCAAGATAGGAACCATTAATCAAAGCAGTGACTGTTTCCCTTTTTACACCAGGTTATCAGGTATAAGCAGGTTTTTTATGACAGATGAACCTGCTGAAGAAAGGTGATTAACACCTTTCACACTACCAGACGAGTTTGCCAGAGAGGACACACACACAAGTGCAGGGAGTGATGTCATCACATGCACTTACAGAGCACACACACACAGACACGAGGGGAGAGAGCTAGCTGCTAGCTGCTGTGCAGACTCTCATCTCCAGGGTGGTGCTACTGTGTCAGAGCCTCGCTTTGGTCGGTGATTGTGTGTTTTTTTTTTTTAAAGTATATTTTTTTGGGCTTTTTATGCCTTTATTTGATAGTGCAGTAGAGAGAGACAGGAAATGGGGAGGCAGAGAGAGGGGGAATGACATGCAGCAAAGGCCGTCCGATGCGGGACTTGAGCCGGGGCCAATTGCAGCGAGGACTGTAGCCTCTACACATGGGGCGCCTGCTTAGACCACTACGCCACACGACGCCCCGTGATTGTGTGTTTTTGAAACCTATGTCAGGGCTGCACCTCACTCTTTTATCTCTGAGCGAGTGAAGCTGTGGTGTTTCTGGTGTAACAGCGTTGTGCTGGACAGGTGACAGGTTTGCTTACATCACTGCTGATCAGAGCTGATCAGAGAACTGATAAATACCTTTGACTGCTGCAGTCATTTTACCCGGGTGTGAATGCTGATTGTTCCATTTTGACCAGTGGAAAGGAACTCATTAGATAAATCTGTGAGTTTGCTTTATGTTGATTCAATGTGAGTTTATGATTAACCAAATTGAGTCTGAAGCTAAAGCTAGTGACCCCTACAGGCTGCAGCATTCATTACAGTCAACAACATGAATGGTGGACAGAAGAAGAAGAAGAAGAGTTTTGTGTAGTCAGGTTCCAGACCTCTGAATCACTGAGATGCTGATGTCCTCAGTGATGGCTGTTTCCAGGCAATCAGAGCGTAGTAGGTGGGACTAAGAATCAGAAAGAAAAAAATAACAACCTTCCCAGCAAAGAGTTTAATGACATTTTCAGATTGACTAGAGGCTCGGATGGAAGAATTTGCATGAAATATGTTTATAGGAACATTAATGGAAATGAGGTAGAGCTAAACACAAGCTGTGGCCCCTCAGGAGGGAAACAGTGCAGACATCATGAATGAGGAGGTTAAAGTAGGTCATTGACTTCATTCACTTCCTCACGCCATGGGACTGGTCCAGTGTCAGTTACTGATGTGGTTCACAGTGGACGAATAAGATCTTGAAAAGAAAAAAATCTCATTGTTTGTATACTTGTCCGTCTCCTTGTCCGTCTCCTCGTCTGTCTCCTTGTCCGTCTCCTCGTCCGGCTCCTCGTCTGTCTCCTCATCTGTCTCCTCGTCTGTCTCCAGTTAGGTTTTGCTGATCTCAATATTGCAGAGTTTGCTGGATCAGGCTCCACAGTTCGCTGCTGCATCCTGGAGGGTTACGACACCAAAAACACTCGACAGGACAACTCCATCCTCAAGGCAGGACACACACACACACACACACACACACACACACACACACACACACACACACACACTGGACTAATCAGCACTAAGGTTTATTAACACATCTGTTTTTTTATAGGTAACAATTGACATGACTCTTCTGTCTGGGGATCCCTGCTTTAAAACGTGAGTTCCTCTGTCTGCTCCCATCACCACCCTACCATTGTCTGTGTCCATAGACTCTGAACACAATTATCAGTGTATGAGTGGATAGAGCAGAATGTTGATGAGACTTTCTGAACTTTAGAAAAGTTTTAAAAAAAATAATGACAGCGCAACACAAAACAAGTTCATGTTGTTGGATTTTGTTGCTGTTGTTATTGTTATGTAAGTTTTGGAAATAAGGTTCCCATAATTCTGGGGTTCAGGTGAATATAAACAGGAAGTATAATGTTAGCGTAGAACTACAAGTCGAGCTCCATGTTTATATTTCTTGTATATTTGTAACTCTGTAACTTTCTGCCTCTGAAAAAGCTAACTTTTTGAAATACCCATTATATTTTCTGCCTTTTGTTTTGACCTCCAGGCCCCCCTGCACAGCCAAATCTGTCTCCACGGGGGACCAGGACCCCACCCTGCAGCTGGACTGTAAGGGAGAGAGCACTGATGCCACACTGCAGCCACTGGGGGGCATCGTGGAGGGAGCCCGCACCTTCAAACCCCGACAGTCATCGGTACGAAGCTCAGGTAATGACTCAGCTTCATTATTCTCTGAAACCAGCTGCCCTGAAATGATTACAGGCTGATCATATCATATTTGATGACATGTATTTATTTAATATGTGTTGAGGTTGTTGGTGTTGACCCATGTCCATGAGTCAGGTGTCAGTGTGTTGGCTGTGTGTGTCCTGACTACAGGGCTGCCTGAGGAGGGAGAGAGTGTCTCCAGTCCAGAGGAGGTCTTTCACACCGGTCACTTCCGCAGCTCCAGCTATGCCAGCCAGCACAGCAAGATATCAGGTCAGAGCGCCGTTCACTTACTCCTGCTCCCATCAGACATTTGACTTCCTCCTGCTGAGACCAGGGAGGTGCTGTGAGAGCAGTAGGACAATATTTGACCTGGGGTGAATGTAATCAAGTGGTGGTGCTGCGCATCATCCAAGGGTGGACTACCAACTGGGAAAAGTGAGCAACAGGCCTAGGGCCCCAGAAACCCAGGAGCCCTGAGTGCTGTAGTGTTACTGTGTGTTACATTGGCTCGGACGATGTTTCTTGCTATTATCGGATATTAGCCCAAGCCTAGTGTTACCTAATTTGTGGTAATTAAATTGAAAATTTGTACCATGAGCACGAGCACCATGACCCAACATGAGAAGGATGTGTCCTGATTGATGATACAACCATGTGAAAGAAACTCTTGCAGCAAACAGGCACTGAAATGAACTTTTCTTCAAATGTTACAGGTCCCATATAGTCTAAAGGTAGATGTCCATGTGTTGTTTGATTATAGATCAGGTCTAGGTTCTATATTAATACTGTGAAAGTATCAAAGCCTCAGTCCACAGAGAAATGCACACAGCCTGTATTCAGAAACTGAGCCTTAAAACCAGCCGTCAGGACTTCTGGAACTTTGTGATGTCACAACAAAACAGTCACTAACCTCAGCCACACCCCAAGCCCCGCCCACCTGGACCCACCATCCAACCTTGCAGGATTTGGTTTCTCTGAGTGTTTTCCTGAAATCTGCTATATTTCTATTGGATCACTCAGAAAACAGTCAGCCAATCAGAAGAGAGGCTCAGCCGATATCAAAGCACCTCCAACATCTGGATCAGCCAGAGTCATTTTGGAAACAAGTGCTGTGGACAGATGAAGGTAAAACAGTGACACTGTCCATCAGTGACACAAGACAAACTGACAGGGACTCCACTCAGTATCAGCAGACATCCTGCAGTCAGTCAGAGGCTGGTTTCTACAACCTCTACCCATAGCAAGTTAATCCAGGCATGTCCATACATGACACATGACCTACTGTATTCTCTTTTTTGGTTTGAAAATTTTGGCCAAAATGACAGTTACCTCTGCTGCACATCATAAGATATTTTGCTCATCTACTTTCCTTGTTAACCTCTCCTCTCCTCCTCCAGGCTACAGCACAGGTCACTCTCGCTGCTCCAGCCTGACTGACCTCAGTCACCATAGAAACGCCTCCTCCAGCAGCAGCACCTCCTGCGGGGTCGCCCACCCTGCTCAGCCGCATCCCTCCACCCCCACCGAGCATCACAGACAAGCAACTCCTACCAAACCAGAGAGGCCTCCTCCACCCTCTGCAGCAGCCCTCATGTCCAACAGGTCCTCCAGGTACATACAGACACACCTGAGTTAACCCAGGGCTAATACATTGGTTGGCAAATTAGCCAATTAATGAGCTAAGTTAACAAGCCAGGTATGGTGAGCGCAGACACCGATACCTGCTAATTAATGCTAACATATAGATAAAATAATAGTAGAATTTGACTCACCTCTAAAAACAGGAACACAGACTTCCTCATGTTCAGTTAGTCAGTCAACAACAGGTCAAATTACCTGTCTGATATTTACATGAAAAATCCTCCAGAAGAACCAACAACACACACAGAGAGATCACCATCACTGACTGAGTGAGCTGGGGTGACACTGAGCAGACAGGTAGTTGCTGGACACTGAGCAACTAGCCAACTGTGACGGCACCCACCTGTCACTCAAAGCAGCCACGCCCTCAATTATACACAACGTTAAGCCTTGATAACAGTTGTCATGAAGGAGGAAATTAGCTTTAGAGACTAAAACTGTTTTTAGGACCAGACTATAAACATATTTATTTCTGCACATAACTTAACATGGGAGTCTATGGGGATTGACCACCTCTAGTGGTCATTTTAAGGAACTGCAGATGGTTGCTGCTTGAGCTTATTGAACCTAGGTGTCAATGAATTCTGTTGACCCTGTTTTACATCATATTTGCATCTTGCATTACTCAAGAATTCATCTGCTAATTATGACAAAATACACTTAACACCCTTCATTGAAATCCTTCAAAGTCTGCACCACATATTATATGAGTCTGGATAGACATGGATGTAAACTGCAGCTTGACTGGTTAGCAAAGGCAAATAATGAATGAATGTATGTGAACATGAATGTCATGAAATCTAAATTCAGAACAAGACTGATAGATAAGCATTTAACTGACTCAGTAAATGGACACACTCCTGCGTGAACCTCTCCTGTTGACTCCAGGCAGAGCCAGTCACCTCATTAACCATTCACATACATGTCAGCTATTAAATGAGAAGGTTTTGATTGGTCCAGGGATCTGATGTGTGATACTTAATGGAACTTAGCCATCGTTAATGTCATCAGTAACACCTGCTTTTTGATCTACTAAAGACCCTGCACAGCCTCACAGGTGTTTTTAATTACTGTGGCTGGTCAGGCCTCTGCTCAGGTTGGGTTGGGCAGATTTATGCAGTGAAGTCACCAGACTCTATTTACTGTGGTGGAGTATTAAGGCCATAGTTATTAAGGTTAAAAAAGATAAAAACAAAATATAACAATATAGCATCAACAGCTTTTACATGTCAAATGTGGGATGTGGATGACCTCAAGTTAAGGTTTCACCAGTTTCTTTTCATGGGATTTGTTGGCACTCAGAAAACTCTATATAACCAGACTGTAATATGATTGTTGTATGAAGCAGAGCCTTTATCTGCCTTTTGCTCCTGCAGAGTGTTGCCGTGTTTCAGGTCTGAATCTTCTCTCAGTTGGTCTTTTTCTCACCCGACAACAGGAGGAAGAAGGACACCGTGCAGAGGCAGCCCAGCTGTGTGGACGACACTCGCATCGATGCAGACGACATCGTGGAGAAGATCGTCCAGAGCCAGAACTTCTCTGACAGCAGCAACAAGGAAGGTCGGACAGAGTTTCACTTTCTTTAGTTTCGGCAGAACCTTCGTGTATCACAACCTTAACGCTCTCTTCTTCTTCCTTCAGACAGCAACTTGAGACTGTTTGTTAGTAAAGATGGGACCACTGCCCTCAGTGGGACTCTGGCCAACAGGTACAGTACACATCTACTGTACCGTCTCTCTTTACCAGCAGTACTTTGTCTAAATGATGGTGTGTTTGTGTTTTCTCAGAGGAACACCTGGTGTGTTTGAGCCAGTCGTCATCGAGTCTCACTGACAGACACATGAACTCATCTCCAGCCACATCAGCGTGTTAACGACTCTCTGATCGTCTGTGTGCATGTGCGCACAGCTCGATATAAGACTACTATGATACAGATATTGAGCCTTTCTGCTTTATTTAAGCAGGTGGTTGAAAGTGTGTTTAACACAGCTACTGTATTTTCTCAAATAGTAGACTGGGCTTTTTTTTTTTACCTCAGACGAAGAAAGAGCAGTTAGCATTAGTGTTAGCATCAGGCTAGCTGCTGATACCAAGGTGTCTACAAATACTGAATTAATTCCTTTTCATTAATATGTGGACTGTTGTCCCTTCACCACTGTGTTATGCAGCTGTGATGCTGTATTTCAACAATACTAACCAGCATTAGCAGTGTTAGCAGTCGTTAGTTAGGTGCCTGATGCAAACTAAACACTAATAGACTAGAGATTAGTTATTCTTTTAAAAGGAGAAACACCAGGTTCTCCTTTTCTTCTGGGCTGTAATTTAATTACCAGATTCTATTTGAGAATTTACAGTACTCCAATAATCATTTCTTTACACTGGGTGTGTGTCAGACCTGATCCTGGATCAGTGGGTTGAGTCAGTGGCTCCTGGAACATCTGGAGAATCACTTGTAAAAATCTTTGTTCACTGTCGTCCCTGACTGGAGGTGACACTACAGCACTTCACAAGGCAGCAGGTCAGTTTCAGAGCCGACATGTATACATGTCACAGTAGGAAAATCACAGGTATAAATTATAAAATGAATCATGTCTGAATTCCATTCAGTTGCAACAGTTTCATGGTGGTGCAGTGGTTAGCACCATCGCCCGGGTTCTGTGTGGAGTTCACATGTTCTCCCTGAGTCTGTGTGGGTTTTCTCCAGCTTCCTCCCACAGTCCAAACACATGCAGGTTAACTGGTGACTCTTTCCTGTTGGTGTGAATTTGAGTGTGAATGTTTGTTTGTCTCTATCTGTCAGCCCTGTGATAAACTGGTGACCTGCCTAGGTGTACTGCGCCCTCGCCCAATGTCAGCTGGGATTGGCTCCAGCCCCCCTGTGACCCTAAAAGGATAAGCGTTATTACTACTGAATGAATGAGTGAATGAATGAATGAATGCTTGCTTCACTGTCAATGTCCCAGTTTATCAGGACACGAATTTGTTAATATTCCTGAGCTTTTCCTAATGTCCAAAATGTCTGCCGTGAGTATTGTGTTGCCAAGTGACAGTCTACTCATCAGCTGAACATCAAATATGACAAAAAAAACAGATTTTCAGAAGACAGACAGCTGCAGCTAATAAAGTCAGTAATTAGTCAGTTTGATGAAGCTGTGCTGATTAGCAACCATACTGTGACAGGTTAGTGACCTCTGCTGTGATCCTGTTCCCTGTACTGGGATTCTCTACAGACTGAAAAGAGGACCACTCTGAAACACACCCAGTGACTCTTTGACCAGTGCCAAGAATTAGAACCAGAAATTACTTGAACAATACCCTGAAAACCACCACAGTGTGAGAAGTGTAGTCCAACACTGAAATAATGCTGCGTTCAGGAGCACCTTGTCAACTCTGAAAGTCGAACGTTTCCGAGTTTATCACCAGGAAGTGGTACCTGATCACCTGACAAGTCAGTAACACCTGTGGTAAAGTCAGACCATGAGTCCTCTCGATGGACAACTGGAAACAGTGTTTAAGGTTCATCTCCATATAAACTCATGTGACAGCCTGTTCACTGCTCTGGCTCACTTTCTGGTTTAACCACTGACTGACGACCTCACAAGTCAAGCAGCTGGTGAATGTGTGGTGATAATTTTCTGACTTTACAAGTTGACGAGGACTCAGCAGCTGCAGCACCAGAGCCATCAGAGGCTCTGACTGAGGGCAGACTGGAACTGAAACACAAGCTTTTATGATATTTTAATGCTATTTGATGCCTGTGTACAGTATGTACTTCTATATTTTGCACATGTGTACTCTGTGGGGAGGATTGTTAGAAACCACTAAAATGAAACGGAGATGGTACAGTTTTCTAAAATGACATCTGACATGTTCTTTTTTAAAATGTCTTTATTCTTTTCAGCATTTCATGCCATTGCTCTTTTTATCAGACAAAATGCTCTTAGGAGACAGCATCCTATGTTCATATGGCTGGCCGTATGGAACCGTCCACTCCTTGTACTTACTAAGTCCTTACTCTTTGAATCTGAATCTGAATGCTCTTATCGACTTATCAAGAATGTGAGTTTGTTGTGATGTGCTCACTTGCCTGAATTCTAAATGTTATTCACCTTTTTCAAGCTTTGGTCGAATGTGCTCAAGTTCATGTCACAACTCTATATGCACATTTATTATATGAATGGTTTGTCCTTAAAAACATTTTTACTTGTTGAAAAGTTCCTTATCTGATTTTTGCAGAAAGCAAGCTGAAAATATATTATCACTTATCAATCTCAGTCAAGGTCTTCCCTCTCTTTTAGCTCTATGTTTGGTCTCCACCAGGTCATGAGGGAAATATCTGGGGCTTGTTGCACAAAACACCTTAAGTTTTCTACAAAAGTATGACACTTAAAGGTTTAATTTCACCTTAGCTGAGTGAGTTGAGGGTGTTGCACAGAATATCTCAAAAGGTGTGCTTAGTTAAGTAAAAATGAAGTGAAAGATTTTACAGTGATCAAATTTTACTGTTTCCATGGAGACAGTTTGTGTGCTGGCGATAGCGCTTGTGATACATATATACAATATACTCCTGGGTCTGATTGTACAATACACATTAAGTTTTCTACTTAATCATGACACTTGAGGTTTGCTCTCTCCTTGGTTGAAGGAGTTGCACAGAATTTCTTAAAGGGTTCATTTTCTTCATTTATTGCCAGAAACATGGTCATGTTGCAGTTGAGATAGCGTTTTAAGTAATCTTAAATACTTGTGAACATTTTAAGGAAACCTTAAGTCAGACTTTAAGGAAAATCTTAACTTTAGGTGTTTTGTGCAACTGACCCTTGGGATCTGTTTCGTTTTATTAATTTATTCCTGTAAACTCATGTTACAGTTAAGATAGAGTCAGAGGTACCTTTAGTTTTTTGCCTTACTTTGGTCGCTAAGGTTGTCTATGCAACGGGTTAACTGACTTTAAGTGATTCCTTATGAAGTGATTTTAAGGAAACCTTAACTTAAAGGTGTTTCATGTTACTTTTTTATTTTAAGGAAACCTTAACTTGGACAAAAAAAAAAAAATCTTAACTTAAGGCGTTTTGAGCAATCGGCCCAGCTGGTCTCTGACTTTATGTTACTCGGGCTGTGCAGGTACAGTGGGTTTATTGGAGCTTTCAGAGCCTGAGAGACGGTCTGAGAGATGAAAAGTGTAACAATGCAGAGTCTAGTGATAATTCTGTGTGGGTTTGTCACTGCCATCGACCAACTTCACATTACACATGGTCGTTTGATCCATTGTTATTATTTGAAAAATGATGTGTGCAGCTTTAAGATTGACTTTATTGTTGATTTACCTGTTTGGAAGATATGATTGGCATATGGATCAGTGACTGATAATCAGCTGACTGCTGCTGGACCAAATAGTCTCAATATATCAATTTAAGTCAGTTAATGGACCTACAGGTTCATTAATGTACTTTACTTCAGACAGAGCTTCATGCACTTTGTAGTTGTCGGCAGTTTCTGCTTTCAAAGGTTGCTGCAATATGGTGTTGACTGTAACTCACAGTGGATTAAAAACTATTTTTCATATCACAGTGGAGTGGCCTGTGAACACTGTAAACTGTCCTTGTCCCAGTGCACAGAGCTGACTGTGACACTGTAGGTGGGGGTTGACTGAGGTCAGTCGCTCAGCTGCAGCAGCACAAAGCTCCTGTTGTACCAGGACTGACAGTATACAATAGATCCTCACCCCCATCTGACTCAAGTGTGTGTTTGTAGTGTTTGTGGTCTGCAGTATGTGTATGTTAATGTCTGTGTTGATGCTGTACTGTATGTGTGAATATGCCACTGTGTGTGTGTGTGTATCTTTCCTCTAGTCCTTTAATCCCTGGTTAATACTGGCTACATGCTGCATTAATGCTGTGCAGGACACTGTGGGAAACTTAATGTGACTCCAGCCACAGCAGAGTTTTCTATTTCTGCCCACGCTAGAGAAAACCCCAGGGGCTGGCTGCACAAAACACCTTAATTTTTCTACTTAAGTATGATACTTTTATTTCTCCTTAACTGAAGGAGTTACTTAAAGGTGTTGCACAGAAATTCTTAAAAGGTTTCCTTAGTAAGAAAAAAAGTTAAGTAATTTACAGCAGTAAAGGAGATTTTAGAGCAGTAAAATTCTATTGTTTTGATGGAGACTGCTGATTGCTGCCATTAGCTTGTGATACCTGTTATCACTTTTAGCATGAAACTGCAGAGCAACCATTGACTGCAGGTCAGATCTGTGATGTAGAATCAGTTCCTCATTGTTAAGGGTCCATTGTGTTCTCCCACTCTTCTTGGGATGTGTTAATTTTCTTCATTTATGACCTGTTGCAGTAAAGATAGTCAGAGGTGCATTTAGTCTTTTCCCTTAGCTTGGTGCTAAGGCCTTTTGTGCAATTGTGTAACTGACTTTAAATGATGCCTTAAGTATAAGACCAATATATATATCTCTCTCTTTATATATAGAGAGAGATATATATACTTAAGTGAACATTTTAAGGAAAGCTTAAGGAGAAGGTGTATGGTTGTTTTGTGTAACTGTTTTTATTTTGAGGAAACCTTAACTCATACTTTAAGGGAAATCTTAACTTAAGGTGTTTTGTGCAACTGGCCCCAGACACTTAAGTTCTCTGTATCTGTGTACATGGGGTCAGTCCCTGTCCATATGGAACATATGGGGTTCCACGGAGAGAACCTTGTTGCACATTTATCCCTCCAGTCTGTTTTCCTTTTACTTCCAGACCAGCAGGCTGGTCTACAGATTTGTACAGAATTGTATGTTTAAGCTAATGTGTTATGGTGAGATGGGAAAGTATAAACAGTTATTATTTACAGTGGAGGGTGTGGTCATTACAGTAAAGGGAACCATGTTGGTGAATCATTTGCAACTGTGATTTGTTCTTTACTTATTCTTTCCTTTGCACTTGACCATGTGTAGCCTGTGATATTATTCCATTATTATACAACTGAATGTTTTTTATGCATGTGGTGAATGGGATTTTTCTCTCTTGATTATTTTAAATTAAAGTGAATTGTTGAATAATTACATTGGGAATATGCTGCATTAGTGGTTGTGGTACTGAAAGAGAATATAAAACTTATTCTGACTTTTGTAATTTATTAAATTCAAACTAAACAAGGCCAATACTTGTGAAATTATGAGAATAATAATAAATATATGCATATAAAACACAGCATTAATATGTTAAACCAACTGTGTTACACAATGTTCTATCTAAATTCTTGGTACATTTGTTTTTCTTTTTAAAATTGATGATGGAGTTCTTTTCTTAACACATTGTAACTGTAACTGCTGGTAAACACATGTAAGAGTCACATCAACAAGTGATCTGCTCTATTGATATTATCTGTATGTAAACGACACCAGTGTTGAGGAGCAATAAAGTTTGATTTGCATTAAACAAACCAAATAAAGTGGTGAAACCTGGAATCATCATCACTTCATCTTTTGATTCATACTGACCTTGACCTTTGACCACCACAATCTAATCAGTTCATCCTTGAGTCCATCCTTGAATGTTTGTCCCAAATTTGAAGAAATTCCATCAAGGTGTTACTGAGATATCACATCCATGAGAATGAGAAGGACGGACAAACAAACAAACAAACAAACAAACAAACAAACAAACAAACAAACAAACAAACAAACAAACAACTTAACTCAAAGTCCACTTACTGGCTTTTCCAGAGCTTACAGAGCAGTCCTCCTCTGCTGCAGAAGACAGGGACATACTGTTGAAAATGCTGGAAATGTTAGTAAGTAAGGACCTTGAGTTACTTTCTTTTCTGTTTCCAAGGTCATAAATGAATCTTTATGATGCAATTTAAGAACATTAGGAAATTAGGAAATAAATATATTTGACTAGAGACCATCTTGTGATAGGATCACAGCTATTAACATTCAGACTCATGAGTGGGTTGGCAATCATTACTACATCATTACATGAGTACATGAGTATTCAGTAGCCACCACTACATCATTAGACCACACCCATCTTCAAACTCAGTCTTCATTTTGGTCTCAACTACACGCCTGTTTTGTGACTCTGCCTTGCAGTGACAAAATCTGTCCATAGACGGACGGACGGACGGACAGACAGACAGTCAGACAGACACCTGTATTCACACCACCTCTGTTGTAGTTCCTGCTACAGTAGGTGTCTCCAGGACCACATTTTGCCATGATGACTCACACAAACAGACACACACAAGTTGAGAAAAGTACTAGTGACACTGTCAGTCACTATGGCTGGTAATAAACAGGATGACTACATGTACATATAGAAACGTCAGTAGAGCAAACCCGTGCATGAAGACTGCTGGAATGAGACTGATTTAAAAATGTTTGAGCACATATATTTCTGATTACAGAGTAATCAGTAAGAGTACTGAGTACACATTTTCAGAAATACCAGTCAAAATGAATGAATGAAACATCAGGGTGTACTGTATATGCAATACCTTCTTGTTTGCAACATAAATAAAAAAAAAATATTGTATTGTTACAGAGTAAACCATCCAACAGTAGGCTATGGAGCAGATAGACTGAGCAGATAAACAGATGAATTATAATGCAATATTTTCATGGTACTTTTACTTTAAGCTAAAGTGTCAACACATGCAATCACAGAACCTGAGTGCATTATGACAGCTGATAGTTTCAATAGTATTCTTGTAAACCGTCAGGGGGCAGCAGAGACCTACTGATGGATCTGATGAGCGGCATTTAATACCACGAAGAAGAAATAGCAGGAAGCGTCAGCAAACAACAGTACACGTCAGAAATGGTGAGAAAGATAACTGATCAACCTTAAACCGGTGAAATAAAGATAAAGCTATATATAGCTGTTGCTAACTCAGAAAACGAGAAAGAGACTTAGAAGTTCGACTCTTCCTCCCGATAATGAAGCTAACACATGGCTGCTGTAGCTACTCCTCAGAGTTATCAAGAACAGTGTTAGCTTATAGCTGGATACTGGGCGTAAAATCCATTATAGCTTCTCTCTACCTTCTCTCTACCTGTTTCTGTATCTGTTTTAGTTTATGTTTTAATTTATGGTCACCTATAACAATTGTACAAAACCCGTCAATAGCTTAAGACATAAACGATTCTCTTTAGAACTTTAGAACAGCTTATTATCTACCCCAAATGTTCCTGCTCCTCTTATTCAGAACTGAATTCATAAGTGGAAGTCTGCTTTTAAGGCAAAAGTTTTCAAAGCTCGTTCACATTTTCTATGCCGGATTTATACGAGAGCTCTGCTAATTCATAACAAAGTGTATCTGGTGTCGTGCTACGTGATTATATTGCGAATACGCAAATCAACTCTTAACTTCAAGATGTTTGAATGGAGTTTGGTGTGGGCGTCCATGCTGAGCAGACCTGGGCTGTCACTGCAGTGAGGTGTCTCTTCAGTGGAGAGTTAACAGCACTGAGATTCTGTTGTGACTTAATGATAGAGTAAACAATTATATAACGTGGGTTTTATTGATTGTAAGTTTTTTCCCTTTAGAACTTTATTAACATCGACACACTAACAAACAACAATGACAAGCTAATGACATGCGATAGAGATTTCATATATAAGAGTAATGTATAAGTTCAAAATGACTTTTAATTGGGTCAGATAGTTGCATGATGGGAAATGGAGGAACCAGCATTTTGAAGCTTGGCCCACCTCATCCTCTGCTGCTTTGACTTTTGACAACTTGTTATTTGAATCTGTCTCATGGAGGTGTGATGCTGTTGTGTTTCTTTGTCTTCAGGCTACAGGCGTGGATCAAGCAGCTGGCATGAGTCTTGTTGTCTTCAGCCTCCTGCTGTTTACATACTACTCAGTCTGGGTCATCGTCCTGGTAGGTCCTGTCTCTCCCCAACATCCCAGTCACTGAGCCTTATTAAACCACATTTAATAAAACTTTTTATATTAGATATATGATGTGATATTTTGTCCTCTTCCAGCCTTTTGTTGACAGTGATCATGTGCTGCACAAGTACTTTCTTCCTCGGGAGTACTCGGTCATCCTCCCTGGCATCGCTGCAGTAATACTGCTCCTGTGTATTGGTGAGTGGACTGTCTGCAGCTTAAAACGCAGCACACAACTCAGCACACTGGTATGTTCTACTGAACTATGGACTCTACATTCTCTACATACAGAGTTAAATTAAATTAGCCCCTTTTCCACTATTCAAAATCCTGCTAACAACTGCTAACATTGGGCTTTTGTTGGCAATGGAAAAGGGAACAGTCAGCATTCACACCTGGGTCACATGACTCTGCAGTAGACGCAGGTATTTATCGGCTCTGGCTCTGATCAGCATTGGTGTAAACACAACACCCAGGTGAACTTGCTCATTTTCACCTCTTTCTGTCACCTGTCCAACGTGGTGCTGTAACAGCAGACACTGCGGCTACACAGTGCTCTGTGATGAAAGAGTGCGCTGCAGCCCTGACATAAGTTTTAAAAACTGATTGAAGCGTCTCACACAGAGGCTCTGACACTTTTACAGGAGCTCTAATCCAGAGATGAGACGAGACAGATCTGTTTTACCAGTTAGCACGACGGCTAGAAGCTCACTCTCTCTCCATCTCTCCATCAGCTTCTATTAGCAGGTTTACCTGTGTTTAAAAAGCTTGCTTACACCTGCTAATGTTGGTGGAAAAAGTGTGTAAGTGTGAGACTGTCATTTCTTTAATACCACACTCATCCTCTCCACAGGGGCCTTCACTGCTGTTGTCATGTGGAAAAACCGTAAGCCAAAGAAAGCAGACTGATCTCAGGATCCCTGATGCTGGACTCTCTCTGGGGCCCCACAAACAAAGATCCCACCTCTGTTTTCTGATGACAGCTCCTGAACAACAGCGTTCATACTTACAAAGTTAGATAGAGATTTATTTTTTAGAGATTTTATTATACCTTAGACCTCGGCGCCCCCAAGTGGCAGCATAAATAACACACAGTGGACCAAACTTCTCTGGGATTGTCTCATTCTTCTACAGACCAAAATATGTCATGAGAATAACTGGAAATGTCACAAAAAGGAATTTACTGATAGTGTGATAAATATGTCAGAAAATCGCTTTCAGTATCATATTTAAAAGACCTACAGACTAAACATAACCCTCCACTCTGTAGGATTTCATAGGGATCCAGTTTATTTCAGACCAAATACTACAACAGGATAAAACAACCCTGATCACAAAGGCTCCATGACGACAGAATGTAAATCCCTCTTCTCTGTCTTTTTATTAGTCACACAATGTGTAAGGTTTTGAGGTCAGGTTTTTTCTTCGTTCGGCTCCTCATCATGACGTCCTGCGTCATTCAGTAATGTTTGGCTGTTTGACACATGATTCAGTCCATGGTGCATATTTGCAGTAAACACGTTGGCAAATGTCATCAGGATTTTTTCCCTCTGAGGAAGTGAAACACTGGACACAGGTTGACAGGTTAAAGTGAGCTGGTTCATTCTAAAAAGACACCATAGCTGTGTCCCAGTTCAGATTCTGTGTTTGAAGACCGATTGCATCACAGCGGCGCGACTAGACTGTCCCATTTTAGAGGTTCCTGAGAAATGCGTCTGGGACGTTCTTCTCCTGGGCCATGAAGGTTCCAATCGGTAGATCTTTCGTGGTCCAAGATTCATTGTGAACAGGTAACGAAAACAATGTGTCAGCAAACAAACTGACAGAGAGCCTGAGGATTAAGTGTCAGTATCGGGTTTCAGCTCAGTTCAAAAGCTAATGGTACAACTGTTAAGGTCTTAAAACCTCACGTTTTTTTGAAAAAAAAGTTATGTGTTGTCATGGTTGCTAGGCAACAGGAGCTACATTTTGCAACAAAACAGTAATGGCATAGACCAGAATGTCTCATTTCAGTTTGGCCTTTGCGGTCTAAGAAGGGCCAAACCTTCATAGACCGTGTCCTCTGGAGGATGCAGCCCCTGAATTGGGACACAGCTAAACTGATTTGACAGACTGACAAGGCTACAAGCAACCCATAATGCATCACTCTCTGTAGGAGCTGGTCTTACACCAGCGTTCTATCCATTCTAGAAGAATACCTGATGTTGTGAATACATGTATGTAGATGTGTTCAGATTGAATATGACCCCCCAGAAAAGAAACAGTGTCCAGTGATTGACAGTAACATGGTGGGAGGGACTAAAGCAGCACAAACTGTGTAAATACTGTGACATACTGTACAGGAGTGCATGTGTATAGATGATGTAAATTGTTGGAGCTCATGCTCTTTTTTCTCTCTTCAATAAAATGTTGATGCTGAAAATGAGTTTTGTTTATTGAATACAGATGTTTGATTTATCTTCACAGCTGTACAGTGCAGTAACTACAGTAGGTCTAACAGCCATAGCCAGGGTAATATTAATACTTATTAATAGATAAGCTAATACTTATGTTAATAGATTCATAAGTAACTAGTAGTATTGGACTGGTTGTGGCTCGTCAAAGCTCTGTGTGTTTTGTAGTGTTGGATTTTCCCCCTCTCTGCTGCCGCCCTGTGGTCAATAGGAGAAAAACAACTACGGGAAGACGCCATACATTTCAATTCAACAAACTTTATTCGTCCCCAGGGGGCAATTTAAAGGACACATAGAGGAGATTTTAAAAATACACAAAAGAGAACACACAACCAGTGCAAGACAAACTGCACAAAACAACAACAACAAAAAAGAGAATGACATGAAGAAACAACATCAGTGCAAAAAATAAAAATAAAAAACAAAGGTGAAAAATGAAGCCTATGATATTATGAGACTGGCAATAACATGGGAGACATCACTAGGGCAAATAAATAGCTATATAACTAAATTGATAACACATTTTGATAAAGAAAATAGCTGTTTGAGAGATAATCTTAGTGCAATAAAAAGATACATATAGACAGTATAGGTGCATAGACAGGTTTGTGTTTAAATGTCATTATGTTTCACACTTACAGGAGGATTCATGGATGATGATGATAATGATGATGATGATGATGATGATGATGATGAGCACTGATTGATTTTTTCCAGCTTTCGGTTCATTTTCTACTTTCACAGTTCTCATTAAAAACCTGAATCAAATCTTCTTCACACAGTTTATCAGAACATTACAAAAATGTCTGTTCATCATTGAATTTTAATCTCTGTTGCATTTTAGGATAAAATAAAAGTGTCAGACTGTACAAATAACAACGAGAACAAAATGCGTCATTTCTGCAGAAATCAGTGTTAAAAATGAAAAAAAACCTTTCTATCTAATATGCTGTATGACTTTGAATATAATGAATTCTGGAGTAAATGACATGTCAGTAAAATCCTGAGCTGTGAAATCCCATCCCGTTCACAAAGTGCTCCACATGTTGAGCACGTTTCTTTGTGTATCCACTGTAACAGTGTGGTAGTAGTGTGTAGTATCACGCCCCCAAAAGTCCCAACAATGAAATTAAAGAAAAGATGTTTTCATGGCCTCTTACAAACAATCCCACAATTTGTTGCATTCGAAACAAACAGAAATCACCACTGTGCTGCTCTACACCTGTAAATGATGACGATTAATGAGTCACCTCAGATGGCAAAATAAATCCAGACCATACTTCTTTTCTTCTGGCCCAGTATACGCCCAGTTACACACACAGACAATCTTCTTGCTGTCAGCCAATACTGGAGGCCAGAATCAGCCCAGATGTGGAAGTGTATGGGCCAGACTTGGGCCGAGGACCCAGGTATATGTTGGGCCAGAAGTTTCATTTTGCTATTTGGGACTGCTGTTGAGCGCCTGTTACATGAAGAGCAGTGGACACAGCCTTTAGTAAGTAAGAGATTATCAGACCAGTCGGTACACCTTCACCCTCTCACTCCTCTTCCTGCTGGTAAAGGTCATCTCCTCATCCTGTTACCTTATTTGTTCTCTAGTCCAAATAGGAGGATAGGATGAAGACAAAGCCCTGTCTTCTCTCTGTTTGTTTCTCCTCTACAAACAAGTTCATGAGTGTGGAACAGGATGGTTTCTTCAACAGGCTGATTTGAGGCGAGAAGCTGCTTTGTCACTGCCACTGTTTCTGTTTCTGTTGATGATCTAGCATCCAGTGACATCTACTAAACTTGTTGTCTCCATGCTCCTTTATTTAGATGAACTAATCTGACTAATCAACCCAACTTGGCCAAGGCCAAACAATCACATTGGTCAGATCCAGTTAATAATCTGGATCTGCACCAAACTGTACAAACTCAGATAGATATCAACACCATCAATATGTCTGATTTCTCACATTAAGATCCAAACATTATTTCCTGAGAAACTGACAAAAGTGTAGAAAAAGGTCCTCTCTCACAATGTTACAGAAAGAGATCAAAGGTTCCTGGATCTGTTCTCTTTTAACCAAATCGTCACCAAAATGTAATGGGTTCGTCTCGGGTCCATGGGAGCGTGTCTATGTTCCCACAGCCCTATGTTCCCCTTTTATACCCTTTCAGAACGCTTTGCATCCACGTTCCACGGCGTCTTCACATTTAACCACCTCAGCGATCGTTTTTGTAAAGCATCGTTTTCAGTTTCGGAATTCTGTGGACAGAAGGGCTAACCAGATAAATATTACCCGGGTTAGTGTGGACATGGGCCTATGGGAACATATAAGACTGTGGGAAAATAGGGCCTAATTTTCAAAACATTCTTAGAAATGTGGGAACATAGGGCTGTGGGAACATAGGGCTGACATCACATGTGGCCCCCATCCCTCCACCATGTTTGAAGTATGTGTACTATTTTTTGAACAGTGTGATAGTAACCAACATTAACAGGCTTTATTTTGGTGAGCATCTGTGTTTTTCAAAGAGCATCAAGGAGAACAATATGGTTAAAGTCTGTTTTTACAACAAATACAACAGGGGAGAGCTGTGATCAGGGGAAAACCACACATCATAGGATAGTCCATTATTACTAGCTGTCAGACTTTAACTACAGAGAGGTTTGTGCTGGGAATATAGAGGGGGTAAGGCTTTATATAATTTTTACTCATACATTTTGTTGTGTTTGTTCAAGTTGGAAAGAGGTAGCTGAAACAATACAACAGTGTCTTGTTAAACTCGCCTCTAGCTGAGTTAGCTGTTGGTGTCAGGTGTTGTTTACTCAAGGTCTGGAAGGCAGCATTTGCTTTAGCTTTGATGGGCTGTAAGCCTGTTGCCAGGATGGAAAAGTCAAGTTAGACCTGAATAGACAGAAGGATGAATGCAGAGGGTGGTCTCTTACATTAATGAACACAGGACAGTTTTGTGCACTGCAGTGGTTCCAAACCTTTTCCAACTTTTGGCCCACTTGGCTTGGCACACAAATGTTGGTGACTCACATCCCAACCAATAACGATAAGGAGACCAAATAATACCACATCACACTTTTTATTTATTTTAGACTGAGATAGCAATGCAGTGCTCAATGTGGTCCAACTGCAACAACATAAAACTTCTCATCATCGGCTTATCACAGCTTTAATCTGAAAAAAAAAACAGAAACAGAGGACTTGTTTGTTTTTTCTTTGTTTTATTTAAACATTGTTAATATTTTTAAAGAGGATTTAAAGAGAATTTAAAAAAAAAAAAAAAAAATCACATGTGGCCCTACCACTGGTGAACTGGATCGTAGACTGTTCAGTTCCAATATGCAGCAGCACAAACGAACAGGATGAGGAGTAATATCTGCAGCCCAGTCATCTGGACCAGAGCCAGCAGCCAGCATCTGACACCATGAGTCAGTGAGGTTTGATCTGTGACCATTTGTCATTTAATTCATCAGTATTTAAAACATTCATTTCAGTTTCATTAAGTATTTATAGTAATTACAGTATTTATCGTAACGATATTATTTTCTGTCTGACGTGCTGTATTGCATCATTGTGTCTGTGTGCTGCGGCTGGACCTCTCAGAGACAGCGCGGTGCCCGGGGTAGTCAGTGAGTGGGTGTGACCATAGGGAGAGCCAGGCGCCGCTCGATGTCATCGCACGGTCAGTCCGCAGGCTGACATGTGACTCTCTCTCTCTCTCTCTCTCTCTCTCTCTCTCTCTCTCTCTCTCTCTCTCTCTCTCTCTCTCTCTCTCTCTCTCTCTCTCTCTCTCTCTCTCTCTCTCTCTCTCTCTCTCTCTCTCTCTCTCTCTCTCTCTCTCTCTCTCTCTCTCACACACACACACACACACACACGCTCACACTCACACACACGGAGACACGGACAGACCGGCACCTGCACAGCGACCTGCCCCGCGTCCACGAGCCACACCGAGGCAAGTAAACCACTTTTATGTGATGATACAGCAGCAGCAGGAGGAGGAGGCTACATGTGATGAGTAAGGGTTTATTCCATGTCGGCATTGTATCAGCTAAATGTTCAGTTTCTGCTCCAGATAACACTGGAGTTCACCAGTGAGGTAATGCCTCCTTCTGTCATCCTGATCTGTGGCTCAGAGAATTTTTGAATCTGAACTTCCTGATGACAAAGCACAAAAATTATTGAGCATTTTAATCATCATCCTCAGAGAGGATGATGATTATTCACCACACTCCCTGTGGAACAATCATTATCTCCACTCCAGGGATTATGAAATATCGCCTGCATCAGTCAGACATCATGAGACAGTTTGTCATGATGGCAATCTTAAATAGAGATCAAGTAAAGCGGTGGGTAAAATGAGGTTACTGGCTTGACACCTCTGATCCAGGACTTGAAAAGACCCCCTCTGTGCTTGTTGTCAACAAGCTGCACACTCAGCGTCACTGGTTTCACATGTATGGTGCATGGAGGGATGGTGCGTGTTCACAACACGTTCTGGGAGTGTCCGATGCACAGATGGGCTGATGGTGTGCATGTGTCAACCATTTGAATAAGGGGCCAGTTAAAGAA
The DNA here is from genome assembly GCF_002260705.1 of Seriola dumerili. Taxonomy (NCBI): domain Eukaryota; kingdom Metazoa; phylum Chordata; class Actinopteri; order Carangiformes; family Carangidae; genus Seriola; species Seriola dumerili. Next base: position 2,151,601 of record NW_019174336.1, read on the forward strand.
GTGGATCTATGACATGTAATGTTAACTCAAGATCAGTACTATTCAAAATACTTTATTTGTTCCAGAAGAAATTTAAGGCAAGAGAGTTTACAAACAAAAGTACACACAGACATTTAATTTATAAACAATCAAACAATACAAGTATTAGTAATAGTTGAAATGTACAATGATTTTTAACAGTGATCAGTTCATATCCACACATGTCTAATGGCCTCTGGAGTAAAAGCAAACTTCCTTCTATTTGTTTTACATGCAGGTGATCTAAAACATTCATGAAAAAAACGAGACTATAGGTCGTCTGTGCAGCAGGTTATTATGACCCATATTCATGTTTTGTTGCTAGGCGACATTTAGTGGTGGTAGGGATTATGACAGGAGCAAAGGGAAATGTGCGGTGACGTAGTATAAAGAGAGACAAACTCCACGTCAGGAGGAGGTTGTGGTGGAAGGATGGGTCAACAAAACACCGAAATATGCCACAAAATTAACCTAAGTACTTGTTTTAACCAAAATCACAATCTTTTCCTGAACCTATCCAAGCCAAGACTGTTATTATTAACCATGGCAATGATCGATACGCTGCTCTCGATAAAATCACATGTTTATAATTGTTATCATGACAACTGAGGTCCAGTACGTCTGCCACCATAGGGGTGCTCAACGACCTGTGTGGTTGTTCAGGTTGGAGGACTGGTTCCACTCTACAGAGGGCATCATTTCATTTTTCATTTATTTATTTATTTGAAAAGGACAGTGCACATTAATTAACCTTTCTGTAAATGTGCCAGTGTTAGCCAACAGGCTAATTTTCAACTGCAGTCCTCTGGCAGGATGTCTAAAAACCACATATTGACCAGATGTTCATCAGTCAGATTAATACATAACACATATTAAAAAGATACATAAAATAGATACAACATATATCAAACAACAACAAGTTAGCATAATACCATTTAAGAGTGTTCACATGTCTGACCGCTTAAGAGCCAGTCCTTAACATCGTGGCTAAATTTAAAATAGGAAGTGCAATTTCTTAGCTCTGCTGGCAATGTGTTCCATAACTTAGAGGCTCTCACAGAGAAACATAACTGACCAAAAGTAGTCGACCTATGAGGGACTACACAGTCACCTCTTAAAGCCGATCTTGTGGTTCTATTATTAGATGTTTTCTTTTGTATGAATGTACAGAGTGGTGGGGGAGCCTTGCCATTCAGAATCTTAAAGAGCAGACAAGCATCAGCATATTTTAGCATATTATCCCAGCTAAGTGAGCTATACTTTTCAAGGATGTTACAATGATGGTATAATTTGTGTTTTCTGTCTAAGACTTTAAGGGCTTGTTTGTAAATAGAATGAATTGGTTTCAGTATTGAGCTATTCACTTGGGTCCAGCTTGTCATACAGTATGTCAGGTGGGGGATGATCATAGCATTTAAATAGATCATCATGTATCGGTCACTGATGACGGGCTTAGTCCTAACCACAGCGGCCGTGGGTTTGAGTCCGACCCGTGACCCTTTGCTGCATGTCATCCCCTCTCTCTCCCTGGCTTTCCTCTCTCTCTCTATCTCACTGTGCTATTACAAGTAAAAGGCAAAAACGTCTTATGTGATGGGTTAGGGTTCTGACTGAGGAGAGACGTAATAACATTCTCGTCAGAAAACTTTGCAATATGATGATTTTTATATTCTCTATGACATCCTCTGTGTACGAGATAAAAGATAAAGGAGTGAGTCAGGGGAAGAACAAACTGATTCTGAATCTATAAGTCTCTGACAGTGAGGAAACTGATCATCCATCTGATGACTTCATGATCTCAATGGAAGAAGGATATGAGCTATTTTACCAGTATGTGTGGGTGCATCATATTAAATGCTGACTTTGTATCAGTGCGTGTGTGCAGTGTTCATGTGTTAGTACAGAGTTTATACATGACTTACACACAAACTGGGGATTAAGAACTGGTCTAGTTACATTCACAGGTTCTGACTGAACAGTGTTCTTTAGAGTTTAGTGAAGTTAACGCTGCAGGCTGCAAGCCATTGAAAACTTTAGGCAGGACCTCACTTTATCGGGACAGTAACTTAATGTCCTATTATGTACTCTATCTGAGCCTTCAGCTTTAGTCACTTTGACCCCTTTAAAAAGTTTAGCAGTGCACTGAGACTAAACTACTTCGCTTGGGGAAGCAACTCAACCCCACCCAGAGGGAGCAATCCTCAGCGAAGCAATCCTCCGCAATCCTTCCCCTCAGTGACTTTTCCCCTCAGTGACAGTTGCATCGAAGTGAGCTTCTTATTCTGCGGGAAGAACTCCATCGCAGCCACACCCGTCCAGCCTCCGTCACCCTGGGTAACTCTGGAAAAGGAGTCCAGCCAATCTAGCTGTTCCAGGACCTGTGCTATATGTAGAGGTGAGGCCAACTATATCTAGTCGCTCCACTTCCCCTGGGTTTCCCTCTTCTGTGTGAGGTACCGCAGCTCTGTCTCTGCCAAGTCAGTAGGGTCTTGTCAATCACTCTTGGTCTGGCCCCTCCCATGGGATCAATTTGCCTTGGGAGACCCTACCAGGGGCTATTGCTCTGAGCAACACAGCTCCCAGGATCACAGGGACACACAAACCTAGTAGCTAAGGCTGTTAGATAAATATAGTGGAGCAAAAAGTACAATATGTCCCTCTGAATTTTTGTGAGGCATAGGTATAAAGTTGGCCGTATTGGAAACACTCAGGTAAAGTAGTATTCGTACAAGTAGGTAGTGGCGGTGGTTAGGGTTCCCAATTTAATTAAACTACAAACCTCAGTACTGTGATGAATGCAGGGTAAACCTGGTTGTATTAATTACTGGGAAGGTCTTGCTACTTACTGATCCAGTAGAAATTCTTTTCGAACCTTCTCAAGTCCTCGAGCTCTCCCATTCAAGTGAATGCTCGTCTGAGGTTTTACTTTGTTTTCTGTCCCTCCTCACCTTCTTTGCGTCCTCCTCTTTTTAATTTGCTGGGTAGAGTTCAAACAATTGCTCTGGTTGTTCCATTGCCATTTCTGCTACCTGGGAAAAGCTAGCGATAGCTACCAGGGAAAACAAAAGCGCTATGCTGCTCCTGTTTTGGTTCCGCAATGACATGGAAGGACACACTTCCTTTGTGCCATAAATTGAGCCTTAATTTTCTTGGGAAATTTCACCCCATTGTTTGGTTTGGGAGCTTGGGGGTCCCTGATAATATATCCATGATAAACAAGCATCAACCACAAATAGGTCCAACCAATCCCAATTAAAGCTTGTCAACACAAGTCAACACATCTGGTCTTTATGACTAACTCCTTTTGTTTGATTTGTAGAGTTGGTCATAGCGTAATGAAGCATCGTTTTCATTCGCTCCCATCTGTTGTATTAAAGCTACTGCATTGCATGTTAATACAATCTAAACATTTCCTGTTGTTCCTCATTTCAAATTAAAAGCCCTCTGGCATTTTAGTGGGCAGAAACCCTTTATTTCTTAACAGGGCTTTTATTGTTGTGCTGCAGTAACTGTATTGCCTCATTTCCTGTTGCTGGCGTTTCTGTTGTTTACATGTTATCCAGAGCTGCTAGTTTCTTTAGCAGTTACCGATTACTTCTTTCTCTCCCTCCCTCTCTCCTGCTCTCTCTGCTCTGTGTGCCTTATGTTTAGTTATTCCTCTGACACCTTTAGTAATAATGATATATGTAATGAAAGTAGTTAATTTGCTGTAATGGGTCGGGAAACCAGAGCGGCTCAGTATACTGCCCGTAACAAGAGGTGTAGCCCTGAGCCCCAGTTCGGCATCCATACATGGTTTGTTTGCACTGTTTCCACCAGAAACTCCAACTCAATCACGAGGCACTTGGCTGACCGGTAGTGGAAACATCATCAATATCATCATCATCATCATCTGTCGTTACAGATTATAGGGTTGGCCCCACTGTTGTGATCCGGCCAGCACAAAAGTAATTTAACCTCACAGTTAGAGTGTAGTGCACAACTTTGCTTCCCGAAAGGACTGCTCCAGACGCACCTGCTTCATCTCCTCATTTCATTGGACACAGGCATGTGATGATATATTACAAGGCAGTATCCACAACATAATGGCTCTAATATTCTCCAACATTTGACATTTCCTCTTTAAATCATGTTTAAATATTGTAATTATTGTACTGTAACACCCTGTGCTTGTTTGAACTATGCTCTTTAAGATGTGATGTGTTCAAAGCCCAGCAACTTGAAGACTGAGGCAGATCATCAAACACATGAGGTTGTGATCAGACAGGAAGCTTTTATGTCACAGTCAAATGTAAAGTGAAGCTGTGAGCGTCGCTAATAGCAGAGAGGAGCACAAAAGGAGCTAGGAGCTTTGCATCATGCTTGTTGCTATGGAACTAGCTCATAGCAAAGACAGCTAACTTACAAAAGGGGTTAATGTTGTCATGTAATTGCAATGGCAGCTGAACAAGTAGGACAGGGACTACAGACCTGGACCTGTCTGCTTGTAGTCTGTGGTTGTACACATTGCAGAAAACATAACAGATATATATAACTTGGACAGACAGTGCATCAAATAAGACTTAAAATGTGAATTTTTTCCACCTTTCAATATAACAGGAACTGATCTTAATGCACAGAAAAAGGTCAGAATTACATCCCCCTTTATTCGCATTCAAAAATCAGCCACTGAATTTTGCTTTCACTTGATAACCATAGGGTTAAAGGATCAGTTCACCTAGATTAGAACATATCTGTTGCAAGTAAAGATATGAATCTTATAAATGGTAAGAAAAAAAAAAGATAAAAAAAATAATGTTTAAGAAAGATCTCAAACGTTACTCAAACAGGAGGAAATAGTGCATTTTTTGGGAACTATTTTCAGTCGTGGATTAATCCACAGTTAGTGTTGTAGTGAGTTCTTGTGGCAGCAGGACGATGTGTGTGTGGTTGAGTCTAAATAAACTACAGTGTGTGTTTATGGTGACAACAGTGTGGCTCATACGTACACAACAACATGTGTTAGTTACATTAATTTTACTTTTGGTCTTTTCATGGGATTTGTTTTCAGTAAGGAAAATATAGAAAATCATCATCTCCAACCTTTGAAAATGATCCTCATGTGCTTGTGTAAAAATGGTCAGACTGTACAAACAGCTTCCACAGTGAGAGTCTGTGGTGTTATTAAGCTCAGTGACATGCTATATTTCCACCATTGCTCTTCTGCCTGTTAGTCTTCACTTCCTGTTTATTTTCTGCCTTATGCTCCTACATTACTTAATGGGACATTTTTGTGCTTGTGCTGTCTTTCATTCTAACACATGTGGACACAATTGAACATTTAAAAAGTGTTTTAATGCAGAGATGTGGTGGCTGGAGGACCAGCTTTATGCCATTAACCGCAGCAGAGCCGGTGAAGCTATTATCCCTTTGTGTTGGTCTCCATAGTTACGCTGTTAAAGACTCAGCTGATAGTCAGCTGTCTTTTGTGTTTGTCACTGGCCTCTCTGGCCTCTACCTACTCTTTGATTTCTCTTAGCTGCAGCTTTAAAAACCTCCTCTCTCAAATGTTGCAGATTTGTGTTTCAGTGTAGATGGAGACGTCGGCGGCTGCGGGCGGCGTGGGGAGGATGTCTGGCCACCACCAACGCTCGGTGAAGAGGAGGAGATGGGGAGGTCTGAGGCAGCAATGGAAACTTCTGGGCTTGTTTGAGATCGACCAGCAGCACGAGTTCTACGGCCTGACCTGCATGATGAAGGAGGGACTGGCAGCAGCCATCCAAAGCACCATAGACAACGCACCCATAGTGAGTACGAACCAGCTGAGGCAACATTTCAACCATCTACACATACATGATGTTTAAAGGCTTCTCACTTAGTATTCAAATTAAAGATCACAGACAGTGCTGCAACTGTGCCATAACAGTGTATTCACATATACATTAAACACTAGTAAAGTAAATAAAGCCAAACTGAATTCTTACAATGAATAAAAAGGCTTCAAGTTGTAGCCTGCTCCACTGAAGAGAACAAAGCAAGATAAAATCAAACAAGAGGTTAACATGGTGATACAGGCCCTCTCTCTACAGCTGTAGTTATAACATCAGCCTTATAATTTGTTTTTGTCATCAGAGCTTTTTTTTCGTATCAACAATAACTTTATTTGATTTGCACTGTTAAAAATGAAGCTACAAATCAGACACCCACTGACAAACCTTTGTGAATGTTGTGTCATTTGAATGTGAATATGATGAACCCGCTGACGCAATGGTATGTGTCAAGACGCCACTGACGTGTCAGCTCATAAAGAAAACAATAGCAGCAGGTGTTTTGACCAGGGCCCCTGGGTGTCTGGGGCCCCAGGACAGTTGTCTGGCTTGTGACACCACAGTGTTTCAAACTGTGAGGCAAAGATACCATGTGATGTTAAAGAGGCAAGTGCATGGTGGAAGTTAGTTACTGCAGTTTGTCCTGCTGATACGCACGCACGCACGCACGCACGCACGCACGCACGCACACACGCACACACACACACACACACACACACACACAGGGTTAGGGTTACAGCACTCTGTTAATCCTACCATTAGGCGCCTCTCTTTCACCTGCCTGTTACCGTTCAAACTCCCCTTCACTACACAGAAACAACAACATGCTCACCTCCTCACCTGCAAATATTGGTTCAACCACAACAAGTTCCCCTACGAATCTATTTTGCAGGAGCACCAACGCTGCATCCCGGACTCAGCTCCGCCCACGACGACTGTGATTGGTTTAAAGAAATGCAAACAAGCCCGAGCGTTTTTCTCCCCTGTAGCAGAGGGATAATGGTGCAACCAGACCATTCAGTAACTTCATGGGCTCTGAGATGGTGTATGGTGCTAAAATCAATCAGATCAAATTACCTGCTGTAACAGTTGGATTTCCTGCCGCTTTATATGCAATCAGTCTTCATGTGTAATTTGAAACCAGTGCAGGAGAGGCTGACTCTGCCACTAAAGAGGAGAGGTCATTACAGATTGTGAATACATTGAATTGCTATCATTGAAAAATAAATAGAGAGTGAATGGTTTAAAAATGTCACCTTTTATTCAGGTTGGTGTGATTCAAAGTGCTTCACAGACGACTCAACAAGCCGATCATAACTACAGTGATTGTGTGCTGTGCTCGAGCTACTGACAGTCGTGTGTGTGAAGAACTGAAGCTGCTGCTACTTTCACTACACAGCTCTGTAGACACTGTGTCAGACACTACAGGTCTAAAACAGTGAAGCAGTTTGACACTGATGCACACAAGTAATACAAATGATTAAATAATATAATTGTAATAAACTAATAACAGCTGAAATTGATTGAAAAACTGTGAAACAGATAAAAGACAATAAAAAAATGAAGAACAAACCACTTTACAATATGAATACAATAAAATAAATGGTTAAATAAGAAAATAAAAACCTGAAAACATTCTAATGAAAAGCCAGACTAAAGAGGTTTTAAATTTACACTTAAAGTTCTAATCTGTTACTTAAAATGTCTGAAAACAACTGGACCTGTGTTCTATATGTTGTTGAGTTGTGTTCTTACATCATCTCAAATGTTTCCATCAATTCTCAAACCAGAGAAATCTGTGATTTTAATCATGGTAACATTTCATTGGTCGCCTGTCAGCGACATCATATCCTCTATGATCATGTGTCAGTGTGTTTGTCTGACAGAAGCTCAACATTGACTTTTATCTAGTTTTAAGCCACATACACTTTTTCCACCTTGGTGGTTTTCAGCTCTGTATCTGAACCAGATGAAGGATTTTAGTCGTCGGACGTCTGGATCTGAAGTTATCAGAGAAACCAGCTGAGGAAATGTTTGTTGTGGAGAGGAGGACACCTCTGTGGATCATTCAGCTGCTGGTAAAAACCTGCTGAACATCTGCTTCATAAGTTTTCAGAGGAACAATCAGAACAAAGGTTAGCATCGATCTCAGCTCCAGCTCTTCCCTGAGTCTCTGTCCTCCGTACAGCGTCGCTCAAACTCTGACTTTAACGGTTAGAATCACCAGGTCTGTTTGATTTCCTGAACCACTCACACTGTAGGAATCCGAACCGGGAGGAGCTCACGGTGATGGTGGTGAAGACAACATCTCCTATGATCCCACGCTATAGCCTGACGTCACCCAATGCCATCATCTGTTATTGTTTTGATTGAGAGACCACCAGAGGCAGAAGTTACAGACTGTGCATTTAAAGATATCAACACTATGAGCTATCAGACTGATCCAATATAAACTAAAGACTTGTCCCATGAGACTGTGAACTGCTTTATTGGGACTAGTTTCTAGTTAATAGTTTTTAATTTCAAAATGAAACTGACAGGTAATTAATGGAAGTACTTAAAAGCAAGTGTAATATGTTCTCTCCTTCTGGTTGTGGTCAGCACACGGACAGCAGAGTTCAGTTGTAACTGATTACTAGTTTAGTCTGCTGGATGTTAAAGTGAGCATCAGAAAAGGACAAACTATTGCTCTATTTTTCAGATTATGAGAAATAGGTTTGGTGACATAACCTACATGAGCCTAAAAGTAAAGTTTATGTTCAGAGTCAAATATGACACCAGGGCTCGGGGTCCTGAAGGATTTTGTTATAACCTATATGTGGTATACCATATGTGGTATGGTAGTAGTAGCGGCAGTTGTTTTCCTCCGTCATGTGAAATTGTGGGAATACCACAGCTGAACGGGAACAGCAGAGTCCACCCTGCTGCTGAATGAATAGTCACAGGACAGTCGAACAGACATCTGTTTGCTGCTGCTTCACACTAATCCCAGTCAAACACACTCTGCTGACTCAGTAGGCTGATGCATGATGGTCCTGTCTGTTGTGTTCTATATGCAGAGTCCCAAAAACACAACACACACACACACACATGTACATAGAACATATGGCGGCATCAGACATATTCTTCACCCCTTCACTTTGTATCACATAACATATGATAGGTCAAGTTAATTCTAGGGGTCGACCAATATGGGTTTTTTTTCAGGGCCGATACCGATTATCGTAATCAAGGAGACCGATAACCGATATTGGGAACCGATATGCCAACACAAATCTACTGGTGTATAAGGACACCCACGTGGCGTCCAGGTGTTTCTATTGTGTTGTCCACCCCATTTATATCAGTGAAAGAAGGCTAAATAACAGAAACACCTCTGTATAATGTCACACAGCTCCACACAATACATCCAGCACAATGATCTCACAGTTGAATCAACAACTGTCTAAAACCTACTTATTAAAAACTGCACATTATAACTCTCATGAAAGAGGATTTACTGCAGGACAGTTGTATTACTATACATCAGTTTTACCTGGATGTTCCTAATAAACTGACAACAGAGTGTATATTAGTAGTTATCATGTGTATGCACAGGCTGCAAAGAGCCTGACTGGGATTAATTGGTTGATTTTGTTGCTGTGAACTGATTCACCTGGTAACCTAAAGATGCTCTTTAATTTAATAGTATTATCATATATTATTATTATCACCAAATAAGATGTTTTCACCTTTCCCCTTTTAAAATGTAACACATTTACTCAGAGACATTTTAACTGACTTACTTTGTACTTTTATCTGAGAAGATGTTTACACAGTGATTTTACTTCTACTGCAGTAAAAGGTCTTTTCAGTAACAGTAGTTAGTAATTCACGTACTACAGTCAGTGTGGTGGTGGTGTCTCATCTCCAGTTGCAGGGGTTTCTCATACTAGTAGTGTTAATGCTGCTCTATTTTATCACACATAATGCTTCCTTTTCTTCGTCACAGTGTCTAACTACCTGCTGTACATTTAAAATGACTCTAGTTCTGCTCCAGCGCCCACAGCTCTCTGCTCCTTTTAGCAACTTTCACTGATTCAGCTGTTGTTCACATGCTGTTCAGATCAGCTAGTTACTTTAGCTTAGCAGTTAGCGCTAGCTTCTCTCTCTCTCTCTCTTGCTTGGTGTGTTTTTGATCAACATATGAACTTGTGGTGTTGTTCTAACTTCAGTGTAGAAGATTGTGATTTGTAGTACATCTTCAGAGATGTCTGCTGTCTTACCTTCCACACACAGCTCCGCTTGTTAACCGGAGCTGCTTGTTAACTGGAGCTGCTGTGGTCTGTGACTGTCTGTGTACACGTGATAGGCCATTACTCATGATGTCTAACCAATCAGATGGTGCCATGGGTGGGACATTGCTCCAGTGATACTGACAATTGGAAAATGCCAAATGCCGAATTTTAGGGTCGATCCCTAATTAATTCACACACATTACATGAGAATAACAGCAATAACATATAATTTCAGACCCTTTACTTTCTATTTCATTTCAACTTAGCATTTCAACATTCACGCTGCCAATCTCCTGTTCTACCACATCCGAAAGGTGTTTACTGGGTTCAGGTCTGGAGACGGGGGGGGGGGTTCCTGTTTGTCACTCCCGTTTGTTGCGTGGAGCATGATCCTGCTGGAAGGAGCCATTAGAAGAAGGTGAACTGTCACCATGAGGGGAAGAGCACTATGGCCTGAAAGATTGTTGTATCCTGGAGCATCAGATTTCCCTTCATTGGAATGAAGGGACCCAAACCAGGAGAATCAACCCCGCTACATTACTCCTCTTCGTCACATCCACCAAACCCAGAATCATCCATTCATTCAGAGGCATGAGTGAGCATGCTCCAGAGTTCACTGGTAGTTTGTTCCAACTCCATCTGATACTTGGCATTGTGCATAGTGATGTGAACTTCATGTGCTCAGCCACTGAAAACCATCTCATGAAACTGCAGATAAACCAGTGCTGTCCACTACAGTAAAGATGGTGACAGTAAAAGATGCAGTTGTCTGCATAGAGAAGAATACTAATCATTTCCCTTCCACACAATATCTCACATGTAAAGCTTTCTAAAGCATTCATTTAGTTTGCAAACAAAGTGGGGGACAAAACATCACCATATGTCACATTTCTGTCATGCATCCTCATTTAAAAACAGATTAATGTATCTTATATATATGTATATATCATCAAATAATGCATGAATCCATAATAGATAATCAGGCTTTCTTATTCCCTGTGACATGTTTCCATGTTTTCTTCGATTCTAGAATGAAGTGTCAGACGATGATTTCAGATTAGAGGTCACTCAGATTCATAAGGTAGGTCCATGTGTCTGTGTCTCTATAAATACATTATGGTGTTGAATGCTTACACCTCCAATTTAGCTGCATGTGTATGTGTGTGTTTGCAGGACTTTACAATGGAGACCTTTGCAGGTCCGGTGTTTGCCAGCCTGCGTGGCTCTTTGGGGATGACAGAGCAGGAGTATCAGAAGTCTCTGTGCTCTGAAAACTGCTACCTCCAGTTCATCAGCAACTCCAAGAGCAAGGCCGACTTCTTCCTGACGTCAGTCACTGTTCACACACACACACACACACACACACACACACACACACACACACACACACACACACACACACACACACACACACACACACACACAATGTTCTGCTGTTTTCACAAGAAATTAACATTTATCTTTCCATTAGCTTACAGTATATTAATCCTCTGCAGTATCTCTAACTTTGAACGCCAGCCATAACCTCAGCTTTATAGCCTCAATCTGGTGTACTTCCCATAAATGTAGCTGTCGTGACCCCATGGGTTGTGCAAACTCTGGAAGAGAAATTAGGAACATGATGTGTATCAGGCCAAATGGCATAAACCTCCTACAGCTTTCTAAATAAACATGATTCACATGAGTCATTTCAAATGTCTCAAATGTCTGTATCTGAATCTGCCAAAAATGGTCATCATGACTAACTGCATAGGGATCTACATTGGGTCCAAATGTCTGCGACCAGAATGGGAAAGTGGTCTCAGATTTTTTGACCAAATTATAGATCCAGGTCAACTTGGAAACTGTTTGTTTACACATGTGAGTCAGTGGATGGCTGTCAATACTAGACTAGAGGAATACCTGCAGGTTACCAACTTGCAGGAATAAAATGACAACATACACAGCAGGCTCTGCAGGTTCACCAGAACTACTCAGAGAGGCCACACTCTTTTTATTTTTGGACCAATTATCCAATGTAACTGTGACCTTCTCTTTCAGCTACTGTTGAAGAAAATTCACTCAAGTCCTTAGATTCAAGTTTGCTGTAGTGATGTGAGTTTATTGGTTTCCCAGGATACGATGAGCCAGCTGACACAGAGCGAGTCTGAGGCAGTAGACTGACCCAGAGTGAAGGGCGGGGGGACAGTTATACAGATGAAGACAAAGGGATAGACAACTGTATTTGCATATACCTGGGGTTACAGACAGGATAACAAGTTGAAAGGAGGTTAGAAACAAAAGGTAATGTTCTCTAGAGGTCTTGCTGTGTAACACCTAGGTTCAAGTTATCAAAGGGGTAGGAGGGGCTCTTAAGCTGAGTCAGCATATCCACAGGTAGGGCAGGAAGGGCCCCTAGACTGAATCATCATATGCACAGGTAAGATGTTGTTAAGACAATGAAGCGTTGGTGATGTAAGAGGGAAGAAGGGGTGTTATACGGGGACAGATGGTGGTTGATAATAAACAGGGAGGGGTACTCGATTAAGGTAAGTAGTATCTCCTTGATCGAAGGATCAAGGGGCCAACTCAGTGGGGTTATAGAGTTATTCCTAGGTGTCAGCAAGTCTACACTGAAGAATGTTTATATTCTTCCTCACTACCATTGTAACTTCAGGTCATAGTGAGTCCAGGAAAAGGTACAACCAGATGCTGGTGTTTATTGTGGCGAGTGGCACCTGTTGTAACCCATCACATAGCATTTTATGTGTTGTCTTTTTCTAACACTGTTGAAATTACTATGATCCAGGGTCACATCTATTTTCAAGTCCAGCATCAGTAACTAAAGAACTAGAACTAACTAAGGACACAGCCTTTAGCTCACTTCGTTTAGATAAAGATGGTAGTTTTATGAATTCAATACATGTTGTGTATATGCTATGTTCTTTAGCTTCCTTCTTTAGCTTCCTTCTTTAGCTTCCTTGTTTGAAACCCGAGATGCTCATAGATGAAAGTCCACTCATGGGGACCCCTCGTACAGAAGAGTCCATGGGGTCCAGGGGTGGCAGTTAACTCAGTCTGTAATTACTCATTCTGAAGTAACAGCAGCACAGACAGGAGTCAGACTTCAGAGATCACAACCAGGAAGTTGAAAAAATGACTTTAGAAGAGAGCACTGGTGAGTTTTATGGATGTGAATGAAGTATCCACCTGAAGTTTATTCATGAGAGCTGTAGTTTCATTCTGTGCTCATAAAGTAAAAGTTGTTTAACTTGTTTTAGATCACTACAGTTTCAGTTTCTTAAAAGGTAGTAGAATGTGGTAACTGCTGTAGTGGGTGGCAGTTTGTCTCGTAAAAAGTAAACCAGAAGAATACGCAGGAGACCGATGAAATGCTGAATGAGAGACTGGACTTAGAGAAGGCATGACATCATGACTTCACTTCCTACTGCTGCTGTCTGTGTCTGTCTAAGAGACTCAGACTACCCATATGATTCATAAAAAATCTGGTTTATTTGGAAAGCTGTAAGAGGCTCCTGAAACTGTCTCTGATTGACACGAGTCCTCACTTGCTCCAAAGCTTTTTATTATAAAGGGTTGGTGTTTGGGAATGTTGTATTATTGATGATATTGATGATATTGATGACATCTACTGACTCTGAACTTTTGAAATTCTAGAAATGATAAACGCTTCTTTCTGAAGACCCAGAACAAAAGAGAGATCAAATTTCTTCTGTCCAACCTGAAGATCTACATGGAGCATCTGAGGAAGTACCCCCACTCATTGCTAGTCAAGTTCCTAGGTACACACACCCACACCCACACACACCCACACACACCCACACACACACACACACACACACACATACACACACACACACACACACACACACACACACACACACACACACACACACACACACGTTCTTAACCACAAGAAACGCATGTTAGCACAGATTAGCATTAGCATTTTAGATTAGTGGCCTAACATCCAGACAGTGCTGGTGAGCTCAACTAGCAGAGACTTTTCATTCAGACTCAGACTGAAGTGAAGACTCCATGTGGTGTGTTTAAGGACACTTTTTGTAATCAGTAGTTTTTATTGTTTTTTTAACCAAGAGGAAAGACAAAACATAAGATAGCCTTCAACATAAGGCCAAAAGAAGACAGACAAATTGCACAGGATACAAAATTATATAGATGAACAATCAACAAATCAAGCACGCCTGACACAGACTAGCTAGAAGAGAATTGACAATAGAAAAAAAAATAAAATAAAAAAATAAAATAAAATAAAATAATACACATACAGTACATACACATTCATTTACATACACACATACAGAGCTGTACTTTGGCAGATGTGAAGGTAGTTAAATGGTACATATCGTTATTCAAGATATTTCCTAAAGATTCGGGCTGGTATGTTGTTGTATTGCTGTATTAGGGACCTTTGATAAAGGAGATGTAATTCCCCCACCACGTTGTATTTATCCACCTGATTGGTCAATCTAAAGGAAAGGCGCTCATGTGCAGCCACAATACCCAGCTGAGAAAACCACACCCTGACTGGCGACGGGTAGACTGCCTTCCATTCTGTAACAATAAGTTTTCTCCCTAACATGAGGGATGTCTGGACCCAGTCTGCCTGTGATGCAGGCAGATGTTTTAAAGGGAGAGGATCACCCAATACAAATAAGCTCGGGCAGAATGGAATGTCTAATTTAAGGATAATTTTGATGTTGTCATGTACTGCTGTCTAAAAGTTTTGTGCAACAGGGCAGGACCACATCATGTGGAGGAGAGTGCCAACGCCCACCCCGCATCTCCAGCAATTCGGGCTATCTCTTAATTTCACCCTAAATAACCTGGAGGGGGATCAGTATACCCTGTTTATTATTTTAAACTGTACTAGTCTCGTTCTGAGTTCCCGAGATGATTTTTTATAGTTTTTTAAAATGTTATTCCATTCCTGCTCTGTGAAGGATAGGTTAAGATCAGTCTCCCAGGCTGATTTAAGATTAGAGACTGGACTATTAAAACATTTAAGCAGCATGGAGTAATATTTAGATGCCTCATGGCCAGTGCATTAAATTTTAATTACATTAGAGGAAAGAAAGAAATTTGGAAAGAAATGGTTTCTTCTCTATTTTTAACTTAGGGTTAAGCCAGATGCTTGCTGATAAATTCAGGTGGGGGTTAGATTTAAGTTTAATAGAAATTCTTTTCCAGATCAATTGTATGTTCGCAAGTATAGGGTGGGTCTGCGCTTCACCAGGCAATATTGCTGTGATAAAGTGGAGGGGAGGGAGTGCATCAAAGAGTGCGCTTTCAATGCAGTACCAGGGCGGAGCACGCTCGGGGGGCAAACACCAGTGGGCGAGATGTCTGAGATAATATGCATAATAGTAAAGTAATAGATTGGGAATACCCAATCAACCCTGGTCAACCGGCCTTTGTTGTTTATGTAAATTAAGCCTGGGGCGCTTACTGTTCCAGAGAAATTTGTTGCAAAGCTTATCAAATCTTTAAAAATATTTGAGTGGAATTCTGACTGGGAGGGCCTGGAGAATATAATTAAACTTAGGTACACAGGTCATTTTTAAGACATTGGCTTTCCCAAACAGTGATAAAAAAGTGGGGCCCATCTATCAATATCCGCCTCAAGTTGGACCAGCCGAGGTTCAATATTAACCTTAGCTAAGTCGGCTAATTAGGTGGAATAGACACCCAGGTATTTGATGCCATTGCTAGGCCATGAAAAAGTGCCTCTCTGGAACATTGACTTGGGACAGTGCAGAGTCAAGGGAGGAGCCTCTGATTTCGACCAATTAACTTTGTACCCTGCCAGGTAAGAGAATGTATCTATAATTTTGAATAGTGCGGAAAGTGAGTGCTCAGGCTCAGAGACAAAAACGAGGATATCGTCCACATACAGCATAAGTTTGTGGATTGACTGGCCAATTTTGAACCCTGGAATTGCCAGTTCCAGGCGAATGGCTGTGGCCAGAGGTTCGAGGGGCCAGCGCAAAGAGGCCTGGGGAGATGCTGTCGCCTTGCCTGATTCCTCGACCAAGCTCAAACCAGGGCAAAATCAGGCTGTTAGTTCATACTGCCGCTCTAGGATGAGTATACAGCAGCTGAGTCCAGATGATAAATTTATTGCTGAAACCAAATGACTCCAGGGTGAGAAATAGATAGAACCACTCCACCCTATCAAATGCTTTTTCTGCATCCAGAGAAATGGCGGCTGCAGGGGAATCATTATTATGAGTAGCCCACATAATGTTAATCAGGCGTCTGATATTATTGGCGTAGCTACATTTGGGGAGGATGCCCACCTGGCCAGGATGAATCAGCGAAGTAATAACTTTATTGAGCCTTAAAGATAGAAGCTTTGACAACACCTTTTCATCATAACCGAGCAGCGAAATGGGCCTGTAGTTTTTGCAGTCTGTTGGATTTTTACTGCTCTTTAAAACTACTGTGATAACTGCCTCCATCAGAGTGGGGGGCAAAGAGCCAGTTTCAAACGCCTCGTTGTACATATCTAAGAGTAAAGGTGCCAACTCAGTAGTATAACATTTATAAAATTCCACCTCCTCTACAGTGATGGGTGCATCTAATAAGTCACGTTGTTCTTCTATTAGAGTAGGAAGACTTAGACTGCTAAGGAAGGCTCTAATATCATCACTATTTGTAAACTGGCCCGCACGTCCAGGACATTTCCAACAGGGTAAATTTATACACTTGTAAACCCGAATCACAGTGTAGGGAAAAACAGTTACCCTTAATTTGAGCAGTAGATAACAACAAAAGGGTAAAAAAATTTTAATAAAAAATACCACGCAGAGCTGGGCATACCTGGATCCATTAAGTGTGCAGGGGGAAAAAATGTGTCCGTCCTGGGAGGTGAAGGCAGGGGAAAATATGTCGTACCTATTGTTGTCTCATGTGTTTTTTTATTTAGAACAGAGAAAAAAAAAACAACACTCCCACTTAATTTTACACTGGCATATAAGCACTTAAGCAATTTCCATAACTAAGATCAGTGCTCAACCTCACAAATAATGTCAAAATAATAAATCCTTCCAAACTTGCACAAGTTTTTTTTTCTTATTATTTTTTCTTCTTATTCCCTGTTACCTTGCTTACAGTTTTCATAACATATTGAACAATAGACAGTACAGTAAGCATATTACACAGATTTAAACGGGGTAAAGCCCGAACTCTCTCCTAAGGTACTCAAACCTTTGTCTTGTCAGTGGCTTGGTCAAGATATCTGCCTTCTTATCAACTGTTGAACAATACTGTACTTGTATTTGCCCATTCTGCACACATTCACGAATGTAATGGTAGCGAATGTCTATGTGTTTAGTTCTTGAATGATTGACTGGATTCTTTGCGATCGCGATGGCTCCTTGATTGTCCTCCAGGATCACTGTAGGCGAATCACTCATTCCAAGTTCAGTCAGTAATCGCTTCAGCCAGGTACCTTCTTGAGCTGCTTGGCTGAGTGCAATATACTCGGCTTCTGCTGTTGACAGTGCAACTGTTGCCTGTTTCTTGCTGAACCAACTCACTGCTCCTCCACTCAGGAAAAACATATTTCCAGTTGTTGAGTGACGGTCATCCTGATCTCCGGCCCAATCAGCATCTGAGAAACCAATCAAAGTTCCTGACTCTGACTGCTCATACTTGAGGGCAAGATTCACTGTACCCTTCAAGTATCGAAGAATTCTTTTCACAGCCGTCAGATGTGCAGTGTTTGGATTTGCATTGAACTTTGACACAACACTCACTGCTTGTGCTAGTATGTCTGGCCGTGTGGCCATTGCTGCATACAACAAACTACCTACCATGGACTGATAAGTACTTGGGTTCACAGGTTTACTGACACCATCATCCTTTCTTAACTTTACATTTGCATCAGCAGGGGTTGCAATGGGATTAGCATTGCTCATTCCATACTTCTGGAGAATGGTTTCAATGTAATGCTTCTGATGCAGAAAGACACACTTCTTTGCTCTGTCTTGAACAACAGAGTTGCCCAGGATATAGGACAGCTCCCCCATGTCCTTCATCTTGTAGCGCCTTTTGAGAGCTTGTTTCAACTCATCCATGCTTTCTGTTGATTCCGTGATCAAAATCAGATCATCAACATACACAGCTAGAATCTCTAACACACATGGGTCTGATATGCTCTGTTTAAAGCCAATGTCTTTTATGAACTCTGTGAAAGCCTTGCTCCAACAGCGAGGAGACTGTTTCAGCCCATATATTGACTTCCTCAGTTTGCACACAAGATGTTCCTGTCCTGGTTTGATGTATCCCTCTGGTTGCTCCATGTAGATTTCTTCCTCCAGGTGTCCATTTAGGAATGCAGGAATGTGCATAAGCAACACAGCCAAATACTCTCGTATGACTCATGTCTGGCTTTTTGCCACTCCATCTCTGTTCTGTATATCTGCTGAAGGTTGCTACAGCCTCTGCCCAGTACATTTTTGGCAACTTAGCATGAGACAGCATACTTCTGGCTGCTTCAATCAGTGTTCTGTTTTTCCTTTCAGCAACACCATTTTGCTGAGGTGTGTGAGGTACAGTCATCTCATGGTGAATACCTTGAGGTTTCAAGTATTCTTGAAATTCACTGGATATGTATTCCCCACCATTATCTGTTCTCAGCCTTGTGACTTTCTGTCCACACTCATTGGAGAATGTTTTTTTCAAATTCCTTGAATTTGCTATGAACCTCACTTTTTTGTTTCAGGAAGTAGACCTTGCAACATCTGGAATAATCATCAATAAAAGTCACAAAGTACTTTGCTCCACCTATTGACTCAGTCTGCATGGGACCACAGACATCACTATGGATCAACTGCAACTTACGTTTGGTGCGAATCTCTCCCACTGGCTTGTGTGGTTTTCTAGACAGCTTGCCCTCCACACAGGCTTCACAGAAGGTAGCTTCTTTCTCTGCAGTAAAATCCACTCCATTTACCAGATTTTTGAGTTCCTTTAATTTGCTGGTGTGACCCAGGCGCTGATGCCACAGGCTGGCTGTTACTGATGCACTTGATGCACCGTGACACACAGGCAAACTTCCCTCGACGTCCAGCTGATATAGCCCATCAGATCTTTGTGTTCCCATCCCATGGAGAGTTCCATCTTTCCCACGTACTGTATGTAGCAGCGAGACTTCTTGAACTGCACTGTATTTCCTTTTCTTGTAGCAGCTCCCACTGAGAAAAGATTCCCGGATAACTTGGGAGCATACAGCACATCATACATTTACATCACTGACTTTGAATGTCATTCTGAGTTTGATGTTGCCAAGTCCTAGTGCATCCACCACCCTGCTGTCACCAAGTTTTACAGACTGTGGTTCTGAAAACTGTCGGTTTCCATTACCATGCCCCACAGTCCTTTTGCCTTCAGCAAGTGCTCCATCTGAAATTCCCATGTTGCCCAGTTCTCTGGCCCGCTCAGCTTATTTTCCATTGTGAATCCCACAACACTGTTTATATCACAACACGGCTTTTCAGCGACGCTCTGGGCCCATAACCTATTGTTGTCTCGTGTTTTTTTGTTTAGAACAGAGAAAAAAAACACTTACAAAAGCTGTCAGTAGGGGGCAGTATAACATCTTCTCAACACTGTGTCAAATTACCTTTTTTTTTTTTTTTTTCAACAGTAACCATGTTATTATGTTTGCTCAGTGGATGAGTATCACTGGAAGCATCAGTCACAATGTATTCCAGGGCTTTCTGGGGATCATCTTCACCCTTGGGATTGATGACCAACACAGCCAGGAAGCGCAGGGAAAAACCCATGGGGCATTCATGGAGCATCTGCTTGCACTGTTGAACTGCTTGCGTTTCTCATTCACTGCCTTGGAGTAGTCAGGAAAAATCATGATAATCATGATGTCCTCTCCACATCAACTCTCCCTTGTTTTGTGCTGCTTGCATAATCTGATCCCGGTCTTGTTATTTTAGGAACCTAGCCACTATGGCTGTATGTGGCTGGTTTCCCGCTCTGCGTGAGGTAAGCACCCGGTGAGCTCTATTCATTTCCAGACCCTTGGGAAAGTCACGCGCTAAGACATCTGGGATCACTTCAACTAAAAATGAAAGGATGCCAGCGTCCTTAAAGGATTTAGGGAATGCCCATAAAAACCAAACAAAACGTTGTTATGATGGAGCCTTGAATACACACAGATGTTTTGTGAGTCAACTCAAAAAGGTTCTGAACCACTGGTTTAATCTTTAACACAGTGTTGTACTTCATAAACTTATCATATATTTTTTAATGTAAAACTTAATTTGGAAAATATTGATAACAACTAAGGCTGTAAAATGTACAGTATTAGTATAAAGTAGCACAGAATGGGAAGAGTCATTGTATATTAACTCAGTACTTGAGTAAATAAACTGTTGCACTGGACTGAGTGTTTTCTCTTGTGTTTTCCAGGTGTCCACAGGATCAAGATCCCACACAGACGGAAGGTACACATCACATTTTATCACTGCTCTACTTCTATAACAGGATGTTACCAATGATCATAAAGAACCTTGTCTGTTCCACTTGTCCTTTGCAGAAATACTTCATTGTTATGCAAAGTGTGTTTTATCCAGATGATCGGATCAATGCCAGGTAAGCTGCCAGTAGAAATAACACAGAGGGAGTAACATTAGGAGCAGTTCATGTTGTCTGACATGTGTTCTGTGTTGTCAGGTACGACATTAAGGGCTGTGAGGTGAGTCGATGGACGGACCCCTCACCAGAGGGGAGCCAGATTATTGTGGTTCTCAAAGATCTGAACTTTGAGGGCCAGTACATCACTCTGGGTAAGGAAGCAGGATAGTAAGGGTGATATTATTATACCCCCCCTCAGGCTGGTCAGTGAATTGTTTCTACAACTGTGTCAAAATGCATTCCTCTATTTTAAAATGAAACATGTGCAAACATCTAATCAGACACATCACTTCATTTTATCCTTATAGATATTTTGGTTAAATTGTGCCATAATTAGTGAATGAATTTGTGAGTCATGACCAAAAATGTATTTTGTGAGGTCACTGTGTGACAGAAGTCGTGAAATTCCCTCTGGGCATTCCTGATATTGTTAAGTATACTGAATGTGGGACCACAAGATGCAGACTCAGGAAACCAAATAGGATGAGAATCACAGTTTATTTTTGTAGAGAACCAGTAAGGGGGGCTGAGGCCAATGTGGATCCAGGCTGTGGAGTTTCCAGAAGGGCAGGTGAGTAGTTGAAGCAGAGCTGGTTGACGTGAGTAATGGAGCCAGAAAGCAGGACACAGGAACACGGGTGGGTAACGGACGATCTGGCGAGGAGTGGAGGAATGAACCGGTCCTTTATCCTGCAGCAGTGTAGGTGGCTTGATTGTGAGATGAGGAGCAGGTGAGTGATTGCAGCGGGTGTACAGCTTGATTCCAGTGACCTCCTGGCGCCGCCCCAGCCCCAGACAGACACAGACAAAGACACACCCACAAAAGGAGAAGGGGAAAACATGGAGAAATCACGGGATGGACGCGCATAGAGGCAGGAAGCTTCAATCGGACAACAGAGGGGTTAATGACTTTCACAATGGGAAAGGGGCCCAGGAAGCGGGGAGACAATTTCTTTGAGTCAGTCCTCAAAGGGATGTTGCCTGAGGATAACCAAACTGACTGACCTTCACAGTATTGTGGGGCAGGGATGCGGCGTTTATCAGCTAGATGTTTGTTCCTTACAGCAGTCTTCTCCAGAGCCGTTTTGGTTTTCTTCCAGATCGACTCACAACGGCGTAGATGATGCTGGATGAAGGGTACCGAGAGCTCCTCTTCCTGGGAGGGAAAAAGAGGAGGCTGGTAGCCAAGTGAAGCTTCATCAGGAGACACCCCTGTGGCAGAGCTCAGAAGAGAGTTGTGGGAGTACTCTATCCAGGGTAAGAAAGAGCTCCAGGTAGAGGAGTTGGAGGAAACCACACAACGAAGAGCAGATTCCAGGTCCTGATTCGCCCTTTCAGTTTGGCCGTTAGTCTGCGGGTGAAAACCAGAGGAGAGACTGACAGTTGCACCCAACCCTTTACAAAAAGACTGCCATACCTGGGATATGAATTGTGGTCCACGGTCTGATACAATGTCCAGAGGGATTCCATGGAGTCTGACAACATGTGTGGTGAGGAGGTCAGCTGTCTCTTTGGCAGAGGGAAGCTTGGGTATGGCAACAAAGTGGGCTGCTTTGGAAAAGCGATCAACAATTGGTTAAAATGACAGTATTATTGTGAGAGGGGGGCAGTCCGGTGACAAAATCCAAGGCTATATGGGACCAAGGGCGACCAGGGATAGGGAGAGGTCTGAGCAATCCAGCAGGTGGTGTGTGTGTGGATTTCCCTCTGGGGCTTCAGGTTTGATGTTCCTAGATCCGGGTCGGAATGAGAGGGTGAAATTGAAACGGCTGAAAAACAGAGACCAGCGAGTCTGACGGGAGTTAAGACGTTTAGCAGATTGAATATAGGCAGGATTCTTGTGATCTGTCCATACCACAAAGGGTTGTATGGAACCCTCCAGCAAGTGCCTCCACTCCTCCAAGGCCATCTTCACCGCCGGTAGTTCCCGATTACCCACATCATAGTTGCGTTCTGCTGGGGACAGACGGCGAGAATAGAAGGCACATGGATGCAGACGGGACTCGGGACCCCTTCTCTGGGAAAGGACTGCTCCAACACCGACCTCTGAGGTATCCACTTCCACAACAAATTGCTGTGAGGAATCCGGTTGAATCAGAACAGGGGCAGAAACGAACAGGGATTTAAGCTTGGCAAAGGCGGAGTCAGCTTCTGGAGTCCAGGAAAACTGGTGAGACGGAGAGGTAAGACAGGTTAAGGGCGCCACAACTTGACTGAAATTTCTTATGAACCTCTGGTAAAAGTTGGCAAAGCCAAGGAACCTTTGTAGCTGTTTGCAGGTGGTAGGTATGGGCCAATCCGCAACTGCCTTAACCTTCTCTGGATCTGTCTTGACTTGCCCAGCCTCTATGACAAAACCAAGAAAGCTGACTTTGGGTGTGTGAAACTCACATTTCTCTGCTTTCATGAGCCTCTGTAGAACTTGGTGAACATGATCCTGGTGTTCTGTGGGATTTCTGGAAAATATCAGGATGTCATCAATGTAAACCAGGGGTGTCAAACTCAAATACACAGTGGGCCAAAATTTAAAAAAATGGTACAAGTCGAAGGCCGGACTGGTTCAATGTTTATTGAGAACTTGCAAATGACCTTGTTGCATGAATTGAACCTGAAATTAACAAAGCCTGCAAAGCATATAATGACATTAATCATAAAATAAATTTTAAAAATCCGGTGTATTCACTTTTTACCTGGAGCTTTCCATAGTAATTTCTAATGAAAACATTTCCCCACAGGCCAACAACAGGCAAAAAAATAATTCAAAGAAAAATGAAGTGTCTGTAGCAGCAAGAAAAAAAGTGCAAAAATGAAACATGCATTAAAGCTCAGTTTGCCACTCTGTGATGCACAGTAGTCAATACTTGAACCTGGAACTGACAAAGCTTATAAGACAGTTTGTACCTAAAAACAACAACAACATTAAACATTAAATACAAGAAAAATCAGTTGCATTTATTTTCTAAAGCTCTTTCTGCAGCTTTTCTGGATTAATTTTTAACTGACAACATTTTTCTACAGGCCAACAACAGCCAAAAAATAATTTCCTTGTAAGAAAAATCAAAATGTCCTGTAGCAGCAATAAAAAAAGAAACATGCATTAAAGCTCAGTTTACTGCTCTGGTGGATGCTCACTTGTCTGAGCCAAATACTAGGTGTCTTATCTTGGATGCAAGTTCATCAATGTTAGGCGTCAGGCTTTGAGCTGAGGAAATCCTCAGGACTGAGTGAAGGTGTTCATCAGTAAGACGACTCCTGGTGTATGATGCAATGATACGCTGTCAGTTCACCTGCGCCGTTTTCCTCCCGCATCTTCTCCCGGACCCTCCCCACCAATCCACTCTTTTGACCGCACATCGCGGGCGCTCCATCTGTCGTCAATCCCACAAGTTTATCCCAAGGCAGCCCCATTTCACTAACACACCTGGATACCTCTTCAAACAGATCTTTCCCCGTAGTTGTGCCATGCATTGATATTAATCCCAAAAGTTCTTCTGTTACACACAGACTTGAGTCCACTCCGCGGATAAAAATTGACAGCTGGGCAATATCTGAAGTGTCGCTGCTCTCATCCACAGCTAGGGAGTATGCGATGAACTCTTTTCTCTTTCCCACCAGCTGTTGCTGTAGATCGGTGGAAAGCTGATTTACACGGTCAACAACCGTGTTTCTGCTCAGGCTCACATTTGAAAACACTTGCCTTTTATCTGGGCACAAACGGTCGCACACTTTCATCATGCAGTTTTTGAAAAATTCCCCCTCGGTAAAGGGCCGGGCTGATTTTGCGACCTCTGCTGCCACAATAAAACTAGCCTTTACAGCAGCCTCACTTTGTGATTTGGCTTTTGTGAACATACCCTGCTGTGACATCAGACTTCTTTTCATCTCTTCTACCTTCTGCTGCCTTTGTTTCACGTCCACGTGTTTGTACCTGTCTTGGTGTTTTGTTTCATAGTGTCTTCTTACGTTATATTCTTTCATTACAGCCACGCCGTCTCCGCACACAAGACAAACAGCTTTGCCTTTTATATCTGTGAACATATACTCTGCCTCCCAACTGCCTTGGAAACCCCTGTTTTCAAAGTCCACCTTTCGTTTAGCCATTTTTGGGGAGAGTAGTAGCTGACAGTTGACCACAGGTGCTCCATAGGGATGCTGATGAATGAGTGGGCAAGGACTCGCGCTCGCGGGCTCTCGAATGACGCGCGAACACGCTGGCAGTGCATTGTGGGATTTGTAATGTATTAGCGGCGCGTGCGGGCCAGCTCTAATAGTGATTAGATATTATCATGCGGGCCAAAGATAATTACATCGCGGGCCGGACTTGGCCCGCGGGCCTTGAGTTTGACATATGTGATGTAAATAAAGACAAACTGATTTAGGGAGTCTCTCAACACATCATTAACGATTGAATGCAGTCTTCCACTCATCTCCCTTGCGTATACGCACCAAATGGTACGCGTTGCGCAGGTCCAGTTTGGTAAAGACTGTGGCACCTTGAAGAGGGGTGAAAGCAGAGTCAATGAGTGGAAGTGGGTATTTGTTCTTTACAGTAATGTCATTTAACCCACGGAAATCTATGCATGGCCTCAAAGAGGTATCCTTCTTCTCCACAAAGAAAAAACCTGCTCCCAAAGGTGAGGACGATGGTCTGATAATACCTGCTGCAAGTGAGTCTCGAATATAGTTCTCCATGGCTGCATGCTCTGGTCTTGACAATTTGTACAGACGGCTGGATGTAAACGTGGAGCTGGGGATGAGGTCTATGGCACAGTCATAGGGTCTGTGAGGTGGGAGTAAGAGAGCCTTACTTTTACTGAAAACTTCATGGAGGTCGTGGTAGATTTCAGGAACACCAGAAAGATCAGGAGGATCAGGAGGGGCAGGAGGCAGGCCAGACAAACCATTAGTTGGAGAAAGAGCAGAATGACAATTTTTATGACAGGCTAGGCTCCAGCTAATAATTTTCCTCTGCGACCAGTCAATATGTGGATTGTGTTTAACCAGAGGAAGAGAGGAGCCTTCCATCCACTGCTAAAGCGTTCTGGGGAGCCTCCAGGGCCTCTGCGGTGAAGCCAGCCTGCTCAGCAACTTGAAAGTCCAAAAAATTCTCCTCAGCCCCAGAGTCGATGAGTGCCAGCAGAGGAAGTGACAGGAGTTGACAGCTCAAAGTAGCTGGAACTTGAAAGCGGGGGTTTTTACTGGATGCATTATTAAAAACCAGTTTGAACTCCTCCAAAAACTCACTGAACTAAACTCCAATCGTTCGAGAGAATCTTGCCTCTGCCCAAGCAAGTGCTCTCCCCCATAGTAAGCCAAAAATGTACTGAATCTTGGAGAGGTCAGTTGAGAAGGAAACAGGTCTTAGCCTGAAAATAGTTTGACATTGGAACAAAAAACCTCGACACAGACTTTGCTGACCTGAAAAAGGCTCCAGAGAGGTTGCACATCCATCACGTGGAGGTGAGGTATCCAGGTTGTGGGTATCGGGAAAGCCGGCGGAGCAGGCGGAGTGGCAGGAGACTGTGAGGAGAAGAAAGTTGAAAGCTGAGTGGTTAAAGCTGCCACTTGTTGAGTTAGAGATTAGTTACACTCATACAAGGCTCGAATGCAGTTGTCATGTTGACCTAAGAGCACACCCTGTTGTGCTACAGCACACTGATAACGAGTGGACTCTGTGTCCTGGTCTGCGGGGTCCATCGTTGTGGCCAGATCGTTCTATTAAGTACACTGAATGTGGGACCACAAGATGCAGACTCAGGACACCGAATAGGATGAGAATCACAGTTTATTTTTGTAGAGAACCAGTAAAGGGGGCTGAGGCCAATGTGGATCCAGGCTGTGGAGTTTCCAGAAGGGCAGGTGAGTAGTTGAAGCAGAGCTGGTTGACGTGAGTAATGGAGCCAGAAAGCAGGACACAGGAACACGGGTGGGTAACGGACGATCTGGCGAGGAGTGGAGGAATGAACCGGTCCTTTATCCTGCAGCAGTGTAGGTGGCTTGATTGTGAGATGAGGAGCAGGTGAGTGATTGCAGCGGGTGTACAGCTTGATTCCAGTGACCTCCTGGCGCCGCCCCAGCTCCAGACAGACACAGACAAAGACACACCCACAAAAGGAGAAGGGGAAAACATGGAGAAATCACAGGCCTGTGACAGATATATTGCATTCACAACAACGTGAGGTCACTGTGACCTTGACCTTCGACCTTTGTCCACAAAAATTGAATAAGTTCATCTTTGAGTCCAAGTGAATGTTTGTGCCAAATCTAAACAAATTTCCTCAAGGTGGTCTTGAGATACCACATTCAAGAGGCCAAAACCGTGCTTTAAGAGGTCACGTGACCTTGACCTTTGACCACCAAAATCTAATCAGTTCATCCTTGAATCCAAGTGAATGTTTGTGCCAAATTTCAGGACGTTCCATCAAGGCGTTACTGAGATATTGCGTTCCTGAGAAGCAGATGGATAACGTGAAAACATAATACTTCCTAATAAAGATTCAATACAAACACATCAGTAATAATATCCATACACGTTTCTTGTGTATGTCTTCTATACATTCGTGTCTAAGTGTGTGTGTGTGTTTGTGCAGACCAGCAGCGTCCCTGGCTCCTACAGCAGGTGGAGATCGACACACACTTCCTGCGGAGGCTCAATGTGCTGGACTACAGTCTCCTCCTGGCCCATCAGCCCTTGCACAACGACGAGCGCCACCAGAGTCTTTCCTTTGCAACTCTCATCATGAGAACAAAAAAGTCAGTAAAGATCTTCTTTTTTTTTTCGTAGTTTGTCCTTTATTTGAGAGTCTCTGCTGTTAGCTTTGAGGACACTCACTGGCATAAAGCATTCCCTAGACCAGGGGTGTCAAACTCAAATACACAGTGGGCCAAAATTTAAAAAAAAATGGTACAAGTCGAAGGCCGGACTGGTTCAATGTTTATTGAGAACTTGCAAATGACCTTGTTGCATGAATTGAACCTGAAATTAACAAAGCCTGCAAAGCATATAATGACAGCTGGGCAATATCTGAAGTGTCGCTGCTCTCATCCACAGCTAGGGAGTATGCGATGAACTCTTTTCTCTTTCCCACCAGCTGTTGCTGTAGATCGGTGGAAAGCTGATCTACACGGTCAACAACCGTGTTTCTGCTCAGGCTCACATTTGAAAACACTTGCCTTTTATCTGGGCACAAACGGTCGCACACTTTCATCATGCAGTTTTTGAAAAATTCCCCCTCGGTAAAGGGCCGGGCTGATTTTGCGACCTCTGCTGCCACAATAAAACTAGCCTTTACAGCAGCCTCACTTTGTGATTTGGCTTTTGTGAACATACCCTGCTGTGACATCAGACTTCTTTTCATCTCTTCTACCTTCTGCTGCCTTTGTTTCACGTCCACGTGTTTGTACCTGTCTTGGTGTTTTGTTTCATAGTGTCTTCTTACGTTATATTCTTTCATTACAGCCACGCCGTCTCCGCACACAAGACAAACAGCTTTGCCTTTTATATCTGTGAACATATACTCTGCCTCCCAACTGCCTTGGAAACCCCTGTTTTCAAAGTCCACCTTTCGTTTAGCCATTTTTGGGGAGAGTAGTAGCTGACAGTTGACCACAGGTGCTCCATAGGGATGCTGATGAATGAGTGGGCAAGGACTCGCGCTCGCGGGCTCTCGAATGACACGCGAACACGCTGGCAGTGCATTGTGGGATTTGTAATGTATTAGCAGCGCGTGCGGGCCAGCTCTAATAGTGATTAGATATTATCATGCGGGCCAAAGATAATTACATTGCGGGCCGGACTTGGCCCGCGGGCCTTGAGTTTGACATATGTGCCCTAGACCCTAACCCTAACCTAAACCTAATTCTTCCTGTGACCTTAAAACCAAGTCTTAATCCTCAAATAAACCTTTGAAGTTGTGAGGTCTGGCCACAGTGATCTCACAATGATGGTATTAAACCAAACAATCTGACAACCATAGAAAGACACACACACACACACACACACACACACACACACACACACATACACACACACACACACACACTGAGAACAGGGATGGCTGCCCAAACCGCCTCCTTGGATCTGATGTGAGGTTGATCCCTGGACTCTGATAAAAAGCGCACAACGCAACAACTGACTCATGTGTAGTTTTTTGAACAGATCATAGACAGATCCAGGGAAATATCAAACACACTGAGTCAGCTGTCTGTCTTTCTGCGGACAGATTTTTTTCACCACAACAGCATCACAACCTACAAGAAACAGACTCTACAATACAGACTAGGTGTTGGCCAGATGACTGAAGAAAACTGTACACAACTGTCTGAGGCACTTATGTTGTTTTGGTTTATTTGGTTTTTGCTCGACTTGTAAGAATAAAAGATTGAGTGTAGACAAAGAAAAAGTTACTTGGAGCACAGGGTAAAGAAAGAACAAAGAACTCAGACAAAGTGATAAAAGAGAAATCAAGAGCAAAACGCAGACAGATTGGCACGGATCCAAGCCCGAAACCAACAAGCCAAGTGTGTCAACTAGAGAGGAGAATAACTTTCTATAGAACTTTTAATATAACTTTTATAAATGTTTAATTTAGAGTTTACCTATAAAAACTTTCACATCTGTGAGTGGTTAACTGATCAAACAACATAATAAACATTTCCTAAAGCTAATAGTCTATAAATGTGTATTACACAGCAGTTCTTTGACTATAATAGTAACAATAAAGACATTCTGGATGTCATGTAGTGTGTGTTACCTTGTGTGAAAGATGCTGACAGTATGGTCACATGAAAGGAATCTATAGAATCTATATGTTCCATTTCAACCATTCTAGTGGATAGAGATCTGGAGTTTGACTTACTACATGAAACATCACATATAAAAAATAGCTAGATATTTAATTTGATATTTTTCTCAGATCTGTCTGAACAGAGTAAACTGCTGGTGTATTGTCAAGATTGGAATGTGGCTTGTAATTTCTGATTCTGTTATGTAGAGACGGGACAGAGCAAGAAACCTCAGTTTGTGTGTGAGACAGAGTCCAGGATTCACACCTTAGTGATAATCAGTTCTTTTGGTCTTACTTTTCCTATAAAAGCAACAATCTAATATCAATAGACAGAGTCTTACTGTTACAAAATGGAGATTTTGGTTGTTCTTTCCAGTTTGCCTGGTGTCCATTTGTTGATCCTCTGGAGCTGACCTTTTGATCCATGATCTGGTTGAGCATCTCTCTGACATGCTAACAGCTTGTCTGTTTATGAAAGAGAAGGGTTATTTGTCTCTGTTTCCTATCAATTTGATAGTTTGATGGTGAGAAGAGTAACAAAGTGTCAATTTTCGGTCCATAACTCTGTATGTCCTTATAATGAACTTCTTTTATGGCCTGTGACTGATGCCAGGCCAGGTGTGTCCACTACAGTGCTATTCAGTTAATATATTCATGACTTTCAGACAGTGAAACCACAGCATCTTTCAAATGATTCCTGGCACCAGGCATCTGTACTGAACCTGTACATGTGTTCTGGCCAACAGGGTGAACTAAGCACATTATTCATATAAATATAAATAATGGCACATAATGATATAATGTTTGACATTATTTTAGAGGTTTTAGAGAAGCTGGGAGACCAGGCCCCAGGATGGTTAAGTAGTCTCCACCTTGAGTGGTGGCAGGTGCTTGCAGTGTGTGTACTGTGTGGCTTGACAGATAAATCATAGATTGCAGTGCCTCCACTAGAGGGCGACAACGTGCTGTATTTGAGTGGTGTGCCTTCAGATGGGAGTACAGCCCTGTGTTTATCTGTGTGTGTGTGTTACAGGTTAGTGGGAGCTTTAATATGTCCTGGTGGGATGGGGCAGTTATCTCTTGTTTTCACCCTCCATCCACCCACATTTATTACTATGCAGCCTATATCACTGTTTGTCCTGTCTGTCTCAATACTAGTGTGATAGAGGCAGTTTTAAGAAGAAATATATGATAAATACTATCAAGAACCCGAGTACCCGGCCCGGAGGGACACCGGGGCCCCTCCCTGGAGCCAGGCCTGGGGTTGGGGCCCGTGGACGAGCGCCTGGTGGCCGGGCCTTAGCCCATGGGGCCCGGCCGGGCCCAGCCCGAACCGGCAACATGGGTTCGTCTCCCAGTGGGCTCACCACCTGCAGGAAGAGTCAGAGGGATCCGGTGCATTGTGGATTGGGCAGCAGACCAAGGCGGGGGCCTTGGCGGTCCGATCCTCGGTTACGGAAACTGGTCTTTGGAACATGGAACGTCACCTCTCTGGCGGGGAAGGAGCGGGAGCTTGTGGAAGAGGTCGAGCGATACCGGCTAGATATAGTCGGCCTCACCTCGACACATAGCGTCGGCTCCGGAACCCAAGTCCTTGAGAGGGGCTGGTCTCTCCTCTTTGCTGGAGTTGCTCCGGGTGAGAGGCGGAGGGCCGGGGTGGGCTTTTTAGTGTCCCCCAGGCTCTCTGCCTGTACGTTGGAGTTTACCCCGGTGGACGAAAGGGTTGCGTCCCTGCGCCTTCGGGTCGGGGATCGGGTTCTGACTGTTGTCAGTGCTTATGCACCGAACAGCAGTTCAGACTACCCGCCCTTTTTGGAGTCCTTGGGACGGGTGCTGGAAAGTGCCCCGAAAGGGGACTCCATTGTCCTACTGGAAGCCGTCAGGCTGAAGAAGGAGGCCTACAGGGCGTGGTTGGCCTGTGGGTCTCAGGAATCAGCTGACTGGTACCGGGCCAAGCGGAGTGCAGCCGCGGCAGTTGCTGAGGCAAAAACTCGGACGTGGGAGGAGTTCAGTGAGACAATGGAGGAAGACTATCGATCGGCTCCAAAAAGGTTCTGGCAAACCGTCCGGCGCCTCAGGGGGGGAAGGCGGCAACTCGCTCACACTGTTTACAGTGGGGGCGGGGAGCTGCTGACGTCAACTGAGGATATAGTAGGACGGTGGAAGGAATACTTTGAGGAGCTCCTCAATCCCACCAACACGTATTCCGTAGAGGAAACAGAGCCAAGAGACCTGGGGATGGATGATCTAATCTCCGGGGCAGAAGTCGCCGACGTAGTGAAACAACTGCGCGGTGGCAGAGCCCCGGGGGTTGATGAGATCCGCCCTGGGTATCTCAAGGCTCTGGATGTTGTAGGGCTGTCTTGGTTGACACACCTCTGCAACATTGCGTGGACATCGGGGGCAGTGCCTTTGGAGTGGCAAACCGGGGTGGTGGTCCCCATCTTTAAGAAGGGAGACCAGAGGGTGTGTTCCAACTACCGTGGAATTACACTCCTCAGCCTCCCTGGTAAGGTCTATGCCAGGGTACTGGAAAAGAGGGTCCGATCGATAGTTGAACCTCAGATCGAGGAGGAGCAATGTGGTTTTCGTCCTGGGCGTGGAACTGTGGACCAGCTCTTTACCCTCGCTAGGGTGCTGGAGGGAGCATGGGAGTTTGCCAATCCAGTCCACATGTGTTTTGTGGATTTGGAGAAGGCTTACGACCGTGTTCCTAGGGGCTCCCTGTGGGGGGCACTCCGGGAGTATGGGGTGGATGGCCCCTTGTTAGTGGCCATTAAGTCCCTGTACCAAAGGAGTGTGAGTCTGGTTCGCGTAGCCGGCAGTAAGTCGGACCTGTTCCCGGTGAGGGTTGGACTCCGCCAGGGCTGCCCTTTGTCACCGGTTCTGTTCATAACTTTTATGGACAGAATTTCTAGGCGCAGCCGGGTGGTGGACAGGTTTGGTTTCGGTGGCAGGAGGATCTCATCTCTGCTTTTTGCGGATGATGTGGTCCTCCTAGCTTCATCGAACGCCGACCTTCAGCTCTCGCTTGGGTGGTTCGTGGCCGAGTGTGAAATGGCTGGGATGAAGATCAGCACCTCCAAGTCTGAGGCCATGGTTCTCAGCCGGAAACGGGTGGATTGCCCGCTTCAGGTCGGGGGGGAGGCTTTGCCTCAAGTGGAGGAGTTTAAGTATCTCGGGATCTTGTTCACGAGTGAGGGTAGGAGGGAGCGGGAGATCGACAGGCGGATTGGGGCGGTGTCAGCAGTGATGCGGACGCTGAATCGGTCCGTTGTGGGGAAGAGGGAGCTAAGCCGGAAGGCGAAGCTCTCAATTTTCCGGTTGATCTACGTTCCGATCCTCACCTATGGTCATGAGCTTTGGGTAATGACCGAAAGAACGAGGTCGCGAGTACAAGCGGCCGAAATGAGTTTCCTCCGCAGGGTGGCCGGGCTCAGCCTTAGAGATAGGGTGAGGAGCTCGGTCATCCGGGAGGGACTCGGAGTAGAGCCGCTGCTCCTCCATGTCGAGAGGAGCCAGCTGAGGTGGTTCGGGCATCTGGTGAGGATGCCTCCTGGACGCCTCCCCAGGGAGGTGTTTCCGGGCATGTCCCACCGGGAGGAGACCTCGAGGTCGACCAACGACACGCTGGAGGGATTATATCTCTCAGCTGGCCTTGGAACGCCTCGGGATTCTCCCGGAGGAAATGATGGAAGTGGCCGGGGAGAGGGCTGTCTGGACCTCTCTGTTGAGGCTGCTGCCCCCGCGGCCAAGGTTCGAGTCTGGCCTGTGGCCCTTTACTAAGTGTCATCCTCTCTCTCTCTCTCTCTCTCTCTCTCTCTCTCTCTCTCACTTTCACACACACACACACACACGCACGCACGCACACACACACACACATACACTGAAAAAAATGTCTCTTCTAAATCTCTCCTGAGTGATCATATTACAGTGAATACAGCTGAAATCACAGCTCTGTCTTTAATTCATGTGTTTGGTGATTTTGTTAGAAAGCGGTGAGGTTATAAAATCAGGATTTGACCATAGATGGTCCAGACATATACTAGGTTTAGACCTAGTTTTGTTTATTCTTTTCCATCCTCTAATGCTAATATGCTAAACTAAGATGGTGACCACAGTAAACATAATACCTGATTTACATCAGTTTGTTTGCACCTGCCTGCATTAGGAGGCGCGGCTTCACTGATCCAAACCTACAGTAAAATGAGTCAGTTGTTGTTGATTTAGTTTGCTTCATGGAAATCTCATAAACCAGAACAACTTGGCTAAAGGACAATAAAAGAATGCTGTTGGATCACACTAGTGTGGCCTGCTAGTTTAATAGCACCTGCAATCAAATCTTCATCATGATTCATATCATAAATCAACAGGCAAGTTTAACCATCAATGACAAGTTACTACACAGGCTTAATGCTTACCCTTACTCCTCTTTTGGAAAAGTCCAAAAAGATTTAGTTGTTTTTTCCCCTTATGTTCTACTGCCATTTCTCCTTCTGAACTCTTCCCGCTGTAATTTGAGTTGCTGACACTTGACTGCAATACGTGTTATGTCACTCACTCATTTACTTCACCACTGACCATCAGGCCCTGCCAAGCTCCATGCACACACACACAGACTGAAACTAACACTGATTTTGACTGGCTGTTATGTTACAAAGACTACAAACACTTATGTAAAAAATTATATCCGGGGCTACACTCAAAACATTCGGGGCTTGAACCCCGGTAAAATGACCTGGCGACACAGATGGTCCTGTCCCGTGTCCACTGAAGAGCATCAGTGAGTCTCTGATTTTTAAAGTGAAGCATCGCTCAAACACTGACTTTAAATGTCAAACTGCTTTAATCGGTGTTTTTAACAGTTAGAATCACCAGGTCTGTTTGATTTCCTGAACCACCGACACTGAAGGAATCCAACCCGGGAGGAGCTTACGGTAATGGTGGTGAAGACTGAAAACCCATGATCCCATGTTATTTCATGGCATCACCCAATAATGTCTGTTGTTATAGCTTCGATTGAGTCCCCTAGAGGCAGAAGTTACAGACTGTGTGTTTAAGATTAATTTGTGATGAAGGAGATGAGGTGATCAAAAGCAGACTGAAGATGAGTTTGGAGCATATAGAATTGTGTCATCAGCAAAAAAGTGAACATTGAAGTATTGATTAGGAACAATTGTATAATGAAAACAACAATGGACCAAGGATAGACCCCTGTGGCAACCCTAACCGTAACCCTATACAACTAAGAGAACTTAGTGGTACATTCAGGTGCCTGTGGGAATGAAGCAGAAACACATTTATTAATTTGAGAACTTGTGCTTTGGAAATATCTGCGCTGTATTCCAATTATGTACATCCTACTTACTACCCTTCATTCCTCTGAAGGTTTGTCTCACTCACTAAAATTTATGTCATATGTCAAAAAGATTGTATATCTTGTATCAGATCGATCTGCGCTGCTAGTACATTGATGTATCATCTTCTTGTCTAGACAAATCAGAATATTTCACAACACAGATGAAGTGTGAGTGAGGCCACATAACTGTGACTCATACCTGCTCTCTTCCCTGTGACTTCCCTGTGATTTCAGATCTGTGAATCGAGGCTCCAGTCCCGTTCATGCAGGCGTAGCTGCTGTCCCTGGGGAAGTCCCAGAGGATGATGCCATCTTGCTTCTATCTGAAATAGATGGCACATGTTT
The DNA here is from genome assembly GCF_002260705.1 of Seriola dumerili. Lineage (NCBI taxonomy): Eukaryota > Metazoa > Chordata > Actinopteri > Carangiformes > Carangidae > Seriola > Seriola dumerili. The sequence goes on from NW_019174336.1 coordinate 2,186,870, forward strand.
GAAGCAACCACGAGCAGGAGATGCATCAAGTGGTAGCACTCTTCAAGTGTGTCCAAAGCATGCTGGGCCAGGCAACGATGCAACTGAGCTCTCTGACTTCAAGGCCCAAAACCGACGTTTACTACCCAACCTGAAGAATCCTCTGCACATCATCGATGGGCCTGAGCAGCGCTACTTCATCGGCATCATTGACATTTTCACAGTTTACAGCTTTAAGAAGAGGCTGGAGCATTTGTGGAAGAGGCTGAGACATCCAGGCCGGTCCTTCTCCACCGTCAGTCCACAGACTTACTGCCTCAGGCTCTGTCAGTGGGTACAGGACCACACCAAGTAGACCCTGGTTGAGAGGTGGAGACTCACCACCCACTCTTACTGAGCATGTCTAAACAACCAAAGTCCTGAACAAATGAAGCAAGTTTACCTACATCTGTTCCATGGGTCAAATCACCATGTGTAAAATACAAGCCTGACCTCTGTGGCAGTATATCTGTGCACAGTGAACGTTTTCAGCACTGGAAAATATTTTGTGGAGAAATTAATATCACTCAATACAGTGAGAAAAGTGATGCTCAACCATTAATTTATTTGAGCAAACAAAAATCTGTTCTGAACTCACTGAATATTTTATTTTATTCTATATGTTTTCCTTGCTGCAGTAGACATATGGTGTACATGGTCCTATCTGTAAAACAGCTACACGTACAAACAAATGTATTTAAACTCACTTTGTGTCTGACTTTAAAGGAATGGTTCAGGTTATTTGATGTGGGGTTGTGTGAGGTACTTTTCTGTAGTCAGTGTATTACCTCCAGTAGATTCAGATCAACTCTCAGTTCAGAGAAGAGTGGGAGTGCTGGTGCAGAGGCTGAGTGATGAGCTGCTGACGGGGCATCCACATAAATCACAGACTGTAAATAAAGATAGATGTAGCCTCCATGACGTCAGTAGTTTTGAAGCTCAGTGAGCTGCTCTGCCATCACCATCTTGGCAGTGCCTGACTCCGCCCCTATCTAGCTGCTAATCCAAAAATGGACAAAGAGGTGGGGCTTGTATGGAGCTGAGTCTTCGATGACCATACCCTCAATTATACAGAACTCTAAGTCTTAATAAAATGTAAACAGGTGAGTTATATAAAAATTCACCCCCGTACAGTTATCATGAAGGAAGAAATTAGCTCTAGAGACCGAACTGTCTTTAGAACATGTTTTTTCTGCTGTAAAGTTGAACATTTTAACATGGGAATCAATAGGGTTTGACTCACTGTAGGAGCCTGACTCTAGTGGTTTGGAGGAACTGCAGTTTTTGTCATTTCTGTGTTGGCTTCATTTTTCAGCCCCATGTTTTAGCCACTAAAAAGATGGGGCTGAAAAAAAACCCCAACATCAGTTGAGCTATTTAATTTTCACCACTTTATTTGCATTCAAACAGCAAAATAAAGCAGCACTTCAACTGATATAAAAAAAAAATTCTGTGGGTTTTTTTTTAAGTCGTTAAAACACTTTTATGTGGATGACCCCATCCGCAGCAGCTCATCACTCAGCTTCTGTACTAGTGCTCCTGCTTCTCTAAACTGAGAGCTAATCCGAATCTACTGCAGGTAATACACTGACTATAAATAAGTAGCTCACACGACCTCACATCAAATAACCTGAACCATCACTTTAAGAATTCTTCTCCATCCAGTTATAGTTCTCCTGGTGCTGAGAAAAAACAGCCAAAAAATCTCAGACTTACAGTGAGACAATTGGCTGAAATTGCATCATGTTGTAACAACATGATATATATACAGTATATATTGGGAATTTGAACAAGGGGAAAATGAATGAAACAGAGTGAGAGAGATTATTCCTGTTATTTTATGTGGTTAACAGCAGATTAAATTGACTGAGCACACAACAGATTTTTGTTTGCAATAAATGAATATTTATATGATTGTCATTCAGAATTATAAAAAAAAATTGTTTACTCAGAAATCTGACACAAATATAATTCCACTGAGTAATTTCCCTAAACTCAGTGAGGAAAAAACCTCCACACATGCATCATGAGGAGGACAGAAAAGCTTCTTGCTTTATAAAAAACTGCATCTGATGTGCCTTCGTACAGAGATGTGTGAAAAGGCGAACATCAGGTCGGCTTCACTGGCTTTAAATGCAAACGTTTCCCTGCATGTATTTCCAAACCCTATTTCATGGTCATTTTATTAAGAGAATGTGGGTTCATTAAAGGGTTTAATAAATACTGAACTTCCCTTTTTTGCAAGCAAGGAGTGTCTGGAAGTTTCAGCAGCACTAGATGCTGTTTCTCTCACCTTGAAGTTGTGACTGCCTTGGGCCCGATCACAGTGTCCACCTTCATGGACTCATTGATTTTGAGGGATTAGTGATCAGGTGCATGAGGGCTCTCTAGAAGCCATGTTGAGCCTGTTATACACACTTTCCGTTCACTCGCATTTCTTTAGACTTTGCTTGAAGTAATTACCCATAGTGTTGTGACTTAAATGCAGGATAATCCTGTTTACAGTTGTTTAATGTTAAACAACCATCATAGACTGGAAGAAAAAAGAAAAACCTGCATGACAGGAAGGAACCCTATCATTATCCTTTTAGAAGATTAAAAAAAGTATACATGTGAGTGTAAACACAGCTCAGTGGTGACTCAGAGCCAGACCTGCGTAGTTGGTTTTTCTGTGATGACGATAAGAAATTCCTAATCTGCTTTTATCAGATCTGATCCTACGTTACTATTCTGTTTACAAACAGGGAGCGAAGGGAGGAAGTCAGTCATCTAAAATCTAAAGTCACAAACCCAAAATAGGTCGAAACATGTTTTGGCGTTGTCTAGGTAACGTGTTGCAATGTTGTTGCAAGCAATCAATCTCTCACCAGGTGATGTCAGTTAAGTGTGTGACGTTTCATGACATGGGGGGGCATTGGGATAAAGAAGGGGAGGGAAGTCTCCAGCCTCTTTAGCATATTTTCATTTTTCAATACTAAGTACTACTACTATAAGATACTCAAGATATTCAATATTTAAGCACAAAAGGTCAATAAGTTTGCTAGTGATTTCACATATTTTTCTTCCAGTTGGAGTTTTTTTTTTTTTTATTAGTGAAAGACATAAATAAATGCCTGAATAAACCCTCAGCGCAAATGAGGTTCTAAGCCTTCCTTGGTATCAAAGATTACCTGCAGCTGAAAATGCACTGCCAAGTCAACCCCCCACTCCCCAACTCCCCTACCCCAACCCTGTACAATAAACCAGGATATGGTGCAGTTAAGATGGATGTTCTCAGCCCCAGAATATTAACAGTTGATCAACAGTTTTTTATAATATGAAAAATATTCACATGATACCACATTAGAATAAGACTACCCTTATGAAGGATTTATAAATGGTTTATATTTAGGTTAATAATTCAATTGTTAACACTTTATAAATCATAAATAAACAATTAGAAACATGTTATAACACAGTTTTCATACATTGATAAAGACCAACTATTTGGCAAGATCAAGGTAATGCTTACTACTCATTAATCTTACTAATGAGTTACTACCATTCATAACTGGTAAAGTGAGCCTTATTGTAACTCATTAATAAATGATGATGTGACACTTCTCTTATCTATTATTTATTAAGTGTCTGGGCACTTCAATGGCTCCTGACTGCAGCGTTCATGGGTTCGAGTGCGACCCACGGCACTTTGCTGCTTGTCATTCCCTCTCTCTCTCTCTCTCTCTCTCTCTCCCTTACTGCCCAAAAAATAACTTCACTTTAAAAAAAAAAAAGCATTATCAACTGGATTGATAATCTAATTATAAACCATTTATAAATCCTTTCTAAGGATAATCTAATTATAAAGTGGTACCAAAACAATAATATTTGAATCAAACCTCCTCAGAGGAAATGAACAACAGACTTGCTCATGCGAGTTCTCTGCAGAGCTGCAGATGTGATTCTGTTTGTGATTATTTATCACTGGGTTTCTGCACGAATGGATGTGTTTACATATTTGTTATTGCATACAGTGCACGCAGGCCGCATCCAAAAAAACTGGCTTGCACACTGTCGGCTGAAATAAATTTACGTCACAGACATGCGCATGCGAAAAGTATAATTTGGGTTTAAACAGCAGAAGTTCTTGTGAAGACTCGATCTGACCACTACTGGGTCCCTGGTGTCTGGTCTGGTAAAATGTGTTTGTAATCTCCAGATTAACTTTTTAACCCTTTTTGTTTTGACGATGCAGTATAACTGACACATTCTGAATGACAGCGAATGTAATCAGTTTTTATTGTTTGTAACTTCATATGGTCTCAGAGGAGTGTTCACTCTCCCCTCTCTATGACTATTAATTCACCATCAGGTTTTAAGTATGAAGAAAAAGAGCAAAAATGTCTGAAGACAGAAGATGGAACTGTGATAATATTCTGGGGCTGTGTTTTACTTCTGATGTTGCCACCAGCTCAGGCATCGTCGATAAACTGCTTTATAGACCTCTTTGCTGGCTGTTCCACTTTTACACAATATGTACTCATGCCTTATGTCTACAACAGTGGGAGAGATACAACAGCTGTAACCTTTGCCAAATTGATAAAGGATGTGTAAGAGCTCAGCTTGTTGTCTGGTGTCTGTTTCCTCTGGTGTCTCACCTCCTCACACAGACACTACATACACTGATAAGCCAGAAGTGAATGTTTCAGACCTATTGAGTGTTGAGCAGTTCCCAAAAAGGGAGGAGGCATTTTCATTTCATCATTATCTGAGTTTTTCAATTGAAACTAGAGAGGTGTACTGTATGTCTTAGAATGACTATACAAAACTCATGAAATCTATATGAAAATACATGTAAGCTCATGAGGAGGATATACTTCATGAATGGTGCAAGTAATTATTTCTGAATTAATGAAATGCAGTAAATGACTCCATATTATGGTATGGTTAAAGGATACAAGCTTGTCATACAGATAGAAAAATGTTAAGTCTTTGTTACAAACAAACTTACACTATGTGTTTTCAGTTTATTTGAATTTCTGCCCTGTCTGCATGACGGCAATGCTACACAACCACAGACAGATGTAGAGTTAAAGGAGTGATATGTAAGTTTTGCTACACAGCTAGCATTAGCATTAACAGCTGTTTACTTACCAGTCCAGAAGAGACGTTGTGCGTTCAGCATCAATCTTCATTTCTTTACTCACCAACATCTGTCTCCAGAGGTGGAAACAAACACCAATGTTAACTCTTGTCTCTATCACATCTTTTCTTCTATTGAAGACAGCATGCTAACCAGCTAGCCCCGGCCTGTCTCGTCACTTTCTGACAGTGACTCTCTGGAAGATGTAGCTGCTCAGAGGTCGTATTGTAACCTCTTGTATTATAAAGACAATGATGGCTGAAGCTATCACCACCACCTGCTCCTGGCTCCATGTTCGGTGGCAGAGAATACTTACAAATGGCTCCTTTAAAGCACCTATTTGTAAATTTTGCTATTGCGACATAGCTAGCATTAGCATTAGCATAACAGCTGTTTACTAACCAGTCTAGAAGAAACGTTGTGAGTTCAGCATCAAACTTTGTTTGTTTACTCACCAATGTTAACTCTTGTCTCTATCACGTCTCGTCACTTACTGATAGCAACTCACTGTAGCCTCCAATCTGCTCTGAGGACGTAGCAGCTGAGAGAACATTTTATAACCTCTTGTTCACAGAAGGGTGAATACTGGACCTACATTCATCATGTGGACAGAAACACAATTGCAAATGGATGCTAATGCTGTTTGCTAGCACATTAGCTATCACATCATTAAAATGTCACAGTTCTGTATCTGTGTGCTTGTTGTGGAGCTGGTCTGACACCAAGTGGTCAAAAATAATAAAAATGGGGTACCCCGGTGGCTCAAAAATATATAACTTTAAGAAAAAAGAAATAAAAATGTAATGAAAAGTATCCAGTGCAGCAGAGGTTTCTCTTTCTCATTCTGTGGTACTTGGACTTCAGGCTTGTTTAGATAACTCACTGGATTTAATCAAAATTTAGACCTGAGCGAGAGAGAGCATTTGGTTTATTTCTCTGGTGTGGAACAGCAGAAATCTCATGGTGCTAATTATTTCCATATTACACCGACCATCTCCAGACACAGCTACGTGCTGAGCAGATCAGTTTGTTGAAAGTGGCTACAAGTCTGCCTGTCTGTGAAAAGGATGACCTCCTCAGACTGGTAAACACTTATTACAGGAATATGGTCTTTTGGTTTTTCAGTCTGACATCCACCACAACCACAGAAGACTAAACTCCAGTGACCCAGCTGGAGATGAATGGTACATGTTTCACCGTTCAATAATGACTGGTGGGTCATTTTAAAATGGGCTTAGATATTTTCTATTGTTTGACACAATTATACTCATGGTCAGCACACTGAACATTTTTACTATTATACATGTTGCTGATAATATTTATGTACTTTTACACTGTGCTATCTTTTTCCCGTCTGTATTTCCCTCAGAGATGTTTTTTGTTTAATTGCTGATTAGTGGCAGCATCGCTTATACAAAACAAACAAACCAAAACAAACACAAATATAATTATCTCATAAAAAACAACACCTGAAACATAAAATACAATAATATAATTATTGTTGTACTGACTCTGCAGTTTTCCTTAGCTCAGTGCTTTGGTTTAATATCTTGCAGCTTTACTGTTTTGGTTCATTGTCACCACTCTCATCCACTTTGTTTCCAGCTGCAGGCAAATGTTTTCAGTGAAAAGGCTCCAAAAACCCACTGGTATTTTTCTCAAGGTTTGGTGGAGTTAATTTAAAAAAACAGAGCAGATGATTTTTTTCTCAAGTGAATTCATTACATGAGAATAATATTGGACTGATTGGTCAGAAAATCAACTCCAAATACACAAAAATGTTTCTCTGTATCTGCTTGCGTGTGTACATAGGCAACTGTTTCCTCACCATTGCACGAATAGCTTCATAATGTGATAATGACCCATACGCAAATGTAATATATGTACCTATACTGAATGTCCATATATGAAATATGTTTACATATAAAATAAAAACATACAGTATATGAAAAAATTACATGTGAAACTTATTAGAAATTGGAACTATTTAATTTATTGACATATGTCTAACCCCCATACAGATATATATATTTATGAATGTATGCTTATTGACATATGTTACATAAATATATATCCATCCCAAATTCTGTCAATATATGTTATTACATACAGTAGGGTCCAAAAGTTTGAGCCCACTTTACCAGGATGGGAAGAGACATTACTTACTTACTTATTACTTACTTACATATATTGTTCACAACATGTTATACCATATAAAAATGTATCATAGATATTTTTAATATATCTACAAATACAAGTTTTACTAAGGGTGTTTCATATGTTATAAACTTATATCTATGAAAATATGTGATAATAATATATCCCCTATAGGAGACGTATATGGCAACATCACTCTTGATACAGGGACATATATGTCATTTATTATAATTTTGTTGTGTCTACAGCATGTTGCCCTCAAGTGGAAAAAAGGAATATTGCTTCAACACTACTCTGGAAACTGTCTGCTGCACAGAACGGAAACATTTATCAGCCAAACAAACGCGGTGCTTTGAAGTCACATGATTGTCCCGGTTTCATTTGTATATCAACAAAATTCAAAGGTTTTATTTCCGGTGCATTTGTGTATATAAATGTTATTTTATATTCTCCTACAAAATAAAATAATATATTTCTCCTGTAGTGTGGAAAAAGAGCAAAAGATATCAAGAGAGCGATTCACATCTGGTTCTTTGTTTAGACTTTGATCAACTTGGGACAAACTCAATGATTGATCAACGATACTGTGCAGCAGACACAATATTTTTGTGCAAAAAAAGTCTGGAGAAAAAGGTCACCGGGGATTTGTCTTGAAGAGAAACTGATACTTATCTCTCTGACTGGAATGTAATGATAATAGATGAGAGGTGAAACCGATTCATGTCTTACATAAACTGAGTCTGTGGTCTGTGCTCCTCCTCCCCTCTCTATTCTCCCTCCCAATTTGCATGCATGGATGAGGTAATCCCAGAATGAGGATTTTTGGTGTAGGCGGTTGACTACAGCCGCTGTTCCCCTGCTAATATAAGACTCTGCATGTATGAGCAGTAAACAGCTTTTTCAGGACCAGCCACTTCACAGCCACTCAAGGAGAGATCAGCCCTGTGGCCATGGGACAGAAACTGATGGGACCCAGTCTGCCATCTGAAGCTGCCTGCGGGGATGCGATGGTTGCTATGGGCCGGGACGAGTCCATTCTTATTCTCATCAAACACTGTCGGGACATGAAGCAACAGGAGTCGTGCCTTAGACTCATCACTCTGCTCCTGCTGCTCAGCTGTACAACACTGTTCGTTTTTATCAAGGCCGCTGATTTAAAGCAGTGTGGAAACTCTGGATCTATCAAACAGAGGGTAAGTTCCAAATCATTTTTCTTTATGTGTTAACTTTTCCTTGCCTCTTAGTGTCTAAATGTGATGATGTGAGCCTGTGAAGCTTAACAAAGTCAGAATACTTCACTCCTACCGGGCTGTCAGTTCACTGAACGCCTGAAGCTAACATGATGTGTGTTGTGGAGTTTAAAACTCAACTTTTTGTGTTGATTTACAGCTGGTACTGAGCACAGTCTCCTGCAGCTCAGTGATTAGAGATGAGCTGCAACACATAGAAATGTATGAATTTCAATCCGTTGTGCCATAATATATAAATATATATATTTACACAGGTGGTTTTGTCCACATTTTTTTCAGTGCTGCTTTAAATCACTCTGTCCCAATATAACTCGCTATGAATGATAGCTGACCAAACGTATTTACATGCTGATGGTGAAGCCGTGAAACTTTTAAACTTTTAATTTCAGCCCGTTTTACATTCCCTTGCCTGCTGGTATCAGCGTAAAGACAAAGTCACATGTTCAGTTTGGATGAAATGTTATTATCATGATGACACTAGAATAAAATGTGTTCTCCTTTATTCTCTAGATCACAGAAGAGCAACATCTAGCCTACTCCCAGCAGGAGAGACTGTGTCCTGCAGGTACGCTGTCTCATTAACTTCATCTTTTATCAAATGGATTACTTTACAAGTTAAAGTTTTGTGTTGTATTTCACATACCAAGAGAACATTCTCCTGCTCATGTTGCGTGATGATTTTGCTTTCCCTGAAGAACCATGAGCAATCACAGCGGTGTTATTTTTGAACCTTTCCCTGCTCTCTTTCTCAATCAACAGTTAATCCTCAAAATAACTCCCAGCGGCCACACATTCACCTCCGTAAGTATTTCTCTCTCTCTTTAGAATTCAAAACTATTTGCATAACTCTTTTGCTTTGGCAGATAGACAGTGAAATACAAACATAGTATCTTGTTAATTTGATGTCAATTCCATGTGTAGATGAAGAAACTAAGTGAACTCTACATTCTCAAAACCAAATGAACAAGAAAAAAAAAATGAACTCACCTTCACTCTTTCACACCATTAATCACATCCATTCAGCGTCTGACAGCATGAGTCACATCAGGACTCTCCAGTGAAACAATTTTAGTTTACAACTAGACAATTAATTTCACAACAAGTATAGTTGAATCTGCATGTACATGCATCTGTGAATGCTGAAGTACACTCAGTTGGAACTGTTGGGGAGGCACATGAAGGGCAGATGAGTCAAATATGGGAAACAGACTCACATGATGGTCGGTGTGTTTCATCAGAGCTGCTTTGCTTTGATTTAGGAGCTCCCTGTTTCAACAGTGTTTCAAATTGCAAGATGCGACTAATGATGTTTAAGCGAGACGTTTGATTTGCTGTGTGCTCCTTGTCCCCCAGATTCTTTGGCTACAGACAACAGGACCGATGGACAGTACATCAAATGGGAAAGCATGTTTGGGAAAGAATACAACGAGGAAAAACAGGCCATTGTGATTCCACAGACAGGCGTCTACTTTATCTACGTGACAATTACCCTGCTCTGCGATGAGGAGACTGCCACTACAGCTGAAGACTTCAACAAGTTGTTAGTGCAGCTGCGCCGCTGGAATGAAGGTTACGACAAGATTGTGTCCATGATGGATGCCTGGAACGGGGTAACATGCACTTCAAAGGTGCCCAGGAGTGTGTTTGTGGGGCAGCTGTTTGATTTGTTGGCGGGAGATCATGTGAGCGTGTGGATCGAATTTGGCTATAAGCTGGTCTTGAAATCGTCATTTGGTGCTTATCTTGCATAGAGAATATGCCCTGATGAGAATATGCTTTTTTTGTGCATCTTCATTGATTTGGTGTCAGTAATGTATGTTTAAAGTATTTTTTTTTTTTTTTTAATTAAATTTTTTTTTTTTTCAAGTTATTTATCATTATTCATTTATAAGTTTTGTATGTTTTAAAGTGCTTCCTATTAAGGTTTAAAATAACTGTGTGTTCAGGTTTGGATGATATACAGTATAAACACATAATTATCTCAGTAAGATGTTGTTCAACTAGTGCCTCCAGAATAGCTTCAATACTCCTTGACCTAGATTCAACTGACAGGATGACCACAATTCTTCCAAATATGTTCCCTCATTTTCAGGTGTCTGCAAAATCTCCTATGTATGTTAATTGAGGTTGGGAGCTTTATTTGCTGAGTTAAAGGTGCTATATGTAAGTTTTTGCTATTGCTATATAGCTAACATTAGCATTGACAGCTACTTACCAGTCTGGCAGATACTTGAGTTCAGCATCAAACACCAACGTTAACTAGTAGTGATTCACTGTAGCCTCCAACCTGCCCTGAAGATGACCTCTTGTCTTGTCTCAATGTAATTATGGCTGAAGCTCTCGTTAAGGGACAATCACCACCACCTGCTCCTGACAAGAAACCACGTTCAGCAGCAGAGAAAACTTAAAAACAGCTAGTAGGTCACCGTAGCATCCGGTCAGCCCTGAAGAAGAAGCACTGCCCAGAGGGAGTAACAGGAAGCTCTTGTGACTACCATCTGCTCTTGGTTCAGCAGCTGAGAAAACTTATATAGCATCTTTAAAGGCCACAGGCTGAATGACATCATTTTCATAATCATGAGTAAATGAGTGATGAAACAGCTTCAATCATTGATTCAGGTTTTTCCTTTAATCTATCACCAGTCTGAATATAAAGTATTATATTATTATTACTATTATTAGTAATTAGTATTTATATTAGTGTTTTTGTGCGTAATATGTTACTGAGATAAATTTGCCTCTACTGTATTACAGCTAAGCTTTTCCATTGCCTTCGAAGCTTTGAGTCAGCTTGTTTAAACCAAGCTGTTATAGATGCTGACTCTGGCTTTTGGATGTAATATATGTTCTGTTTGTGATTTTTAGACTAAACAGCTGACACTATTAATGGTCCACCAAAGTGAACTGTCAGTTTGTTTGGTCAAAAACATGTTTATCTCTCCATGAGCTTTGTTTTTATTGCTTTTGTTTTTTTACTCTCTGCCCTAATACAACACAGGTGAATGGAATTTAATTTGTTGTTAACAGCATGGAAATGAACATCTTAAAGATGAGAAAAACACAATCATTTCACTGCGATTCTATTGGTCTGTTTGGTTTTTAATGTACAACGTTCATATGTGCTGGACCAGAAAAAATATTATTTATTATAAATGAGTCAGTTAAACTGTGTTACTTGATGAACTGTATTGGATTCATTATTTTTTATTGGTCTTTTTTACACTGGATTTGCTTAATCAGTATTTGACCTATCATTACTATTGCTGGATTACAGTCCCACTGTTGTAAATTTTTTTTTAAAATGAACAGTTACAACCTCATGTTCATTTTTACAGTTGCCTTCCTTTGTGTCTTTTGTTTTTGTTGCTGCTCGTCTACCTGAGTGAAGCCTTTTGGGGGAGTTTTCCTTGTCACTTTGGAGGGTTTGGGCAGACTGGGATCTGCTGCTGCTGCTGTGGGGCATTAGCCCTCTGAGATATTTAATGTAATATTGGACTATAAAAATAAATTTGATTTTGTTATATGATATATGTATGCGCTCACTTTTCTGAAGAACACTACAGTGCATATATACAGTTACACCTCGCTAACTGTTCATCACATCAGAGACAAGAGGTGGTTATCTTCATGTACAGTGTTATGGCATCAGCTACAGAACCTGCCACAGGATATGGAACAACAGTGAGGCTACGTCCACACCATTACATTTTCATTTTATAAATGTTCTCTGTCCATCACACCTGAAAACACATATCACATGACGATTCACATACACTGGACATGTGCGTGCAGGTGTAAACAGGAGGCAGATTGTCTACTTTGTTTTTCTAATTTAGCTGACATTGGGTGAGGGTGGGTTACAACCTGGACAAGTCGCCAATCCATCAAAGGGCTGACATATAGAGACAAACAACCAGTCACGCATATATTCATACCTATGGGCTCTTTAGACTCACCAATTAACATATTGTACATGTCTTTGGACTGTGGGATGAAGCCGGAGTACCCGGAGAGAACCCATGCAGGTACAGGGAGAACATGCAAACCCAGAAAGCCACAGAAAGGCCCCAGGCCTGGGAATTGAACACAGATCCTTCTCACTGCGAGGCAACAGTGCTAGCGTGATGTTGCTGGTATGATGTGAATATGATATCAACAGGACTTTTCTCTGTCTATTTTTGCTGGGAGCCACACATCGAGCATGAAAAATAGGCGAGATACTGAATCTGTAGATCATGCAATACAGCCATGAGTCATGCAGCCAGTGTGTCTGTTCTAACTTGTTAATAAGTGTGAAATGAAAACCAAGACGTCCTGCAGCCGCAGGAAAAATGCCCAAAAATACTGTAAGCTTCTTAGCAGAGAGTGTGGGAGTTTGTCTGGTGATCAATGGAATTTAATTTGAAAAATCTCAGACAAACAGTTCTGAGGAACTGAGCTATTTTGTGCTAATTGTCATTTTTTCATTACCTTTTCATCTCTCATTTTCCCTGGTTTGAGCCTCAATTCCAATCATTTCAGCTCTCTGAAAAACACACTGGATTACATCATACCTGACCACAGGGAATGCAGCATTCAGCAGAAAAAAAACCCAGGTGTCATAACATGAAAGATGGCTCTATGCACGATACCAGACACACTGACTGACACACCTAAATAGTAGCCATTAATGCTGTTTTCTGTTTATTGGTTACACCTAGTTTCAGTAAACGTATTTAATCAGGAATTGTCACTGAGATCAAGATCTGTTTTTCAAAATAGACTTGAGAACAACAATGTCATGAAATCAAAACAAACAGACAGAGCAGAAACCCAGGCAACCAAAACTCAGGTCACAGATAGAATTCATAAAAACAATTCCACACAAATATCAGCCTTTCCAAGTGTAACAGACTGACTCTGTCATGTTTCTGTGTAAATGAATCACAGATAAAGACACTGTCACAAGAGTGAATGATGAATGAAAGGATGTTCTCTGTCTTTACTAATTAACCATGTGATTCACTGAGCAGCTCAGAGGCTACCGGCAGCTACAGGACACTTTTAAGGTGAAAAGTTTTCTTACATACATCTCAGTACATGATTGACGTTTGGAAATCACGTGTCACGTTGTTAATGTGTTTTTATTGGCCTGATCTAGCAGCTTTTATAAAAGCAATTATTTGAAACCAATCAAATAGAAAGAATGTCTGGATAAGGATACAAAGCTTATCTGAATGTGTTTTGTAGGAAACAAGTACATGCTGTATCTATGAATTCACGCTCAGGCATTCATGTGAACAAGGCACAGACTGAGGTCATCCTGGAACCTACTGCAACTTCGGTTTGTTTTTTATTTGTCACAGCTCAGATTTCCTTGTGAATCCTGTCACTCCCGTGCACCCGGGAATTCTTCATGCACAAAGGTGATCCCCTGTTTAATGTCATCATAAACCTGCCAAGTGATGACTCACTTCACTGGTGAGTGGGAGGAAAAAGTGAATGGGAGAGAGGGAGGACAACCTTGATACGTGATTAAATCTGAGCAGCATTTCAAGCTGGTGCATGTAGATCTGAAATTGTTCACCACAGCACAGGAACTAAAAATAAACTCTGGCACAGCTGCCACACAAGAAGGGTAGGGAGCTGAGAGGGTGAAGTGGAGTGCTTAGTCACAGATGATGGAATCATAATGTTATGCCTCTCAGATTTCCACGAGGTGAAACTAAACAGGTCCACCAGAGACAGTCTCATGGAGGCACAGATTCTTACATTATAACTTTCACAGGGGCAGCTTATATAAATATATATATAAATAACAAATCTGTCAAAATAGATAACACAGAAACAATTTAGGATCAATGAAGTAAATTATATGATAAGCATCCAACAAGAAAGGAAAAAAAAAAAAATAAAATACAAAATCATAAATAAGTAAATACCTCATACATAAAATATCAAACAGAAAATTGAATCAATCCAAATAACTAAAACAAAAACAAACAAAAAATAAGTTGAGGTGTACCTGCCTGATACTCAAAACCCTTTATAAAATAGGATGTACAAGAGAGAGAGAGGACATTTGGGAAAAATAAAGACCTTATACAAATGAAAGGCATACAGGTGTTATGTACCTTATCCATCTTTCCCGTATTTTCATAAATTTGTCCTGTTGCAACCTAATATATAAATCAGTTCCTTCCATCCTAAAGATTTCATAAATATATGTCAACTCAATCATTCACAGTAGACGTCTCTGGTTTTTACCACTTTCTAGTGATGGCTTTCCTCCTGCAGCACTTAGAATCCATAAAAGTAGTATTTTCTAGTGGTAGGGAGCCCATGTACTGTAATGATTTGCCTCAGACAACCCACACCCTCCACTCTCGAGACCCAAAATTAAGAAGAGGTATCGGGTCCCAAGTCCTTATGTCTTCCCTGATCTTTTGGTTCGGGGGGAGGAAATTGAAGGAGTGCAACTTTGTCAAGTCTTTTGGTTTATTTACCCCCAAATATCTCATGGATTCTGCTTCTACTTTGTCCTTTGTGTTTTCCGAAGGGGTATAATTTAAATAATGATAATAATAATAATAAAAATGATAATGATAATAAATACATATTATAATGAATATGTGATTATTGTAAAGGTAAGCAGCATGGATGCTGGCAGTGATGAACTGGAGCCACAGGTAGACAGGAATGAACTCACTCAGAGAGACTACAAGTCTGTCCACAGTGTTGTTACCACGAAGGTGAACGAATGATCTGGTGAAGAGTGAAGAGCTGGGGTGTATATACGCACACGCACACACACACGCACACGCACACGCACACACACACTGTAAAACTCCAATTAGGAGCTGAGTCTCTTTTACTGGCCTGGTGTGGCTGCACATTTTGTCAAATAAACGCAGGTGGGGCGTTTCTAGGGTTTGAGGGGATTGGGGGTTTATGTGTAGGGGAATGTGGTGGCATCCTCACCCGGGAAATCTTTGAAAAAACATACTCTATTTTGATACTTTTTTATACACTCTGGCACCTTATTTACATATAAAACTGTTCATCTCTTGCTGCAGTCTCTCTGTTCTCTGTCTCCATGTCTGTCTCTGTCTTTCCATCATCTGCTTCTGGGGAAACAGTTAAGTGCATTTATTTTAACTCTAGTTTATTGAAATATTAAATTTGAACTTTTCTTTTCACACACACACACACACACACACACACACACACACACACACACACACACACACACACACACACACTTATGAAAATCCATGTTTTTAATATTACCAAGTATCCTGTATTACAAATACAAATACATGTCTCCCTCAGACTGAGTCTGCTTCATGTAAACTGTGTCACACATGAAGACTGATGATGAATAACGGCTCCTGGACTTTTTGTTCCTTCCCTCCATCACTTATGGACGGCTGCAACAGCTCCCAGTCAACCTGTCAGACTGTTGCACTGTCCTCACTGAGCTATGAAGTATCATTGTTACATTTCTACTATAATTTATACTTTATTATAATTAGATTTATCCACCTCTCTTTATTATGCAAACCTGTCTTGTGACGGTGAAGTTCACCTGCACCTTCATTCACAAGTGTATTTTATTTTTAATTCATCAGTTACAGTTGATTGTAAATTGCACACATTATTTAATTCATCCATTTATTACATTATTTTGTACACGTCTCCATTGTTGTAAATTGTTGAAATGAATGCAGTTCTAAAGTGAAATAAAGTTTTTTATGAAGCTTTGCCTTGTTGATGGTTTTTATGGAGCGTGTCTGGTATGAATTTTAACAGTAGCAGCAGCACAGTATAGAAATCACAACACACTGAAGTTTTTCCTGAATTTGTAATTAATCAAAGACTTTCTATGTTGTTTTAATCAACAATAATGACAGAAATGTTTAAATGTGACTGTCCTTCAACAGTGACAACACAGGATCTAGAGACAGATATTAGAGTTTGTGCTTTTCTAAATTTGTCTTATGAACTTACCAATTTTAATTACAATGAAAACACTAATTCACCAAAGCGTCCTGTTAGATTCATCATGAGGCAGATGGTTAATATGAAAAAAACATACTTAGTACAATTTAATCACAGGTTTATTTATTAAAAATCTTTTCAATGACAACAATTAAGTTACGAATAAAACTAGTGTACATGAGCTGTACTACACTGACAACTGCTTCAAAATCTAAACTGTCAATTTTCAGTTCACACTAAAGAGTGTGGAAAAAAAATGCTCTAGCTTTTAGGGAGCATCATACATTACAACTGTAGGACGTTCAGAAAATAAACATTTACTCACCGAAAAAAACTGTATATCAGCGTCTCTACAGTCTGTTAGTGCCGAAGGACGAGCCACAATTACTGTGAACCCGAAAACTCATTCAAATTAAAGAACTAACATCAAAACTGTCAGTGCAGAATTCCTCCTCTACCGACAAATATTGAGAAAACAATAGAAATTTGACACAACTGATTCAATATGATGCACACATGACCCAAGCTCTCCTCCAGTGATCGACCTCCCAGCCTGCTGCGTCATCGTCATTGCAGACAAGGCATGTCAATCAAACAGGCACACCCCCCCCAAAATACTTGATTTTAAGGCCTAATATCTAATTAATTAGATGATTATTTTCAGATGGAGCACTGGAACACTGAATAAGAGGTGTGAATTTAGCCCATCACACTGTAATGAGTTCTGGAAAAAATTTATTGACTGAGTATTTCAATAGAGAAGTTGACGTTTTTCGAATGAGTGTGTATTGGAGCCAGAGTTTTTTGGAGCCAGCCTCCAGCGGCCCATGGTGGTATTGCACATTAAGGCACTTTTGCGTTGGCTTCATTTTTCAGCCTGGGAGACTACGTCCATTTACTGTATATATACAGTCTATGGTTGGATCACACTAGTGTTTGACACAGCCTCTGGTCTCTCTCCCACTGCTTCAGCTGCAGCTTCTCCTACTGCATCTCCTCCACAACCTGACACTGCAGCTGCAACTCCCTCCACACTGGGGTCAAGTTTCCTGTCCTTTACAGCGGAGGAGGTGAGGGCGGAGCTCAAGAGACTACGTCCTGGAAAGGCAACAGGCCCGGATGGTGTGTGTCCGGGGCTGTTAAAGGACTGTGCAGCCCAGCTGGCTGAGCCTCTCCAGAGGATCTTTAACTTAAGCCTTCAAACAGGGAGGGTCCCTGTCCTGTGGAAAACATCATGTCTTGTTCCGGTCCCTAAAGTAGGACGACCGGCTGAGATAAATGACTAGAGACCAGTATCTCTCACATCACACATCATGAAGACCCTGGAGCAGCTGCTTCTCCACCTTCTGAGGCCACAGGTTGAACATGCACTAGACCCCTACAGTTCGCCTACAAAGAACATATTGGGGTGGATGATGCCGTTATTTATTATTATTATTATCATTATCAAAAAGAAGCTAATGGACACATGAATTTCCCCTAGGCGATAAATAAAGTATCTATCTATCTATCTATCTATCTATCTATCTAGTGTGGCCTGCTAACTTAATAGCACTTGCAATCAAGTCCTCATCATGACAGACTGCTGTGCCGAATATGATTCATATCATAAATCAACAGGCAACTTTAACCATCACTGACAAGTTACTACACAGGCTTAATGCTTACCCTTACTCCTCTTTTGGAAAAGTCCAAAAAGATTTAGTTGTTTTTTCCCCTTATGTTCTACTGCCATTTCTCCTTCTGAACTCTTCCCGCTGTAATTTGAGTCGCTTGACAGTAATACCCTGTCATGCCCATTCCCACGCACACAAACACAGACATGCACCAACACACACACACACACACACACACACACACACACACACACACACACACACCTGACAAAGACCTGCACTTACTTATGACAAAGACTTAAAAAATTATATCTGGGGCTACACTCAAAAGCAATAAAATAAATAAATAAATGTGGGCTTTTATACACTCGTTAATACACTCCTAAAGACTCATTTCTCCCACCTTCCGCTTATGGCTGAGAACTAGGTCTACTCTCAGTCCTGACAAGTGAACCAAATCTGGTCAGTGACATGAATTAACATTTTTTCCCTTATTAGAAGAACTAATGATATCTGCACTCTGCAATGTTTCACCTGTCCTCCTCCTCTTTTTAAAACAATCTGTGATTTGGGACATTTCTGCAAAAAAACAAAACAAAAAACATACACGATGGGCTGTAACGTTAATTTAGGGAAACTTTGAAAAGGTTAATGGATTGAATTTCAAACTAGTCAAACTGTCTGAAAGATATTTCATATGTAGAAATCACATTGGGATTAAGTCATTAAACTGTCCCTTCAGGTTTCTCTTAAAAGGTATAATATGTAACTTTTCACCCGGTCGTCTGTCAGTAGCCTCATATCCCCTTTGCATGAGTGCTGTTATCTTAAGTGTTATACTATATTTAAAACATCTTGATTGTCTGCCAAAGACAACTGTGTGGAGGATAAACACAGGTGTGCTGCGCTGCCCTATTCACAGATGTAAAAACAGTTTGGCCCACAACGACAGAAGAACTGAAGATCTGTCTAGAGCACATTGATAATGGAAGTAGGCCTACTAGGCCTGAGAACTACTTTCAGTCCTGACAAATCTCATCAGTAACATGAATTAACTTTTTTTTCCCATATTAGAAGAACTAATGATGTCTGCACAAAAAAACCATACACGATGGGATGTAACGTTAATTTAGGGAAACTTTTCAAGAAGCTGGGTGTGCTCGGATGTAAAAGAGATAATATTCATCTGTAGGATTGCCCCCTTTTTTTCACATAAAAGGTGGCAACTGGTTTGGCTTTACTTGACATTGCATTATTCACAGCACTTTGAGGACATAACATGAAATAAAATACGGGACAAATTGTGTCCTGTATTGACTCAAATCCACAGAGTACAGAGAAAACAAGTACTAGAATCATTTAATTTTCAAATTCGGGACGATCCCATATTATACGGGACGACTGGCAACCCTATTCAACTGTTTGAAGAGCCGCAAAATCAGGTCGCCGCCCTTCTTCCGCAGGCAGAAAATCCAGCACGTTCGTATTCTTCTTCTTTCGCAATTTGGGATGGCTCTGCCTGATGCACGGATTACGATACAGCGCCACTACATTGCCGTAGTGGCGTACAGCCGCAATTATAGTTACAAACCGAGTACCGAGAAAACAAGTACTAGAATTTTTTCGGGAGGCGGAGGCGGCATGAAATTTGATGGAGGCGGCCACCTCCCAATTCTCTATGCAGGAAAAACCCTGAATAGACAATACAACACGGATACAGTACAAATTTGCGCCTTTTTTGCTGCCGTTTTTTATCTACTAACAACATCTGATCAGCCCAGAACAAAGTCATGATAATTTAATAGGCTAATACTCTGTTTTAGCAGTTGTTCAGTAATGAAACAACTTTTATTTCAGTTTTAAAGTTTAATCTATGGTTTAACGTATAAATAAGTCAATCCAAAAATAACTGGTCCGTCTAAACATCTGGTTATCGGTTGGCAAACGATGTTGGCAGTTGACAGATATCACGAGAGTATTGCACCGAGACAGAGGCAGGTCTCCAATAAAGTTAATTTTCTCCTGATCTGTTGATCTGAAAAATTTTATTTTAATGTGACAATATTCTGAAGACTTGAATGGCTCGTGAAAAATGGATCCAACATTTATTTCAGTGCCTATGGAGTGAAAGAATCCGTCATATTCTGTGATCTTGTTCACTTCGCCCATTGGAATTAATACACTCAGACCTGCTGTTGGTCTCTTAAAGGGGCGAGGGAGTGGAGAAACCCACATCACCCAGTTGCAGGAAATGAACGGAAATGAAGCATCTCGGTTTCTCTATTGTCTCTGAACACGATTCTTCCTGAAGAATTTCACCCCACATCCTCCCACGACAGAACAGAGCCACCTTATCCCCTTACTGTACCGGTGAAGCCCTCAGGCCTATCCACTCTCTCTCTCTTGGTGCACACTACACATGGACTCACCCACTTGTGGAGAACTGAAAAGTGAGAAGTTCTAGACTCATCTCAAGGATAATTAAAGCAAACAGGGAGCAGCTGACCGCAGTTTGGAGCTACAGAAAAGAGTGAAGAATTTGGTAAATGAGAGAGGTCAGATTTTGAGTTTTAGTAAATTCAAAAAAGTTTCTATACCCCATAATCACTTTGTCATTATGTTGTATTAAGAGCAGATCATTGGGGAAAAAAATGGTAATTTTATCCATTTAGAATGTAATCTATAATAAAGTGAGGGAGTGTGACTTTCTGAAGCCACTGTAGTTGTCAAGGAAAGTAGAATCGTGAAAGCAGCAAACAGGAGAAGAGCAGCAGATCCAGACAAGTGAAAACACCAGTTAACATTTTGGTGGCTCACTGTGAACGCTGGAGGGCGACAGGGATAAAATACTCGAGGTTTGGTTAGCAGGTTAAAGTTATTTAGCTCATTATGCCCTGCTTTTAACAGAAATTATATTCAAATAAACCAAGTAACAAAGTATTCAGTTCTGCAACCTCATAGAACTTCATTACAGAAGAATTGAATGAGGGAGGAAAAGCCACTAAAATGGAAATGTGTCACTATAGCCTATTTACTGTGGTACTGTTCAGTTTGAATTCCAGTCTTACACTGATGCTCAGGCCCCTAATGTCATAGTATGAATGGTACAGTTTAAGAATTTGGGCCTTTCCGTGGGTAGTCTCTGTGTGCACTCCTCTTGTTTTAAAACATTCTTTGCCACACCTGTTCAAATACCTGAATCAACGAGTTAGCACATGCATCTGTGGTGATTATTGGGATTACCAGTAATGAAGTGTTTGCACGGTATGAAATCTTTGCATATTTAGCCTTTTCTCTCTGTACGACTGACTTTCATAATAAAAGACAATCCAATAACATTACTGGAACCATGTTTTATTTGCAGAATGAAGTTGAGTTTGTTCACGGCAAATGGTGGCACTGGTGTTAATTTCGTTAACATTTGTTAAATTGGGACGAAATATTTTCTTTATGACAAAGATGTTGGCCAGAGTGAAGCCGTTAAACAAGTGCAAAACTCCTCTGACTAAAGGACCTGTCTTTTGTGAACCAGTTGGATTAGCACAGAGCACATGCACCCTCCCCTGTGTGCAGGGCCATGCCAGGGGCAATTTGGTATTTTCCTGACCAGGCATGTCTGGCACACCTGTGGCAAAACTGTGTGGGACCAGAAAAATATAGGTGGGAGAGTGACAATCACATCTGTCACCCCGTCCTTCAGTGTTATCACAACTGAACTAGGACTTGAACCCAAATGCACGACCCTGAGACAAAGTACAAATTAACAATATTTTAATAACAAAGTAGCAAAGAAAAATCACTCTTACAGAGGAATATACACTACTCACAATAAGTTAGGGATATTGTGAGAGACTCAGTGGATTTCTTACGTACGGTGTTTGTTTCACTTCAGAGATTTTGGGGATAGGGAGGCAATTGTATTGGGGTGATAGACACCTCATTTTGTGTTCTCCACGTAATGGTCTCACTGTGTACAGTGTGCCTTACATATTGGGGCCAATACCAAAAAACTAAAAGACAACCCTTTTCAATGTGGCATCAATTTCAACATTCTGTGGGTATAAAAGGCTGGTATTGTCAGTAAGTCATTCCAAGTTCATCATTCAAACAGCCATGAACACACGACGTCACTTAACGGACGAGCAGCGCCACCTGGCCATAGCGCGCCTTCGGGTCGGTGGCAGGCAGTCAGATGTTGCTCGTGAACTTGGTGTGTCTCAAAGTGTCATCGGCAGACTTGCATCAAGACACAGAACTACTGGCAGAGTTCGTGACAGACCCAGGAGTGGAGCCCCACGAGTGACAGACCGCAACGATGACCAGTACCTAAGGACCTATGCACTCAGACATCGTTATGCAACTGCCACACAGCTGCAGGCCCGTTTACGAGATGTGAGGGGTACTAGGGTTTCCAGACAAACCATTCGTAACCGACTCCACCGCTTTGGCTTGAATGCCAGACGACCGTTGCAGGTGACTCCACTGACACCAAGACACCGCCGTGAACGTTTGCAGTGGGCACAAGACCATGTGACCTGGACAATGCAGCAGTGCTCTACCGTCCTGTTCACTGATGAGTGTCGGGTCACCTTGCACAGAAATGATGGTCGTCAGCGTTGCTGGACAAGGCGAGGTGAGCGATACGCCGAGGTCAACATGGTCCCCACGGTTCGCTTTGGTGGAGGAGGTGCAAACAGTCTGGGCAGGCATCACCAGTCAGCGCAAAACAGATTTGGTTATTGTAGATGGCTCAGTCACTGTACGTTCTTACCTCAGAGACATCATAGAACCCATCATCATCCCCCAATTCCGCCAGCACACCCCCAACTTTCTGTTCATGGATGATAATGCTCCACTACATCGTGCCAGAATTGTCACAGCTCGACTTCAGGAAGTCGGAGTGCCTCATATGGTATGGCCAGCAATGTCCCCTGACCTGAACCCCATAGAGCACGTCTGGGACCAGCTGAAGCAGAGACTGGATGATCGTACCCCACCCCAACATGACCTGGCAGAACTGCGTGTAGCACTTGTGGAAGAGTGGAACGCATTGCCTCAGAACAACATCATGAGGCTAGTGAGGAGCATGAGACATCGCTGTCAAGCTGTCATTGCGGCAAATGGTGGAAACACCCGCTACAGACATTGTCAATTTTTGTTATTTGGGGCTATCCTTGTTATTGTCTAAATTTTTGGGGTAATAAATATTAAACTAATGAAAATGGTGTTTCTTCTCATTCATTATTAGTAATATCAAAGGGAACTTTTACTTATTTCATTAAAATTCAGACCAAATAGGAAAAGCACTCATGTAAATAACAATATCCCTAACTTATTGTGAGTAGTGTACCCAAATAAAAATCACTCACAGAGAGGAAAAACTGTAGAACAAAAAAACACTCTTTTGAGGTAAACCAACAAAGATTCAGGACAAAGGCAAAGACTAAGTATCAAAATAATGTAAAGCAAGACCATGGCAAAAAACGTAACACAGAATTCAAAACCTGACTTGGGATAACGCGGCTGGCGTGGTTCTCTGACGACAAGAAAAGACGAACTGGCACAGGACAAAGGGAAACGCAGACTATATACACACACAAGGTAATGGGAAACAGATGGAAACAATCAGGGCTGGGCAGACAATCAGACCAGTGGGAAACACACAAGGGAAGGAGGAAGTTACCTGAAACGAGAGGAGAGTTAGGTTTCAAAATAAAACAAGAACTCATGAGACAGACAAAACTAAACATAACTTAACGTTTCTTCTTGGACATGACAAGTGTGCCCTCCAGACTCCTTTGGAATCCTTTACAGAATGGGCATGCTACCAGTTAAGATGGAACACCTCTTGGCCTCTGCGCACTGTCTGCAGGGATGCAGCAGAGTTTGGATCGAATGTCTGGTCCCCCATTGGTTCCTAAATGGTTGCAAAAAGATCCTAGTTTTAAACATATTTGGAAGTACATATTTACATTTTCTTTGACACAAATATAGATGAGACTTCTGCTTCTGTGAGTTGGGAGGCATTTAAACACACTGTCTGTAACTGCTGCAGCTATTGGTCTCTGAATCAAAACAATATCAGCATGGGATCATGGGAGTTGTTGTTTTCACCACCATCACCGTAAGCTCCTCCCGGTTTGGATTCCTTCAGTGTCAGTGGTTCAGGAAATCAAACAGACCTGGTGATTCTTACTGTTAAAAACACTGAATGAGGCAGTTTGACATTTAAAGTCAGAGTTTGAGCGACGCTGTACGGAGGACAGAGACTCAGGGAAGAGCTGGAGCTGAGATTGATGCTAACCTTTGTTCTGATTGTTTCTCTGAAAACTTATGAAGCAGACGTTCAGCAGGTTTTTACCAGCAGCTGAATGATCCACAGAGGTGTCCTCCTCTCCACAACAAACATTTCCTCAGCTTGTTTCTCTGATAACTTCAGATCCAGACGTCCGACGACTAAAATCCTTCATCTGGTTCAAATATAGAGCTGAAAACCACCAAGGTGGAAAAAGTGTATGTGGCTTAAAACTAGATAAAAGTCAATGTTGAGCTTCTGTCAGACAAACACACTGACACATGATCATAGAGGATATGATGTCACTGACAGGCAATTAAATGAAAGAGATCGTTACCCCAATTAAAAGCACAGATTTCTCCGGTTTGAAAAGTGCTGGAAACATTTGGGATAATTTAAGTACAAGT
Organism: Seriola dumerili; assembly: GCF_002260705.1. Classification (NCBI taxonomy): domain Eukaryota; kingdom Metazoa; phylum Chordata; class Actinopteri; order Carangiformes; family Carangidae; genus Seriola; species Seriola dumerili. Next base: position 2,211,715 of record NW_019174336.1, read on the forward strand.
AGTAAAAATATAAAACATAGGTCTGGTTGTTTTTCTTCCTTTTTGATTTGGAAAAGTTACATATTATAACTTTGATTATAACTATGGAGGGATAATTAGTTATACCAACTCCAATAACCAAAAACACAACTTAGAAACACAAGGAGGGAGGTTATGGAGGTAGATCTTTCTCAAAATTATTTGTGTGAACAGATTGAGAGAGAGAGGTTAAGGGAGGGTGAGAAGAGATTATTATCCAGTTCACATCTGTCTCTGCTTCTTGAGGTGGTGTAGAAGGAGACAGGCACATCTGTCTCTGGCTTCAGAGACACATTTCTGACATCTGAATTACAGGAGCTGTGGCCGGGATAATTTTTCTAACTTGAAACCAACTAAGCACAACAATTCACACAAGGATTGTCCAGGCCTGTTGGTATGTATGAACACCATGGATGCCCTAAAGGAGAGATTGTCTGAGAGTCTGCACTATTATCCCCATTTGAATGATTATCGCCATGGCTGAGTGTTATATTAAATAAATATATATAATTATTAATTATATAAAACTGATTCCATTGAGGTGAGTAAAGTCAGTAAAGATAAGCCATAACAGAACTCCACCTCATGTTATTACTTTGTCATACATATGCACATTTCAAATGTCTGTTTATCAAATGCCAGATAGAAATAGACAAATAAAACACAGCCCAAATGACATCATACACTGTTATTCCTTATTCCAAACTCAAGCTAACAAATTTTTCAGCATTAGAAAACTTCACACACATGGCTCATGGATTTCACCGTCACTTGGTGACTCATCAATATACATAGAAACATAGAAAATTAACTTTTGAAAGCCTCAGTTGCTTAGTGTTGTGATTGTGGATATTCAAGAAGCAGACAATCATGTTTCTGTAACACACATGCATATTTATTGTACATCAAACCAGTGGCCATAAATTGGAGGATAGCAAAAATGTGATGACAATAAGTCCCCCCTCCATCCCAAAGCCATGTACAGTAACAACAAACTAAATAAAAACATGAAGGTGACTGGAAACACAGCTCTTAAAACGACTGTGATTAGAAATCCTGAATTTATTTACACATACGTACAAACACATACAGGAAATGGGGTGTTTTATCAAATTAGAGCAACTAGTTTTCTATAATTTTCATGCTACAAATATGATCTTCAGTCATCTAACGTGGTGTTAACATTGTCAGGTAGCCTGCTTATGCAAGAAAAAGAATATTCAACAGTGTAACATAATAATCAGAACTCAAGGTCGACTTAAAAGTTTTTTTCTGGAGCTTTCAACTGTTTTCTTTTTTTGCATAAGATGAAGGAGTTTGCCCGGATGCCATCCATGTTTGTGAGACGTGAGATACAGCGGAAAGCTCTGGAAACAAACTGATATATTTGACCTTGAGGTAGTTTGTCAAACTACTGTAATCATGGTAAAGAAAGACTTCAACACTCAAACATCTAGTAAGTTATAAAGAAGATTGGAAAAAAAATGCATTGCTGCAGGCTCCAGGAAGCTGCAATGACCACAACAAATACTAATAGAGGAAATAACATTGATGATAATTTTGATTTTGAGAGGGATAGACCAGGAAGTGAGCTCCAAATGGGTGGGGCTTGAAATCACGGTCAATGGCGACTTCGTTCGAGGATTCAGGTGGACTATTTAGACGACCATAAGCAGTAAAGTGCTGCAGGATGATGTATTTCTGTAGTCCTACCCTGAGGTTATCATCCCCCTGGTTCCCTCCACTAAAAGCCAATGGGATTTTTCCATTGTCTTTTAGATTATTAGAGAAAATGAACAACAGTTAATGATCCTGTCAGCTTTTGTTCAGCAGGATCATCTTCACTTATGAACACCAAGTCATGTTTGAAGCCTAAATACAATCGGCAGAAGTAAAAAGCTAATGTTAGGCTATAAACCAACTACACCACAGTCACATGACTTCAACACCACGGTCACATGACTTCAGCCTCACCACCACTAAACTTCAGCTTGTAGTTTGATTCAGCTCTGACCTCTTCTTCCAAAGCCTTTCCTCTGATGGAGTTAGAGACAGTTTGTATAAACACAACCAGGCTGTAAAGGTGGACTGGAGAGTAGATCAGTTTTCATGTTCAACGTGATGATGTTTAACGTCCCCGACAACCTCTGTAGTCTCATTTAGACACTTGTTAACAACCGAGACGTAAGGGCTTAAAGAAATCAGGACTGGGGTATTTACTGACTGATTTTATGTCGTAGATTAAAATCTGAAATTGTGTTAACCACAGGCTTTATTTCAGGTGACCAGCTAAACGTTCACCATACAACCATACATGACCGTTAGCTTATGGGTTGCTAGCAGAGCAGTGTCAGAGATGTGTATTTGGTTTTCAGCTGATAAACCTGAGAGAACAGAGAATGTGGTTGACGTCTAACTTTAACCATTATCCTCCTCTTTCTCCTGGTCTAACAACACAGGTGAGGGAGATGTGTGCGCTTCCTCTGCAGCTAGTTTCGTGTCGCTCTTCAGCCCTGTAGCACGTCACCATATTCGGGGAGATGCAGTCACAGCTACAGGATCTGATTCAAATCCTTCTAATAATTAAACCTCTTCCATGTTTTGTATTTCACTCAGTCAATATGTCACATTACTGAAGCTAAAGTTTCTATAACTGATGTTTAACTGTACCTTTTAAGCCCGACGGACCTGGTACCAGGCTCTATCAAAAAGTTGATAGAACGCTGTGGTGGTCTCTTTTTTTAATGCTTCTCAAAGACGAGGCTTTGATGCTGCCAAAACAACAGTCCAAGTGTATTTAGTCCAAAGAATATTTGTTTCTGTTTCAAAATAAGACCCCTATCAAAGTAAACGGACAGTTGAAATAAAACGCGGCGGTACATGTAATCCCTCCACCATGCTGGGTGTGGTATGAAACAAGAGAAGCTACTCTTTCCATTGATAGCAAGCAAAGCGTAGCCTGAGCTAACCAGCTCATGTCAGCCCAAAAGCAAACACGGGACCAAACTTCTCATTTTATATTCCAACATATCCCAAAACGGTTCTATTCAAAAGCAAGGGATATTGTTTCCTTACTATTTTGCGGTAATGATAACAGAGACTGAGCCCCAAGACTGAATTTCATGCATGGTCTTTTGTTGCCATCTAGCACGTTTGGTGGTACTGCTACTTTCGAATGGTCTGTCACTCCTATGAGACTTGCTTCCTTGCAATACTACACTCGTGCGTAAGTACAAGAAAGTTTTACCGCAGATTGGGATTTTACGCGTGACGCACAGCCGATTGAACTTTTATTGCATTGTTAACTTTGTATATAGTATGTTTTATGTTTATTTTTCACTTTTACAATGTCTACGAAGTAGAATCAACATAAAATAGCAATTTAGAGGAAGATATTCAGAGGCAAAACGGAGACAAAATTTTGTTGTTTATTACACACAATGGTTGTGCACAATGGTAGAATCTGATGATGCACAGGGTAAATGAAGTGGCTACGGGTTGTATTGTGTGTGCACATAGCCTCCTGTAGTGGAAATCATTAGTATTTTGTGGCCAAATTTCCTTTCAAGAGGTAAAAAAAAAACCCCTTTGTCACATTTTGAGTACCTTGGCTATCGAAGTGTCCAAATGGAGAGTCTACCTGGCCCCATCCCTACTAAAACCTTTGTAGAATTTGTGTGCTTTGTGGTATTTCTACCTACCCAGTGCATGGGACCATTGTTATCATGGTGTTATCCACTGTCTAGGCCTAGGCGAGGCATACCCTCCAGCATCCCTAGGGCTTAAGAGGTTAATGACCATCCTGGGGGGAACTTCGTGTTGGGGGTCCTCGCCTATTTGCTGCTACCAGCCTGAACCATTAAGAGCTGCCCCACCCACTTCTAACTGGTTCCAGTCTCCAGAAATATATATATATTTAGATGTTACAGCAAAAAATATGAAGTTAGTCCTGAGGATGACTCTAGAGGAAAGCATGAATTTACTCAGCAAATGTAATGTCATTCTGAGAGTTATCTTAAATGTTCCTAACATACCAGAGGGTGTGGCCTGAGGAAAGGTCAGAGGGTCACCAAAACACTCAGCATCATCCTCTTGAAATCCGGAACATACATGCCAGCTGTGATCCAGTTACACTAAACTACTACACCCTGGTTCTATTATTAGCATGTGGGGATGAGAGATCACACCGGGGATTCTCTTTGAAAGTCTTACAACATTACGCACAGCTACGACTCACACTATTGCACTGTCACTGGTGAGCCATCCAAAGAAGCACTTTACAAACATTTAGGGGCTGATGAGTAATTTCTCTGAGGTGTATTTAAATACACCTCTAATCTCTCTAATCATCTGTTGACACATTTATTAAGGAAGTTATACAAAGTGTAATATGGCAAGACTTTCTGCCTCTGCCTAGTATCAGTCAGAGTTTAGTGATGTGGTTCCAGTGTGATAAAGCCACAGGTAGAGCCTCCCTCTGAGCACATGTGTAGGGCGGTGCTGCTCTGAGGGACTGAACTCTTCCCTGAAACCAGTTGGTAAAGGTTATGGTCATAGGATTGGGCGATATCCAAAATTTAATGTCTTGATACAGACGAGCCTAAATATCTCAATATAAAATATTATCACAGGAGGGTGGGGGCATAATATAATTATGTAATTATGTATTTTATGCATAGACTGTAAATAAAGACCCACAGGTTTCTGAGAAGCGGTTTTGACGCTCAGACTGAGCTGCTTTACCGTCGCCATCTTGGCAGTGCCTGACTCCACCCCTAACTCCCAGCTAATCCAAAAATGGGCGAAGAAGGGGCGTGTGGAGCTGACACTTTGGCGTATATGCTCACCCTGTCACTCAAACAGGCCACGCCCTCAATTATCATAACTTTAAGCGTTAATAAAATGTAAACAGGTGAGTTATATAAACAGGTGTCATGAAGGAGGAAATTAGATCTAGAGACCAAAACTGTGTTTGTACCAGGCTGTAAACTTGTTTATTTCTGCTGTAAAGTTGGACATTTTAACATGGGAGTCTATGGGGATTGACTCACTGTTGGAGGCAGACTCTGGTGGTCATTAGAGGAACTGCAGGAGGTTGATGCTTGATTTTATGCTTCAGATGTTTTTTTTTGGTTTTACATAATTATATTATTGTATTTCATGTTACAGGTGTAAATTACAGAAGTGGATCAGGGCCACATGTGAAATTCTTCTTTTTCTTTTTTTTTAGAATTCTAATCTCTTCTGTAATAAGTGAGGCTGCCATTAAACAGCATTTCAACACTTTATTTGTAACATGCAAAGGTACAATGTATGGTGAGAAAAGCAGTGAAAAGAGGGTCTGCAGTTGGGCAGACTCTGCTAAACTGCGCTAAACTGCGAAATATTTAGATTTTGTGAAAAACAATTTGCATATGGCAGGAAATACTGCAATATTCGATATTATCGAACATCAACTCATGCGTATTGATTACTATATTCTACTGTTCATGTATGACTAGAGGCCTGCCTTTGTATGGTCAGAATAAAGTAGCTGTGTTGGTATCTGCATTCAGTCGTTGTCTGTCGGCTCTCTCAGCTAACTAGCCATCCTCGGACATGTTAAGCACATGCTAACTGCTTTCTCTCTCTTCACCAACACCAACCCACATCAGTCTGCACTATTTTGCACATAAAGAAAGAGTCAGTTATTAGTTTTTAGCCTTTGTGATGTGTTTTTGCTTTGTTGAATTTAGTACAGTAATTGTTATGACCCACTGTGGGGTTTGACTCACTGAGGAACTGAGCTCTAGTGTAACTGTTTCTCATAGAGGGAGTTCATTTCTCAGAAATTCAAATTTTAACTGTCAAGCAACAAATACAACGTGATGACTAAGCATGATCACGCAACAACATGAAAAGAGAAGGCAGCTAAAGGAACACCCACTCTAACAGCCCATGGATAAAGCAACTACGCTGGTAAAATGCTGAGTTTGCCAATCAACTTCCACATTCAAAAACAGAAACAGTTTCCCAGACTGTATGCTTCAGCTCTGTGAGGGTGAACATCCAGAATTACTGATCCACTTTATTTTCAAGTCCTTCTCAGCAGATGAGAGCTGTATTGTAGTTGTATTGCTGAGTTTTAAGAGCAGATGATGAAACAGAAAAACAGTTTTGTTGTCACAGAGCGTTCATAATTTATCACAGATAGCCCGTACTTTATCCTACGGAGGATCATTCTGCTTTATTACACCTTGGTCCTTTTTTGACTGTAACTAAACTCACAGCTTTAACCACTGAGACCTTGAGATGTTGGTGCATCACTAAAGAGAAGTCAGACAGGTCAAGAAACACAAGCAGCAAGATCATCAGATGGGCTGAAAACAAACCCCAAAGTATATGTTGTGAAATTCCATCACACACCAACTGCCATATTACATGTATTACCCACAATCCCATAATCAATGCCTACACAGTTTGCAGAGTCCTGACGTTACCTCCACTCTTTCACCAGCTTCTGTAACAAACTTGTGCAAACTCAAAGAAATCACAGATGCCAGTTCTTACTCACATCAACACAACTTTTTCTTCCACGTTCCTGACTTCCAGCGCTCTCTTCACACCTTGTGCTGCTCCATGTCCTGCTGTTACTACAGACGTGTCTGAACAAGCCCAATCTGCCTCGCCTCGCCCCGCCAATGCACTCACCTCACAGTGGTTTCAGGTTTATGGGGATGGGGTCTGTTAAAGGCTATATAATCCCTATCTATACGAACATATGGTTATGTCCCAAGATTTGTAGTAATTTGTATTACAAGTGTGAAACAGGACCCAGAAGTCCCAGTTTCTCTCCAGACTGGTTTAGAGCATCAGGCTTGTTCACACCTGACTACTGGTGTTTCCTGTCAGTCTTCCCGGATCTCAGCGATGACTGGTGAGTACAGCGTTACAACACATAGAAAAGTCATCACACAAAATCACCCAAACAAACTGAGAGTAGCTTTAACTGTGGCCTCATCACACATTACTGGAACTTATAATCATCCACATGAAACAGTCACGAGTGTTTGCTGCCATTTCCTCCCATTAGACATCTCTATTTATAGAAACTTTCCCAACACACAGGTTTGCATAAGTGCTTGAAATGAAAATACACTAAATGTACTGATTGCACACATGATGGAATAGATGAAGGTTTTTGCAAGAGTGAGTGAGTGAGAGTGAGTGTGTGTGTGTGTGTGTGTGTGTGTGTGTGTGTGTGTGTGTGTGTGTGTGTGTGTGTGTGTGTGTGTGTGTGTGTGTGTGTGTGTCTGGTGGTCAGTCCATTAGCTCAGCAGTTCAAGGTAGGTGACGGGTACTTTGCCCTTTTCGTTTCCCCGTTCTCCAACCAACCAATCAGGGTCCATCCCAGGTACGGTGTACACAGTGATCAGCTGGAGAGAGAGAGAAAAAAAAACATGACATGAAAGTATAAAAAAAAAAGAAATAGCCTCTAGATATAGATAGATATAGAGGGAAAGGGAAAGGGAAATGGTGTGTTGTTCATCATGGTCACATTTGCATCATCTCCCTCCTCTGACTCTTAATCCAAGTGTGTGTGTGTGTGTGTGTGTGAGGTAGTGTTTTGTTTATTTTCTTGAGCTGGTGGTTCTCTCTGTGTCATGTTCCTTATCTGCCTCCACTTCCTCCGTTTAGTCATTTTCCAAAGAGACCGGGGCAAGGTCACAACTAGGGCACGCTGCAGAAGGCAGCAGGTCTGGCAGCCTGACAGCAGCATTACACACTCTGATAATTACACTACTACATTTCTTCTGTTGTCCTTCTTTTCACTGCCAACAGAGCAGCTTCTCCCCTCCTGGGCTGCTGTATTATCTGCCTGGTTCTTCAACAATAAGCATGGCAGGAACTCAGCGGTACGGTGGCCCTGAAGACTGAAAAAGCATTGCAACTTAAGAAAACACATGCAGTGATAACCCCAGCACCATGGGTTCGAGTCCGACCTATGGCCCTTTGCTACAAGTTATCCTCCCTCTCTCTCTCTCTTTCTCTCTCTCCCTGACTTTCTTTCAAGAATAACTAAAAAAAAAGTCCTGAACCAGCTGCTCAAGACAGCAGGGTCTGACTCCTGAACTGCTCTTGGAATGGAACATTATGTGTAATGAATATTGAGTATGTTGGGAAAGGCCCCAGTCCTCTAAGACCCTGCATAAAAAAGCAGATGTAGAAAACAGATCGATGGATCAGCCACATGACCATGAGTATCTGATGTTTTTTTTATTTCTAGCCTAAAGGCAATGAAATATGTGAGTAGCTGTCCAACACTGTGCCAGTCACACAGTCTCTGTTTGTGAGTCAGACAAAGGTCCTCATATAACACAGATGTGAGTGTGGGGTGAGTCAGAACATCCAACCGTACCTCATCAGCCAAGAGGGACAGCTCACTGACATCGTGGGCGTCGTAGTCATACAGAACCTTGGCCTTTCTGGTGCCAGTAACAGGGAATGGAGTCTGCTCCATTGCAAGCGTGCTGGGCTTTTGGCTGGAGGAGGAGGAAGAGACCGTGGCGCCAGGAGGTGGTGGTCCTGACAGGAAAGCAGCTGAGACGGGGCTGGGGCAGACAGCAGCGGAGGAGTTGGGGGCGCCAACAGCGTTGGCATGTCTGTATGAAAGTGTGGAAGACAAATGAAGGCCATGAGCTGTTGAAGCTCTCCAGACTGTTTATTTGAGGCTGATATGTTTTGTGGCCAAGACATGAAGAGGGATCAGATCCAGATGTGTATTAAAGGTTTGATGCTGATGTTTCATGATTTTGTGTCGCTGCTGCAGCGACTGCCGCCTCCACCCATACAAGGGAAGACAGATCTGGAGGCTTTGCTTATCTTTTGTCTGTACATGAATTTTACATCCTCTTGATAATAATCACATTTATTTCTCATCTTTTGAACTTGAACACTGACTTGCGGATTCTCTGCCCTCTGAACCATCACTGAGTCCGACACAACCGCTTTTGTAAGATTGTACTTATGCAATGCTGTGCTCTGAGCTTAATGCTAATGTCAGTGTGCTAATATGCTCATAGTGACAGTGCTAACATGCTGATGTTTTACAGGTCATGTTCACCATCTTAAGTTAGCCTATTAGCATGCACTAGCACTAAACACATACCAAAAATGTCAACCTCATGGTGACGCAAGAGGAGGTCAGAGGATCCAAATCAAACCAATCTAACCAGGGACTACAAACAGGTTAATGTGGCCAAGATGATTGATGATATTGAGAGAACATATTCAAACTGATTCACAGATTCACTCCTACTTTAAGTTATGAATGAGGCGCTTTTTTTCTCTGTTTACATTCATTAGTGCCACGGGTGCTCAGCTCCGAGGCACTCCTCTACAGCTAGAATAGCTGTAGAGTAAGCTTCCTTCGGGCTTATTATTATTCTTCCGCCAAATTTTGGCGCGTAACTCGTCCCGCAGCTTTGAGAAAACCCCGGTAATATATACATCAAAACGTGCGTCTTGATCCCGAAAGAGGTGCTATGACTTTTGGGGTTAAAATTCCAATTTTTCCCAAAGTTATTCCCAAAATACTGGGAATAAATAATGCATTAGGAATGCATTGGAATTTTCTTTAGAAACCCACAAAATTTCACCTTTTTTCTACAAAATTTCACCTTTTTTCATCTCTTAAACCACTTCAGTTCTGCTCAAACCTACCAAATGTTTATTAGTTTTCAGGATTTTAACCCTTTAAATGCCAGTTTGAAGACATGTTGCCTCTTGTTTTATTAAAAACAACAACACAGAATATGAGATATTTCCCACATAATACATGATGGAGGGATGTGACATTGTTTTATATCAGAGTCTTTTATATCAAGACATTTCTCAAAACCAGAATGTGATCAGGGTGGCTTTTGAACACTGGAAATAAATCATGTACTCATCCCGGCAGCAGCCCCCGCGGCACTTAAAATTTCCCTGGAATTTTCTAGTTTCCATTGCTATTATGCCAGGTTTGACTTTAACTTGTACAGACAAATAAAACTAAACTCAATGAGTCGAATTTATTTTGCAAAATGTAATTACAACTGGAGCATCTTGTTTTTCAGTTATGTTTGCTACACTTGTTGGTCAGCTCACAGGTCTTTCTTATTTGATATATATGAAAATAACTAGAGGAAATAATACTGTGGGTATTTTACATTGTTTTTTTTGGGGGGGGGGGGGCTTTTATGCCTTTATTGACAGTACAGGAAACGAGGAGGCAGAGAGAGGGGGAATGACATGCAGCTAAGGACTGTCCGATGCAGGACTCAAACCGGGGCCAACTGCAGCGAGGACCTTAGCCTCTGCACATGGGGCGGATGCTCAACCAACTGAGCTACTCAACGCCCCAATAGTTTACATTGTTGAATAAAAATGAATGAAAATAAGTTGAGAGGTAGCTGGTGATGCATCAATAATGTAACGGCGTCAGTGAGCAGTGCTGGTTTTAGGATTAATGTGTGGTAATATTCATGAACCCCCCTTTCCCTCTGGTCCACAGCCCGACCTAGAAACATCTGCATTTGTTTAGACAAAAGGCCAGAGTCTCATTTCCCAACAACCGTCAGACTGCAAAGTGCTTTCTAAGTGGAGTGATTCTAATTCTAGTAAATATTTACACACACATGGCTGTACAAAGCCCCACGGTAATGAAAAGGTTAATGGATTGAATTTCAAACTAGTTAAACTGTCTGAAAGATATTTCATATGTAGAAATCACATTGGGATTAAGTCATTAAACTGTCCCTTCAGGTTTCTCTTAAAAGGTATAATATGTAACTTTTCACCCGGTCGTCTGTCAATAGCCTCATATCCCCTTTGCATGAGTGCTGTTATCTTAAGTGTTATACTATATTTAAAACATCTTGATTGTCTGCCAAAGACAACTGTGTGGAGGATAAACACAGGTGTGCTGCGCTGCCCTATTCACAGATGTAAAAACAGTTTGGCCCACAACGACAGAAGAACTGAAGATCTGTCTAGAGCACATTGATAATCGAACAGTCAGTTTGACTATATTGTGGAAATCAGCCAAAGCTTTTCTCAGAGGAAGAAATACACTTTCTACACAAACTGCTCTAAAGTGAAGCCTGATCTGGATGCTAAACTCAGGGACTTGGATCTGCATCATAGCTCTACTAAACATCCAGCTGCCTTTGTTTTTACAAATTAGATGTATTAAACAGCAAACAGATTGAGAAGAAAATAAGATTCGTAAAACAAAGATATGATGCTAGTCCAAAATCAGCAAAACTATTAGCCTGGAGGCTCTGCAAGCAAAAGGCAGACAGCTCAGTTTATAAAGTCAGGGACTCTACAATAAATAAATAAACACCCAAACTAAAAGGAATCCAGAAACACTACAAACCACTACACACATAACCAGAGAGGCTGGGGAAAAAAAAAACTGAACAGCTCTTAAATTCACTGGACTTTCTTTCTCCATTGAACTTCCACCAGAACTGTAACGGTCATTACCCTGGCTAATTAAAACCTGCCTCACTCTATGATGGGATGTGTCTCAAGGCCTTTATTTCTATAATACCAGAGGACGTCAATGATAAGATGGAGAGTCTTGAGTACAGGTTATAAAGTGGAGGCATCGATTCTGTCTAAGGGTGTTTTCACACCTGCTCTTTTTAGTCCAGTTAACCCGAACCCTGGTTAGTTGTCACCCTTGGTGTGATTCGTTTGGAGAGGTGTAAAAACAGTCATCGCGTTCGGGTGCAGACCAAAACAATCGCACCGAGACCCTTTTGGTTGGTCAGGGTCCGTTCCCAAACAAATTCTGGAGCGGTTCATTTGTGGTGTGAATGAGTTCTGAACTCAATCTGACCCGACCGGCAGGAGAACTCACAAGTGTGAGCCAGACGGTTACTGCAATCTTCTTCCTGTGTTTACTTTCCTGCTCCAGTCAGAAAATCTGACCAATAAGTGGAGTGAACATTCTCACATGGTTTGTAGTAATATATTTTGGTTCACTTGAATTTTTCTCTTTGTGAAAGCAAACCAAACCAAGCTACAAGTTTACAAACTTATCAACTGAATCGGACCAGAGCAAATGAACATTAGGTGTGAAAACAATCTAAGAAGATGGAAGGTGAAAGTTGCAGGATATAGATGAAACTGGGTTTGTAAAAAAACAGCCCATGATAATACACAAAGAGGACTCCATATCATTGATTATATCTATATCTATAAATAAAAACTGTGCAATTCGAAACTGACTAGGCCTACTAGGCCTGAGAACTTGGCCTACTTTCAGTCCTGACACATTAACCATATCTCATCAGTAACATGAATTAACTTTTTTCCCATATTAGAACTAATGATGTCTGCACTCTGCACTGTTTCACCTGTCCTCACGATTCTCTTCCCTGTGAACACTTGTGAAATAATCTGTGATTTGAGACATTTCTGCAAAAAAAAAAAACATACACAATGGGATGTTACGTTAATTTAGGGAAACTTTTCAAGAAGCTGGGTGTGCTCAGATGTAAAACAGATAATATTTATCTGTAGGATTGCCACCTTTTTTTCACATAAAAGGTGGCAACTGGTGTGATTTTACTTGACATTACATTATTCACAGCACTTTGGGGACATAACATGAACGAAAAATATGGGACAAATTGCGTCCCATATTGATTCAAATCCACAGAGTACCTAGAAAAGAAGTAGTAGAATTTTGGCGGGAGGTGGAGGTAGCGCTTTATTTTCAAATATGGGATGATCCTGTATTATACGGGACGACTGGCAACCCTATTCACCTGTTTGAAGAGCCGCGAAATCAGGTCGCTGCCTCCTTCCACAGGCAGAAAATCCAGCGCGTTCGTATTCTTCTTCTTCGGCAATTTCAGGTGGCTCTGCTTGATGCACGGATTACGATACAGTGCCACTACATTGCTGTAGCGGCGTACAGCCGCAATTGCAGTTACAAACGTCAAATCCACCGAGTACTGAGAAAACAAGTACTAGAAATTTGCCAGGAGGCGGAGTCGGCACAAAATTTGACCGAGGCGGCCGCCTCCCAATTGTCTATGCAGGAAAAAACCCTGAAGATAAACATTAACGGCAGTTTCTCTAATTCTATAGTGATACAGTGAGGGTGCAGACAGGGCATTAGCGTCTCTATTCTCTTTACTGAACCTCTGGCCAGATCAGGAAACAGGAAAGAGGTATGAAGGGTTCAACTATAGGGGGAGTAGAATACAAAGTCTGCCTGTATGCAGATGATGTAGTGGTGTCACTACAAAACCCAGATTCAGGGCTACCTCTGCTAAAGAATATTCTTAAGATGCGTCGGAGTTACTCTCAATATTTAACTATGTCCCCACCCAAGAACTGGCAAACGAGTATAATTTCAATTGGCATTTCCCATCTATTCAGTACCTAGGGGTCTACATACCAAAAGATATGTCTACCCTGTATATCATAAATTATAAACAGATGAACCTTGATATAGACAGCAGAGTGACATCAATCAAGCTGCGTATCCTTCTCAAATTATTATTAATCTATTCATAGCTCTGGTACGAGAGGGACCCCTTAAACAGTTTAAAGAATGGATTAACACATTTCTAGGTTTATTTGGAACAAAAAGAGACCTTGACTAAAATGCTCAACCCTGCAGCTGCAGAGGGAGGGGGAGGTATAGCATTGCCCCCTGCTTGAAGAATTATCAATTACCTGCTCAGGTAAGATCACTAGTGTTTTGGTGTAATTCAACCTATGAAGCTGTATTGGACAGACAGAATTTCCTTCAGTGGATGCACCAGTACAGTTGGTTCTGTGTTGTCAATCACAGAATCAATGCGTCTGTTAAGATGTGGCTGAAGGTGGTTAAACAATCATGTCATAAGATCACAGTCACAGGAAATGGAACCAACATGGCATTACTGCTCTCTGTAGAATTATATCACAGGGGGGGATTTGATTGCTTCCAGAACCTGTGCCAGTTATTTGAACTCAACAGGGTTTTTATTGGTATTTAAAGGTCAGCCATTCTGTTTTGAAGGAGATCAGAGGCCCCAACCCTAAGATTTTCTGAATGATTCACATTTTCATTGATGCTTATGAGGTTGAAAGTGACAAAGAGATTATGGGCAAACTATTTGATGACTCAACTGATTGTGAGATAACTTCGAGAAAAAGATGTGAGGGTGGAAATACCTGAGGAGGTGTAGTTATGTCTGGGAAACTAACTCACTGAACTGGAGGGATTTATGTTGGAGGAGCTTGATTCAGGTATTTATAACCCCAAATCCAAGACACCTGGGACCAGCACTGGGATCAATGCAACTGGGCCATGTCCACATATTTTGATTGTGTCCACGCATTAAACCTTATTGGGAAAATGTGGCACATGTGTGATCCCTGGCCTTAACACTGTCATTATCTCCCTGTATCTTGGACTCACTCCCGAAGGCTGACGTAAAGGTGATGCCCAGCTCCTGAAGATTGTCTTGGGTGCATATAAAAAAAAGCTGGCTTCAGAGAAACCCCCCCTACTGTGGGCCTTCTACTGTGGACCTTTTCAATCATATCCACTCCATGGAGAAGATGACTTCCACCCTTTGTCTACAGAAAGACAAGGTGGGAAGGTGCAGGAGGAAATGGTTCTGTTATTCACAGGATGAAGGGGGTTGTTTATTTCTTCCTCTCTCTTACACATGTCATCAGTGCTGATATCTGTGCGAGATAATCCAAACCTCTGAAGTTCTCAGTTTAGTTAACCTTTATCTATTCAGGGTAGTTTCACTGAGAGGCAAGCTCTCTTTTTATAGCCCTGATCCAAACAATTACACACATTCATTCAAGTTGCTCAGTACAACCACAGTCTCACCTGCTGGCCACTGAGCGGCTCCACCTTGCTCAAGGGCACCACCATAAGTTGCTTTCACTTTTGTTGTCTTTAAGCACAAAATAAAGCGACTCCTGAATTACGCATATTAACTAAGAGCTACGTCATACGTTTGTGGTCATGCTGTAAGTGAATTAAAATAAAAATAAAAAGAGCTCCTTGAGAGGGATGGCTGGATAAAATCACTGGAACCAGGGTGACGTAACACTCATGTTGGATCTAGCAGTACTGTAACTCACGGAGAACATCCACAGCTCTTTAGAAACTCATGAAGAAAATGTTGGTGCCGTGATCATCTTGACAGGAAGGCGTTTCTTGTATTTTTGTTTGCCAGACATAAGAGGCAGCATGTGGTTTTGGGATATAATTCTCTTTGTGTAATCATTATATGGTGTAATCATGATAAGCACTTTCAGCTGTTGAGCAACTGGTTCACTTTTTCATCAGTCCTAACGACCCACTGACCTGAGTATTAATCTAATCTCTATGTGTTTGACTAACGCTACAGCAGGAAGCCACCATGGGCAGTAAATCCTCACCTGCTCAGCTCCCTCTGAAGCTCGTGCATGTAGTGGTGACACTGGGCGTAGTACGTGGCCTGAGCCTCTGCAAAGTCCTGCAGACAGCGCAGGTGGTTGAGCTGTGGAGGGAAGAAAAGACACGACAGCTTGCTTCATCATCGTCACAGCAGCCAAATATTATCATCAAAACACACTGATCCAGGTCACATGAGCCTCCTGACGTGTGAACGTGTGAAAATATTGTATATATTCCGTCAAGTGTTCCAGAGAGCACAAAACAACGCAAGAGGAAAGGAGCAGAAGAGGGAGACAAACTGGAATCTGAAGAAGAATCATCAAACACTTTTGGAAATAAACTTATCAACTTCACGCTCACATTTGTCTGTTTAATATAAGGCTGCAGCCAGCAGGCAGTTAGCTTAGCATAAAGACGTTTAGCCGGGTTCTGTCCAAAGCTAACGGAAATCCATCCACCAGCACCGCTAGCACTCATTATCATCATCTTAAATCTTGTTTGTCTAATCTCTGATAATCTCTACATGTATTTAGTAATTTTTGGATAATTCTGTAAAAAAAAAAAAATGAAAAGAAAAGAATGTAATGATTCATGCTGCTCATTTCCACTGTACTGCTGGTCTGGACTGGAGTGTCTGGCTGCTTTGACTAGTTGCCCCATCACTGCTGGCTCACACAGAGAGTTGCATGACTGACTTACGTGTGTGCTACTGATTCCTTCCAGCAGCAGTCTAGTGACCTCGGCCTGTCTGTCGAACTCGGTCTGAGCCACACGGAGCTCGTGCTCTGCCTGTGGGTGGAAACGAAGGGAAGGGAAGGAAAGGAAGTATTAAACTGAACACGTATTTAACAAACACAGATCACAATCTTCAGCAGTAAAGGTACTCACTTTGTCCACCTCCTCACTCAGCAGCTGAGAGAAGCAGCAGGAGAACAGAGAGAAACAGTCATGAACCATGGTCACACTCAAACATCTTAACTCTACACATCAGTTAACAAGGACACAGATCAGATGTATGATGGAACTGTGCTTCATAGGGTGGGTTCTGTTTGGAACATGATTCTCATCTAAAACACAGCAAAGGTCACTAAAACTAAATGTGATGAATCTTAGATAGATGTTGTTGTGGTGTCTGTGCCTTTGATTGTCATTATTTTCTTCTTTTTCTATTTTTTTATTAAATATTTTTTCTTCTTGCTTTATTTTATTTTTTATTTCTTTATTTTGTAAACATTTTTCCCTTCTTTTTTTTTATTCTATTTTATATATTTTATATTTTCTTGTTCCATATTCTTTTCGTGCATTTGTGACAATTTTGATGTTATTTTTCGTTAAAAGTTACTATTGTTTATCGTTCTACAGGTTTGTTTTATTTGTTGTGTTTGTGTGTTGACCCCAGGAGGACGAACGACCACTGTGTGGAAGATAATGTTATCCAAATAAAGAAATAAAGTTCTTTTAAATCTAAAGTCAGGAACTCTAGCTCCAGAAACGGCCTTTATTGAAGTCTGTTTTTGTTATTAGACAATTTCTACTTTAAATCTAATTACATCTTAAGGGTGCACTATGCATTCTGGCATGCGTTTCAGCACGATTTTATTTTTGTCTCAAATCATAGGCATCTCCCCTCGATCCGCTAGCTGCCTGCCCCCTGAATACACTGTGAAAAACGCTGTCTCTGAGGACAACACAGGTGTCACAAACGGCAAACAAACACTAGGGGCGGGGGGGCGGGGGCGGGGGGTGGGGGTGGGGGGGGCTTGCTCTGTTTTGTTTGGTATTTACTTCGAACGTCAACAGAAGTGACATCATGCAGGAATGCATAGTGCACCTTAAACCCCTGATTCCAGACCAGTTTTCAGGCACCAACAATTAAATACAGAGTTTATTAAATCTAGATTATTTAATTCAGTTCTATATTTAAATTAATTATTCTGACAGTCTATTTCAGGCAGCCTACAGGTAGAGCCCAGTGTGACCAATAATCATTTCTGACTATGGACCAGAGTCCAGTGGGATCTCCAAGGGAAGTAATCTTTTCATAGCTCCATCATTTAAAAAATATTTCAGTTTATCTTTAGTTTATGATCATATTGAGGATATGATGTGGAACTACACTTTCCTTGTTGACCTTCTGGTGGTTGCCATGGTAACTACCCAGCTTGCCTGCAGAGCCCTGCCGATACACATTTAATAACAAACAGCTCAGCAGTCTCACTAACGGTACACCTGTCCTTCACTTTTTATATCCTACACAAAAAGCAGTGTTGACCACACCCACCAAGTCTGTTGCACCTGAAACCACACCCACCAGTGCTGTCACTGACACCGCTGCACCGCTGCAGCGAGCTGAGTCAGACCACCACAGGACAGAAGCAGCACATTGACTGCTGCTGTTTAAGTCTGAGTGGAGAAAAAAAAACCTGCATCAGCGTCTACGGCCCAGTGATGAAAATCTGCTGTCCCACAACACTGGTTGCGATCGCGGCTTTTGCAGCTTCACTGTATACTCACTATGAACTACGGAGGCTGTGAAGGCCACAGCTGTGACCTCTCTATCCTCAGTTAGTATGATCTGTGGTATTATGATCTGACACCTGTGTTCACACTGTTTATTCCAGGCAGGTACTTTAAATCTGTTGAAGTCACATCGTGGCTGTACTCAGAATATGTGTGACGGTGTCAGATTGAATGCTGTAAATACTGGAGTGATGTGTTTGTGTCTAACAGCTGCTGTCCTTGGCCCTGTGCCTGAACTGAAGTTGACCTTTACTCTACATCTGCAGAGGCATGACTGAGGAAAATTTGTTTTGTTGTGCCTCCTTGTGTTCAGCTGGTGTTACTGTGAGAGAGAGAGTAAAGCTTAAAATATTTAAGGCATTTACAAGGACAAACAATGTGGTTAAAGGTTAGAATAAAATCATAAACTCAGACTGTGGTAGAAAAGTCAAAATAATCTCCTTTCCTTTTCCTTCTACTTCTCCTCGACGGAAAATATCATGAGGTCAAAGAAAGCTGTGAAGCAGGATTCATAAGGACTTAAGGAAAAGATGACTACAGTGCTGAGAGAATCCAACTGTACATGGAGGATAAATCCTCCTTTCCTAACCACAAACACAAAATAAACAGGACTGAAATGTTGAAATAAGATCACATGAAAGAAAAATACAAGTAGAGAGTGTTGAGCCAGTAAAATAATAATTAAACAGAAATAAGGAACTGAGCAAGAAGCCAGAAGAAATTATATTCAGACATAAGTTTGTAGTTTTCTGACATAAGAGCTTTTGACAATTCTATACATTTGTTAAGTAGAGAAAATTCATGTTTTGTGCTTTACACAAAATTTGTGTGTAAACTGTAGTATTTAGTTATGATGATGATATTATTAACTATATATTCAACCTGCTTGTTCTTCACTGGATTTAAAGAGAATAAATCTATATTTATGGATTTGGGCTTCAGTGGATCAGACAAGGATTTCCATCAGTTCTGGATCGTGTCACAAACATAAAACAGCTGCTCTGATGTTTCTACATTGATGTGGGTCTGCTGTGGTGAAACTATAATGGTGTGTTGCTTTAAATGTTGCTGCTACAGGGAATTGTGGGACGGCATTATCTCCTTTCCTTTCATAAAGGTAGGTCTAGTGTTTCCTTTGTTAAAGGAGATAAGATAGGAAGCATTGAAGCTCCTTTCCTCAGCTCTTATGATGGCTGCCAGGTCGACACTTCAGGTCATTTCACTCAGTTAGAAAAACTTCGGAAGAAAAAAAAAAAAAAAAAAAAAAAAAAAAAAATTTCCACCGCAGCTGCAGACTTCTGTATGTGTATGAGGTCACATCCATCAATATCAATAATTTCCTGGTTTCTCCTCTTTTTTTAAACTTGTAAGAAAAATGACAAACTGGCAAAGTGGCTTAGGGGTTTTTCAGAGTGGAGAAGGGGTGGATAAAAAAAAAAAAAAAACACTGAATCACTGGAGACTAAAATATCCTACATCTCTACCATCACAAACCAACACCACAAAGTTCTAGCTCTACTTTCTGTGGACAGATGTTTAAATACAACCTTCCTCTCCTCTGAGACACTGGGATCCGTCACCACATCCCAGCTCTCCCAGCCACTCTGCAGCTGGTTCACAGAGAGACAGACTGAAGGTCAACAAGCCTCAAGCCTTTTAACTCAACACATCATTTAAAAAAAAACAAAAAAAAAACAATAGCAAGAGTGGTCATTAAAGGAACTGCAGGTTTTGGTTCATCAGTGTTGGCTTCATGTTTCAGCTCCAAAGGTCGATGCTTGCTTGTAACATGGGTCAGTTGTAACACTTCCAATTTCTCCAATCAGGAACAAGTTACAAATCACCTGATTCACTCTATACATGTTCAATCTAGTCCAGTTTATTCCACATGTGAGGAAGTAGCACTGTGTGACGGACAGACTTAAGACTTTTTCTTTTTTCATTTTTTACTTGACTTCACTTGTGACAGTGTATGTCTATGTAGATATCTTTCATTTTGTCAGTGATAATGTTTTAGCTGTGAGTTCATGGCTACAAGAGTCACACACACACACACACACACACACACCCGAGACAGAAGTGTTACAACCATCCCTGGTCTCCCCTACAGTTCATTCACCGTCACTGTTTTCACATGTTGTTGCAGTTTTATGATAAGATCATTTAAATTATTTTTCCCTCTCCAGTCTAAACTCAATACCTCATAATGACAAAGTGAAAACAGGATTTTAGAAATTATTTCAAATGTATTAAAAAGTAAAAACTGAAATATCACATTGACATAAGTATTCAGACGCTTTACTCTGACTCTTGAAGTTTAGCTCAGGTTCCTCCATTTCTCCTGAGCATCTCTGAGCTGTTTCTCCGCCTTGGCTGGAGTCCACCTGTGATAAACTCAGCTGATTGGACATGATGTGTAAAGACACACACCTGTCTGTATCAGGTCTCACAGCTGACAAACAGATCAGAGCAGAAACCACGAGGAGGAAGGAGCTGCTGCAGAGCTCAGAGACAGGACTGTGTCCAGGCTCAGAAACATTTCCAACATTGGTCTCCATCATTCGGACATGAAGAAGTCTAGAACAACCAGGACTCTTCTAGAGCTGGACCCGGACTAACTGAGACATCAGGGAGAAGAGAGGACACCAAGAACTTGATGGTGACTCTGAGCCCCAAAGATCCTGTGTGGAGACAGAGAAACTTCCAGAATACCAGGAGTCACAGCAAAGTGTCTGAAGACTTTTGTCAGTGGGATAATTCAGTTTTTCCTTTTTAATCAATTTGCAAACATTTCTAAAATGTAGTTTTCATTTTGTCATAATGGATGATCGATGGATAAAAATATACTTGTTGACAATCAAAAGTGATAAAACACAGGTATGGGCTGTTGTTCCAGGGGTTCTCAGTGATATGGTCACACAGCAAGTCCTGGTTTAGCTGAACCAGGACTAAACCACAGCCCAGAGGTAGTAGTAGTTTAGAGCTTTAAACTGTGCTTCATTCATTAAAGTAAAAATCAGCAAATTCAAACAACACAGATGAGACATGCTGGAACATGCTGTGTCATAAGCATCATGTCATGCAGCGCTGCTGTTGTGTCAGTCTGACCTGCCACATGTTACAGGATTAGAGAGCAGATGCTGCTTTAATATGCAGCCACTACAGGTGGATGACATTACAGTGTTGGTGTAAACTGATTCAGGTGAGTCCTCCTCAGGTATTTCACATATTAACATATGAAACGAGCAGGTTGGATTACTGATTGATTCTCTGACTTGAATCACTGTGGTCACTTTTCTTTTCACTGGTCGGACAGAAAATGTAAGTGACAGTAAAACAAATGTCCACACCTGTCAAACTGTTCTTCTGCATCACTGAGAAAAACAGGCTGGACCGTTACGACCAGCAGGTCAAGGGTCACGTGACCAACGACGGGGGACAGCCAAGCTAGCACTGAGCTAATCTGTTAACATACTACATGTTATTACAGTTACAGACTACATACTGGGGCAGTCAGGCAAACCAATTCTGCATTTTATGACTAAAGCATGAAGGTGTCAGCATATAATCTACACACCCCAAGGTTTGTATCTGACCTCAGGTGACCTTGAGAGGTCATTAACCTCAGCATTGCCCATCACTCTCCGTTATAATTATATCTATCTTTGTTCTAATAAAGATGCTTATTTGCTGCGATGGCCGGGGCGACTGCAGACTCTACCATTTCCAGGTCTTAGGGTCGTTACAGCTTGTTAACAACATCTGTGGGTTTGAAAGTGTGTGATTATTGAAAATGAAGTTATTTGAGTGGCTTTAAACATCCAAGAATCTTTAGTGAAAACCCTAAACCTAAAGTTGAACTTTTGAGGATCATTTTGTTGATTTAAATTCAGGTTTAATACATGAAACACTTGAATAGTGTTAAAGTGGCATTCTGGAAAGAGGTTGGTTTTAGTTTGCTTCTCTCATCCTCATCACACCTGCTAACATTCAGGTTTCATTTCAGATTCACTTACATATTACATATTCATATTCCATCACATGCCAGTTAACATTAACATTTATCATTAGATAAACATTACATGAACATAAAATGATCAAGTATGTATGTGTGTGGATTGTGTGTCTCTCCTATGTTTCATACACAATCTGACAATTTAAGATTATGTCAGACAGACAAACAAACGTTTGGATCTGTGTATGATGATTATTTATAATAAAGTTTGAGAACCAGGCTAATTACTGGAGTTTCCCAGGAGAAACAACAAAACCTTGAAATACGAAAGACTCGCAGGAAAACCAGGAGTGTTGGCAGGTACGTGACAGAGTTTATATCAGTTACATGTACAATGTGGCAGATTAAAGAAACTGTTTCTCATAAACCACTGTCAGACCAGACCACAGAGCGCTGAGGCTGCGGCAGTGACGTGTAACAAGTTATTTCTTCTCAACACATTCTGGTTTTAACATGTTTCTGATTTGTTGGTGTCCATGTTAAAGGTGGAGGCACATAAAAGCCAGTTGACTGTGTGTACAAGTGTTAGCATGTTAGCCTAGCTGCTGCTTTTCTTACCGCTGATGCACTGGCAGACAGAACATAATTTCGAGGCCTTGTCTCCTGAAAGTCAGGTGCAGCCTACAAACAAGAGCGGGGAGGGGGGCATATTGGCACAGTCATGCATTTACAGTCACTCAGCAGAAGAAATAAAAAACAGTTAGCCAGAAGCATACAAGCATGAAGAAAACGGAGCAGGAGAAAAAAGTGCACATCATTTAGAGCAGGGTCACAGCAGAGGGTGCTGTACAGTCACAGTAATTACAGGCTTATTCAAAGTGTCTGATACAAAGAGCTCATACAAACAGCATCCAGCCTGAACCCTGACACTGAATCACTGTCTGATTAGTCATATTCTTCCCTCCATTATAAAATTGAGCTCTTATGAACTCGTGTCTGAGCTCAGCGCTGCAGCTTTGATTCATCTGACAGTCTGCACAAGGCTTTGAACTGCTGATCTGACTGGGCTCTGGTGATGACGGCAGCCAGCAGTTGAACAGGATGTTGGGTCAATGCAGCCATGCTGTCTGAAGAAGGAACCCACTCATACGACACAGGAAGGACAAGATGACTGCACGAATTATTCTGAAGAATGAACTTTCCATCTGCTCACAACATATGCTTTTACTTAGCTCGCCTCGAACAACCACACATCAACTGAGCTGATTATGTAAAAGAAAACAAAAGCTCCGTCTCTCACTGTCAGCCAACTATCAATTCAATTCACCTGGCTTATGACTCACCTGTTAACAAGCTAAACAGCTAGAGAGCAACATCATCCAATCAGAGCTGTCTGTGAAAACACCCAGTGATGATTTAATAATGGGAAAATCAAGATGCCCTGACGTCTACCACTTAACACACTCTTAACGCAGCTAATTTACCGTGTTCCTTTACCAGGGAATCTTGGGAAAAGTGAATTGTGTCTATCTGACTGCTGCTAAAGCTGCAGTCATCTGTCATTTTAAATTAATATCACCAAGCTCTGCAGTTTCCCTTAAAGAGCGTTTAAATGTCTTTCAGCTCATCGGTTTGGTCTGACTGTCTCTTCCCTCTCAGAGCTCGTAGTGTTGTTTGCAGCTGCAGCAGCTGTTTGCAGCTGTAAAAAGCCTCTGTCCTCTACCTGCTCAGCAGCTGGTGAACATACTGTAGTGGAGCATTGAAGCAGCTAAAGAGGAGCTGGTGGAGACAAAACACAGAGCTAAAATATATTCATCAGGTGACACAGACACCACTCCACATGGATCATCGTGTTGACCTCTGTCTGCTACTCAGTGAACCCTGTTACTGTGGACCTCATAACTGAGTGATTCAAATCCTGTGGCAGAGGACAGAAGAGGAAAGAACAGAAGCAGCATCAGTAGCAACAGGGACGAGATGAGACTCACTGCTGCTTTGGCCTCTGCCTGCTTGGCTTTCTTCACACGTGCTTTGCAGATGTCAAGATCCAGCCGTCGATTCTCCAGGAGCCGCCGCTCTTTCTGCACAGGACACGAGGTGACCAATCAGAAACAGCTGATCTGCCGCAGGGAGCACACCCTGCAGGACTAGGTTTCTATCCATCTAACAGCACAATGAGGCGACTAGCTCCGTGTTACAATACATCTCATAGGAAACAGCACATAGTCAGATCAAGTGAAAAAGGTGTCTGATGATCCCTGACAACAGATTTCTCTTTGCGTGGATGGTGTTAATATGAACAGATGTCATGAGCCCCATAGGACTGAGGATGATGAGCGGCTCAGTCAGACTTACTGATATCGTCCTCCAGTCTCCTTCTAGGAAGTTGCGTAGAGGGGTGAGGAAGCTGGCAGCTGAGGTTTGCAGGAACTCGCGCTCAGCTCCTCCCAGTCTAACCTGGTACTCTCCCACTATGATCAGGGTGCTACCTACAGTTGGCACAATACACAAACGCACACATGCACACTTCTTGTATTACACATAAGCAGACTACTGAAACAGGATTCATAGCTACAAACTTAGACAACTTGTTGCTTTGCAGAGAGCTACAGCCTGATGTGAGAACTTTCTTCTGCACAGGTTCGGACTGATGGTCGGGGTCCCACCAAAATCATGAGGGGTCATTCTATGGGGACCATGTGGATCTACAGTAAATGTTGTGTGAAGCCTGTTTAAGGTGTAAACGTGTGTCAGGGGTGAGGGTCTGGACCTACAGTCAGAGTATGGAGCGCAGATTGGTCCAAAGCGTCTATTTGGACATCTGCGTTAAGACGTCAAATTTGCATGTCTTAAGACGACAGAGAATACCGTGCTAACAGGCCAGTTTTGAACGTCTTAAGACATTTGGACCATCAATGCTGACATGCAATTGGTTTGCTTCAACATCCCCCCCCCTTTTTTAGTTCTTTTCATATATGTTGGGCTGTGTGTATGCCTGGGTTGTGGTCGTGGGCTCTTGCGAGTGGGTACGTTTGGGCTACGTGCCTATTGTGTGTCTTATGCAACTGCAAATCAATATTTGGGACAGTCCATTTGTGCAGAGGGGGGGGTCAAGAATTAGTTAAAACCACTGACTAAAATCACTGAAACTAGTGAAAGACAAGCTGGGGCAATGAAACATCATGAGTTAAATTTGAGTGGAAATGAGTGAAATCTGTGGGAAATGAGTGAAATCTGTTTAAGTTATTAAGTATCAGTGAGTGGTTCAGGTGCGCTCCTGCCCTGCTCCACTCCAGCTCCGCCCCCTCACCTGCTCTGTCTCTACAGGTTCTCATCTCTGTCCAGAGGGTGAGCAACAGACCATATGTGTGTTTTCGTTTAACAGGAAAAATCTCTATCCACTAATCTGAATGGATCTTTACAGAACGGACAGTTTACACTGAAATCAAAGGCTTACTGAACCCACACTCTCTTTCCTCCTCCTCTGCTCAAAATGCCACAGGTTGTTATTTGTGCTCTAATACTGCCATCTAGTGGCACTTAGACAAACACACCACATGAAATAAATATGATATTGAAGTTACATTTTTCTCAGTAGCAGCCTATAAAAATGCATATATCAATAATGTCAATATTATATATATATGTTAATATTATTATAAATAATGTCAACATTCCTAACCTCAAGTCATAGGTAGGTTGAATGGGGAATTGTTTCTTTGACATTCAAAACTGACGTGTTAACACAGTATGTTTTGTCAAATTAAGTGATGTATTAACACTGACGTCAAACTAGATGTTTTGGACCAATCCGTGCTCCACATCAGAGCAGCACCAGTGTTCTTCATCAGGTTCTGTGAATGTGCTGTGGTCTCTCTGTGACTTCAGTCTGGAGGTTCACTCATAATCACAATAAAGGAATGTAACCAACTGAAATGATCAGCACCAGAAGGTACAATACTTAAAACTTCACTAATCAATATTCTTATATTAAATGTCCCATCCAGTGTAAAGGTAGATGCCCATGTGTAGTGTGATTATAGATCAGGTCTAGGTTCTATATTAATACTGTGAAAGTGTCAAAGCCTCAGTCCACAGAGAAATGCACACAGCCTGTATTCAGAAACTGAGCCTTAAAACCAGCCGTCAGGACTTCTGGAACTTTGTGATGTCACAACAAAGCAGTCACCGCTCTCAGCCGTGCCCCAAGCCCCGCCCACCTGGACCCACCATCCAACATTGCAGGATTTGTTTTCTCTGAGTGTTTTACCTGAAATCTGCCACATTTTTACTGGATCAGTCAGAAAACAGTCAGCCAATCAGAAGAGAGGCCCAGAGCCTCCTCTCTTCTGATTGGCTCACCGACCTGTTGTTCCTAGAGCTCCAGAGAGAAGCCTGAGAGAGGAGATGTTCTCTTTCTATGGATCAACACTTCAAATAAAACACTGGAAAAGTGTAAAACATGGACCTTTAACAGTCGATCACCATGTGTAATGAGGTCACTCACAGAGTTCAGGTCCCCTCAGCTCTACAAAGTATTTTAGCATCTTTAAGCTCACTCTTTCGGTTTTGGTTCAGGTATGGGGACCTGGTCTTCAGCAGCAGTAGCAGCTGTTTCAGTGGAAAAGCTCTGATAAAGGCACTGTCCACTACCTGCTTCATAGTGGAGAGACACAGCAGAGGACAGACGCAGCTGGGCTAATGATTCATCACATCTCATTATTTTAATAAAGAAGACAACCATCTGTGACAATGTAAAACTGAACGGACTCAGGACTGAATGTTCTGCATGAAGTGAAATGTGTAAATGCGGCGGTGACCTCTGAATCTGCTCCTCTACATGCAGCGTCTCCAGTGTGTGGATGAACTATTTGAATCCTGTGGACTGTGCCGGGAACAAAGTAAACTACTACAGTGACATAAATGAAGACAATTAGAGAACACAACCACAATGAATCACTGCTGCAGAATAAATCCTCTATATAAACAGTAGCAAAAATGGGCTTTATATAATGAAAATCTAATGGATCGTAACTTCAATGACCTTGGTCCCAGAAAACTGAACTTGACACATCAACACTTTCAGGTGCAGACTGACTGGTTCTATGGTTCATTATATCCAAACAGATGCTGTTCAGTTTCACAGTAGAGAGTTTTAATGCAAACTGTTTAATGACCATAACAAATAGAGAGAAGCTGCCTCATCCCTTTTCATACTTCGTCAGGACAAACGGCGATGGACAGTGGTGGAGGTAGACGACGCTCAGAGTCTCATCAGTGTCAGTGACAGCTCCACTCACCATATGGCGTCCCTGGACCAAACTCTTTGGCAGCGTCCAGCATGTACTGGCCCAGCAGCTCAGCATTGGTCATCCTGGAGGGAAGCTTCTTGTCCAGTTTGTCATAGATGAACTCCTCTATTCGAGCACCTGGAGAACAGGAGAGAGAGAGAGAGAGAGAGAGAGAGAGAGAGAAAGTGTAAAGTGTGAAACACTGAGTTTCAGGAGCTTCGATCAAAAAAATGAACACACCGGACCTGACAGATGAACTCTGAGTTGAGGTTTTTTACTTGGTATTAGAACAGCAGGCCACATTCATACTTCTTCTCTCTAAATAATCCATAAGCCTTCCATTTACCACGAGTTCCATCAATTAGTAAATGTGTGTTAAGGCACTCGGCCTATAGTTTGCTGGATTACTTGGATCTTTGCCTGGTTCACTTAAAGGAACGATCAATGCGTCCTTTAGCTTGTTGCTAATCGTCCTTCCTCGTCCTTTCCCTGGTGCACTGATTTTGTTAACTGTCCCATAGTGAATTCTTAATATTTCATATTAAAAGCCTTCCAGTGGTTCAGTGGTTCCAGTGCCCCTCTTTTCTACAAGGCTTTTTTTTTTTTATTATTATTTTCTGGGCTTTTTGTGCCTTTAATGGACAGGACAGTAGAGAGACAGGAAATGGGGAGGCAGAGAGAGGGGGAATGATATGCAGGAAAGGGCCGTCGGAAGCGGGAGTCGAACCGGGGGCCAGCTGCAGCGAGGACTGTAGCCTCTATATATGGGTAACCCACTGCGCTACGTGACGCCCCTTCTACAAGGCTTTTAATGTGAAAAAGATACGGAAAGTATCACTTAACAGTGATTGGAAAAAGTGGAAGAAGTGATGGGTGATAATTAGTGTATAAAAGTACTACCTCCTCCAACCCCCCCCCCCCCAAAGAATTTTTATTGAGTTTAATGATACTGCAAGTCTTAGCTTGTTAGCATGCTAACATGCTTGGTTTGTTTGTTTGTTTGTTTGTTATATACAGCCGGTCTGATGGAGAAAGGACAACAGAACATTCACAATACATGAGCTGCATAATCACGAAGCTCGTAGGAACCATCTCTGCTTCACTTTAGATTTAATGTGGGTTTGAGAGTAACGTCGACCTCCAGCAGCAGATAGATCACAGACTAAACTGACTTCCACCCTGGAACATGAATCATAAAGAACAATGAGCTAACAGCTGCTTTACTGCACATTCAGCTCATACTGAACTATTCCAAGTTTAAAATATTTCTTTGTGACCTTTACAACACTTCCACTTTGTGATGTGTGTATTTTTTTTAATACAGCACAGTTTACAGACTGTTTAAGATGCAAAGTTAAAGTGTATTCAGCATCATCTTCAGTATCATCTTCAGCTTTTTGACAGACGATCTTGAAGATGTGAGCATGTTCTCGCTCTGAGGAGCTGCTTTGGAAAACGTGTAGAAATGTAAGATCAATTGTAGATTTGCTCTTAGAAAACACAGTCAACTTCTATGACAGTTAATCATCAGGAAATAGGACTTCTATCAGACTTATTAGTGAATGGCTTTTCTTTGTTTGGATGCCTGCTTTTATTTTAGAATTTCCAGCACCCCCTGAATGCAGCATTGGCTGTGTCCAATCAAACAAGTGCTGGCAGGTGTCTTCCTGTATAGAAAGTCATTAGTAATTCAACACCTGTCTGTATCTGCACAGTGTTAGTCAGTCCATACACCGTACAGCAGACTACATCCCTGAGCGTGTGTTCATTCAACATGGGACACAATACGACCAACCATTTATCTGTTGTTCATCCCTCAGACTGCATCTGCTGCGCTGCACATCATCTGTAGTCGTTACTGTGGAGGAGTTCTCTTACACAACACTGATAAATGAGGACAAGACTTACCAGTGTGGTCGACTGAAGCATGGAATGATAAAAATACACAGAGCAAAGGTTAGACATCACAACCAGAATCCTTTATAGAGACACATCACACACAGACACAGACTCAGGTACGACTAAAGACGTATAATCCTTCACCAAAATGGAGTCACTGTGCTAAAAAAAAAAAAAAAACAAAACACAAAACTGCTTGTTAAAATTCATGTGCAAATAGGTGAAAAATGAAAACTGTAGCGCATACACAATTATGTTCAGAACATCACATATTCATTTAAGCTGCTTTTGAAAATAAGACGTTTCACTTTCTGCCTTTACCTGAAACAAAAAACATGTTTCAGACTCGACTACTGGGTCCCAGGGGTGACATAGAAAATGAAATGAAAAATGTTTCAGACAAAATGTATAATGCGATGTGGATGTGAGACAGTTTCGTTTGACGGTTAAGTACATTTCTGTCTTTTTACTTTTTACATTTCCAAATTATTTCTGTTACTTCTTCAGTTATCAAATCAGAAAGCCATAGATGTAATTTGTTGGTCCTGGGACTCCGCATGGACTAATGGCCGTGGTCGTGTGGTTGTTTCGACAGACTGAGCAGGACTTACTGGGGTTGGGCTGCAGGAGCACCTCCGTCTGTCTCAGGATCTTCTCAGTCCAGTTCTTGGTGCCATCAGCCCGAGTGATCAGGTTCTCCAGGTGAGGATCCAGCTCTGTTTTCTCCGCCTGGCCCAGCTTCTCCTCTGTGAACTGGGAGACAGGTCAGGATATAACTTCAGTCACAATGAACTAGACCCACGTCATAGCTTTCAGAAAATGTCCTGACACTTTACTGTGACTCTGTAAGTTTAGCTCAGGTTCCTCCATTTCTCCTGATCGTCTCTGAGATGTCTCTGGAGGAAACCAGGCGTGACTCTTAGAACCGGTTTTCCTTGTGGAAGTTTCTCCATCTGCACACAGGATCTCTGGAGCTCCGCCAATGACCGTCAAGTTCTGAATCCACTGTTCATACTGACTTGTTGGGACATTTTTGGGTCTGTGAGATTACAAACTTTACAACTTCATTCTCATAATATTACGACTTTTTTTTCATAATTTCTGATGATTTTTTTCCTCAATGTGGCCCTAACACTCCATTGTAGGACTTCAATATGTATCATGTGAGATACTGTATATCAAGCTATAAATAAGTATAATTGAAATGAAGTGGTAAATGCACTGCCCAAATACCAGCATTCTCCGTTTAATCCCTTTGTTCTCAGTCTATTGACTGTAATATCTGACATCACCATGGTAAAACCAGCAGCAGACATATCTATGCAAATTATATCAAACTTATTTTGTGATAGCAGCAATCACCAAATGGACCAGGTTATAAAACTTTCCCCTCTCACCAACTGACGTGTCATAATAGGAGCTGTGCAATAAATCATGTGAACGCCCACTTCTGCTGACATAAAAAATACCATCTGTGTTATCAGGCACTTATCAGTCTGACTTCTCCTTCTGGATCTTCCATGGCCGCCAGCTCTGACTGATGGGAGGCAGCAGCCAGCTGGACTTAGAGACAGACAGATGACTGAGGAATTCGTCCTCACTGACATATCACAGCAGGAAAAACCCAGACTGACAGCAGCTCTGTGGACCAGATCACATGACTAAATGACTTTTTTCCAGTCACTTGGAGGCTGGATTATTAGGTACCAGCCTGGAACATCACACACGGCTTACAAATTATATTAACTAATGTTTTCTTTCACTAGTCACTTAAAAGAAAAGCCTTTGTAAGAATAATCCAGGTAATATGCAGAGAAGAGGCTACAATTAAAACTTTACAAATAAGGCCAACACTGTGATAACACCTACTTTAGGTGAATACTTTAGGAACATACTTTATGTTCAAATTTACTGGAAAACTGAACCATCAAACATGTTCATTTGATTTGGTTTAGGTGTGTAATCAGCAGCACTACAGCACAATGTTGAGGCACATCCTGCATCACTGGTGAGTGCGGTCAGAAGTGTCTCTGTTGCACCTGTAACAACACCCAACAGTGATGTCACAGTGTACTGACACACCCTGGAGTACACTTCTACTTCACTGCAGTGAGGTGAAACACTAGTGGCTATTTAAGTTGCTCTTTAAATGCAGCAGAATATATGAACAAAGAGAGGACTGCAGCCCTGTAATTTGTCCCATGACTCGCCATAATATGATATAATATAATATAAATCATTAGTTCCTCCGTAACACTGAGCACATTCCAAAAGTTATTTAGAGCTGTCATCATTTGCTCTTGTACCCACAATTCCTCAGCAGTCTTGCTTACTTCCTCTGCAGTCAGTGGTTTCCTGTGTTTCCCACAATGCCATTGGACAACCTCCAGAAAAACAGCATTAATGGATTCATGCATTCAATCAAACATGGTAGAAAAATGTGGGCAGAGACGAAACGACAGAAGCTTTTCTGTGCTGAAACTGTGTCGTCGGTGTTGCCTGCTGTGTGAGCTTCCTGACACATTAATCTGACTCTCCTGATTAAACTCCCTCCTGTAATAAGTGTAATGATTATTATTTATATCATTTAGTGTCAGATCTAACCCGTGTTGTATCCAGCTGTCACAATAGACTTACATGTATTTCACACAGGCTGTCAGAAAAGCTGTGTGATGATGGGAATGTGTGAAACAGCCCTCAAGGAACTCCCTTGTAAAATCTTGTACTTAAACCTTTCCTTAATAATCAGCACAGGTAGGTTCATGATATAACATGACAGTTTATTTATCTGTAGGGAGGTTTAGATGAATTCGGCAGAAAAATAGTCCACGAGAGAACTGCGTCTTACTGTGGAAGCCCACATCTTTAACGAACCTGACGCAACTCCTAATACAGAGGAGTCATTAAATGACCCGTTTTTTTGTGAATATGTGATAAATTAGAAAACCTATTTGGCTCTGCCGTCTGGTCCATGAAGGAGCCCTGTCCTGCTCAGCTTGTGTCACGTGGGTGACTCACTCGACCACAGCCATCAATAATAGATGGAGGCTTGACAAACCTTTATCGGTTTACAGCCGCGCTCATCAAAACACACCCCAGAATAAACCTGCTGTTATCTCCTCAGCAATAACTGAAACACCGTAGACTGCTGTGTGTGCGCTGAGTGAGTGAAGCATCGTGGCCCTCAGCCTGTTTCCATCCCTGCAGGATGACGGTAAACCAGCCCGTAGCCGGTGCCTGCCAGCTCTGCTGCGGGGGCGGGGGGGGGTCGTCCTGCCGAGGATCTGCTCTTTACCTGCATTGCCCGGGTGAAGAAGACCCCCGCATCGGAAGCCAGTTTCTTGACGTTGAAATCCATGGCGCCGCGCTGAGCCGAGCACACAGGCAGGGCTGCTTGTTTCCCTGAAGAGGAAATCCTCCGGATCAGCTGAGATGATGCAGCAGCAGACGTAGGACTGGAGCCGTAATCCGCTTCATGGACAGTCGGAAATCTGCTCTCCGCCCTGCGTTTAAAGAGCCCACAACACCGCACTGCAAGTCACGACAGCCCCTGCCCCCCTGCAGCATGTACTGTATCCCCCCCCCCCCCCCCCCCTTTACCCCCCCCATCGTGACCTCTGGTTGTGGCTGCATCTTTATCCTGTCATCAGGTCAACAGACACTGTTCCAGCCGAAATTTAATAATGTGCCCTCTGTAGATTATTCAGAGAGATTGACGGGATTCCTGCGAAGAGCACTGGTGCTGAAATTTTGAATGTAATTAATTGCTTTGAGCATCACACACAGCGGACCCCAAGTATTTAACATTTATTTAAAATTGGTGAAGGTTTCACTTTAAAGCTGCAGTTTGTACTTTTTTGTGTGCTTGGAAATTCCCTTATAAAGTTTCTGAGCATGCCTCGTTCGTCTAACCAATCAGAGAAGGACAAAATCAGGGGTGGTAGCTCATGGCTCTCAGTTAGTAGCTGAATTGGTGCAGCAGATAACCGCATATTTTAGGGAAATCTTTCAAATGTGGATACACACGCTAAACTTGGCACAAATTGTCCTCCAAATTCCTTGGGTATTACTTTTGATACACTCAGCCACTTGAAAATTCAAGATGGCCGCAATTTCTAGCAAGGAAATTTTCAGTTCATCCACTATTTTCTAATATGAATGATGTAGGTGTCAAACCAAACATTTTAACAATGTAGAAGGTGAAATTTAGTGAAGGCCTACTGTAAAAAATCAAATAGTCAAAAAGTATTTTTCAGCAAAAAATTACTCACAAAAAAATTCACAAAGAAGCTTGCTAGCTAGTCTAGTGCTAGCAAGTTAGCCTAGTGAGCTAATGTTACAACAAGTAGCCTAAACAAGTAGACTGCCGACTCTTTTTGGTACATCATTCATAATAAATGGTTTTCAATTACATGAAGCTCTGAAGAAATTTAAGTTGTGAATTTGACATCCTCATAGTCTAAAACACAGGATTACATTAGAAAATCATTGAAATCTGTCCTGTGGGTAAAATTCTGTGCTAAAATGTTTCCTATGCCAGAAACGGTGGCCATCTTGAAATTTTGAAATATCAAAAGGGCCCCAGAGGAATAAATCTACAAATCAGTGATAGCAATATTAATAATAGAGATAGTAGTGGCAGTAACAGCAATAGTAATGTAATGGCAACTGTAGTGCTTCTACTGATAAAAATAGTAATGACAGCTAATAACATTAATAATTATCATTATTATACTAGTAAATTTTAGCAGGTTTAGCAGCAGGTGTTCAACAGGATCATGGGGCAGTAGGTGGTTTGCAGTTGCAGGTCCAGACTCTGCAGCTCTGGAGGCAGGAGGACATGCAGAGAGTAACAGGACGGAGAGGGGAGAGAGAGAGAGGCACACAGCCTGGGCGCTCATGCGCTTGAGGGAAAAAACAAATGATGCAGTGATATTCAGAAGGTTTACAGTGATCTCGTCAGCAGGACAACCTGGACTATATTGTACTGAGAGTACTGATTTATTGAGACTGAGGCCCACCCGCCGGTGGTGGGATGGCAACAGGTACAGAACCTGAGTCTGTAAAAGAATAAGAAGCTGACTGAGAGTTAAGGCATAAAAATACATTTGAAGTTTAGATTTGAAAGTCTGAACAGAGTCAGACAGTCTGATATCAGAAGGGAGGTGGTTCCAGAGCAGAGGGGCCCGGTAGGAAAAGGCTCTGCAGCCAGCAGACATCTTTTTAACTGTGGGAACAGACAGGAGCCCTAAATTCTGGGAACGGAGAGCACCAGATGGAGTGTAAGGTTTAAGCAGATCAGACAGGTATGAAGGAGCAAGTCCATTTAGAATCTTATATACCATCAAAAGCACCTTAAAGTCTGAGCTGATATGGACAGGAAGCCAATAAAGGGAGGCTGAAGTCTGTGTAATATGGTCAAATTATCTGGATAACAATTTTAGCTGCGGCATTCTGAACCATTTGAAGGTGTGGATGTGTATTGTGTGGTGTTGTGATGGATGTGTGTTGTGTTGTGGTGTGATGGATGCGTGTGGTGTTGTTATGGATGTGTGTGGTGTTGTTATGGATGTGTGTGGTGCTGTGATGGGTGTGTGTGGTGTTATGGATGTGTGATGGACGTGTGTGGTGTTGTGATGGATGTGTGTGGTGTTGTGATGGATGTGTGTGGTGTTGTGATGGATGTGTGTGGGTGTTGTGATGGATGTGTGTGGGTGCTGTGATGGATGTGTGTTGTGTTTTGTGATGGATGTGTGTGGTGTTGTGATTGGATGTGTTGATGGGTGTGTGTTGTGTTGTGATGGATGTGTGTGGTGTTATGGATGTGTGATGGAGTGTGTGGTGTTGTGATGGGTGTGTGTGGTGTTGTGATGGATGTGAGTGGTGTTGTGATGGATGTGAGTGGTGTTGTGATGGATGTGTGATGGGTGTGTGTGGTGTGTGATGGATGTGTGTGTGTTATGGATGTGTGATGGACGTGTGTGGTGTTGTGATGGTGTGTGTGGTGTTGTGATGGATGTGAGTGGTGTTTGTGATGGATGTGAGTGGTGTTGTGATGGATGTGTGATGGGTTGTGGTGTGGTGTTGTGATGGATGGTGTGTGGTGTTATGGATGTGTGATGGACGTGTGTGGTGCTGTGATGGATGTGGTGTTGTTGTTGTGATGGATGTGTGTGGTGTTGTGATGGATGTGAGTGGTGTTGTGATTGGATGTGTGATGGATGTGTATGGTGTTGTGATGGATGTGTTGTTGGTGTTGTGATTGTGTGTGTGGTGTTGTGATGGATGTGAGTGGTGTTGTGATGGATGTGAGTGGTGTTGTGATGGATTGTGTGATGGATGTGTATGGTGTTGTGATGGATGTGAGTGGTGTTGTGATGGATGTGAGTGTGTTGTGATGGATGTGAGTGGTGTTGTGATGGATGTGTGATGGATGTGTGTGGTGTTGTTATGGATGTGTATGGTGTTGTGATGGATGTGTGATGGGTGTGTGTGGTGTTGTGATTGGATGTGAGTGGTGTTGTGATGGATGTGTGTGGTGTTGTGGTGTTGTGGATGGATGTGTGTGGTGTTGTGATGGATGTGTGTGGTGTTGTGATGGATGCAGATGTTTGTCCTGTGTGTGTGTTGTGCAGGAGCTGATGATGCTGTCTGCAGTCATGTACAGGTGATCCTGTCCCCAGTGGAAATGACCTTCTTGTGCTTGGAGTTGTGTTTTCATCAGTTAGTTTTCACAGTTTAAGCAGCTGCAGTGAAAAGAGAAAAACAACACAATAACATTTTTACCACTCCATTTTATTGCTTATTCATACCTTTACACTAACGGCCTGGTTCTATTTAGATCAGGAAAAACTGCAACTCCACACTGGATCAAATGTTCTTCACACGGATCAGCAGTTACAAAAGAAATCAATGACAGAGTGTTGACAGATTCAGAAACATGATGAAATTAGTAGATGACACTTGAAACCGTTTGTGACACAGCAGTTCTCCTGAAGCAGAATTTCACTTTCATTTTTTTTGTTTTTTTTAAATTTCTTTTATTTTCAGCACAAACATCTTTATAAATAATCAGGAAGAGTCAACACCCCAAGACGTCTTTTTCTTCATGGAAAATAACTGAGACAAAGATTCAAACCAGAGAGAAGTGCTGGAGTCGATGATGAAGATCATCTGCTTTCTCTACAGAAAGTGCACACCTCCACCATCAGGATATTTCTGATTTAGTTGTGACCACATGAGAAATCCTCTTCATGTTTGCACATTTTAATTCCTAGACAGAAACATTTAGTGAGTCTCTAATGAAGCTGTCCACTCCAACACCAGCTATCACTGTGACTGTGAACTGTACCGATCAGATCCCATCAACACACAGAGAACCGTACATGACAACCAGGAAGTCAAAGCCAATACAACTGATATGAAATAGCTTATAAAAGATCAGTTAGGCATCATTCATCCACGTCATCTTTAACCATATTGATGCAGAATGAGACGCTGTACAGAGGTTGATACTGGGAACCAGCTGGAGCTACACACACTGTGGAGCCAGTGTGTTTTCATGACAAACCACTGTGCAAGATTTCTGAGCTGTTTCCTCTGAACCAACTCGTTTTACAGCTGCAGGAGAAAGTGACCGACAGTGGATCCTTCACTGGCAGGAAGTTTAAAGTCTCAGAATCCCTGGACCAGGAGCAAAGAGTCCTGATCAGACCACCATCCAGATCCTGTTCACTGCTGGAGGTAAAGGGAGTCTGTAATCCCTGCTCAAACTGTCCATTCAGCTCATTTATTCAAGTCAAATTAAATTACAGAGGCAACGATGCACAGACCTAAAGTAAACTGTATTTAAACATAGTAGAAAAATGAAACTGTGATTGACAGAATCATTGTTTAATTGTTTAATATTGTTGTAAAACGAATCTCTTTGGGGACCTGGGTTCTGGGATATAATAATGTTCACATTGTTTTCTGCACAATTAATTACTTTAAAAACAAGGATAGATGAATAATAGAAATAAAAGTATGAATTTTGTTCACTCACTCATGGCCCTGTTTGATTCAGATTGTTATAAAGTTATTTAACTGAACGTTTCTCTGAGAGTCAAACCTCCTGCTACACTGCACACACTAACAAACCTGCTGTGTTTACTGCTGGATGTCTTTATATAAACTTTCCTATGGTGTCTGTTGTACTTCCCAATATATATATTTTTATATATTTATTTTTTTTCACAAGAAAACACCACGGGGTGTCTCTAAGAGTAACTTTGATTTGGGAGAAAAGAGTCAAGTTAAACCAGAACAAGTTTGGTAAAATCAAAGGTGAGAACTGAGAGAGCTTCTATATTCACAGTCAAACAGTGAAAAGTCCATCACCCCCCCCCCAACGTAAGGATGTCACTTCCTGAACAGATCATTCCAGTTTCAGCTTTAAACATGTGAACGCACCATTTTATTTTCTCCCATCAGCTTGTAGAGAAAAGTGTTGTGATTGAAGTGAAGCAGTAACTTAGCAGCATGTTGACCCACCAGTGAAACTGATGGGCCATCAGGTGTTAAAGGACATGTGTTTCTGTCAACCTGGTCTCTGTTATTATCTGGCATCTTACCTGACCCCTGACCCGAAGCACTGCTGAGCTGAGAGGCGGAACAGATGCTGTCTGTGACATTCATGTATATTTTAGTCAGTGATTTATCAGTGAAATCTTGAGGGAGCACTGAGGGAACACACTGCAAACACTATATTCCCAAAAGTATGCGGACACCCAAACAAAGCCGTGTCGGAGCCTGCTCCTCACCTCTGCTCCAGGCTACACTAGCTGCTAATAAAATAACACACCTGAATCTCTGAATAGACTGTTGATGGTCGAGTTGAATTGTGGGTAATTAGGAGCAAGGTCTTGACAAGGAAGAGGACTAAGTGGAATAAAAAAGACGATCAATTCTGATCACTTTTGATCTTTAAGGTTTTGCTATTGCTACATAGCTAACATTAGCATTAACAGTTGTTTACTCACCAGTCTAGAAGAAATGTTTTGAGTTCAGCAACAAACTTCATTCCTTCGCTCACCAACAGCTGTCTCCAGAGGTGGAAAGCAACCCTCTTGATTTGCCTCTATTTCTATCACCTCTTTTCTTCTACTGAAGTTAGCATGCTAACCAGCTAGCCCCGGCCTGGTCAGATCTTCTTCAGTCTGTACTGAAGAAGTAGCTGCTCAGAGGACGTATTGTAACCTCCTGTATTGTAAAGACAACAATGTCTGAAGATCTCGTCAAGACCGGTAAGTAAACATCTATTAACGATAAAGTTAGCATTGTAGCAATAGCAAAACCTTCAAATAGCTCCTTTAAATAGTGACACTGTTACAGGAGTGTAACATTAAATCTGTGGAGTACTCTTTGAACATTACACCCAAACCGCTGCTTGAACAGCCTCCACTCTTGTGGTTTCAGGCTGCAGGGACTCGGACACATCAGTGAGGTGCAGCACTGATATTAAATGATCTGGCTCACAGTCAGCGGTCCAGTTCATCCCAAAGCTGCTGGATGGGATTAAGGTCGTGCTGAGCGCTGTGCAGGCCAGTCAAGTGCTTCCAAAAATCAAACATGGAAAACTGCCACACTGTGTCCACATACTTTTGGCCATATAGTTTGTCATCTTAGTGTGTTGTGACCTCCCTCACAGCTGAAGCTCACCACTGCTTCCAGAAGAATCAGCCTAAAATGCCAGACAATTAAAAACAAGAGTCAGGTTGAACTACACCTAAAAGGTTCCTTTAAAGAGCATCCAGGATTTCTACATGACGACTGAATGAGGGGGTGTTCTGTGTATAGTTTCTTATCACTGACCATATATCAGTCAAACCTAAACAAATTTAAATACAGAGTAAAGTCATGAGTGTTTACAGTTATATTATAAAACATACACACGGTAAAAGGATGAGACAAACTGAATATTTACATATTTAACAAACAAGTCCATCGTTGTGCCATGAAGGTCTGGAAGTTTTCCCTCCCGCCAACATCAGTGTGATGCTTCTCTGCAGCCTACACACACATAATGGCTAATATTCACTGTACATCTGTGGCAGCTCAGTGGCCCCCACAAGCATGAGTGAGTGTGAGAGAGCAGTGTGAGAGTTGTGAGCTCTAATGGCGGAGCAGGACACTACGCAGCCTTCAGCCGTTCATTCAAACATAGTTATACAGAGGAGAGCTCGCGAGGGCTTCAGTTTCCCTCCACTGAGTCAAGCATCACTCCGACTGTTTTGTTCTGTTGTTAAGTCTTTGACACACACACACACGCACACGCACACACACGCTCACACACGCACACACACACACACACACACTGAGAGATAACAGTCACCCACCCCCATAACCCCCGTCCTAACAGAAGAGATGTGTGTGTGCAGCAAAGGTAATCACCCTCACAACAAAACTCCATGCACCAGATCTCAAGTCCTATGTGTCAGAGATTAAGGTTCAGTCCAAACTGCTGCAAACAGGGTCAGAGACTCAGCTCTGCTCTACAAAATAAGAAGAAGAAGAAGAAGAATGCACACAATTGACCCTTGTGGTGATGACGGTAGGTGGGGCCTTAAGGTTGGTTTGCTGGATGTTTGCTGGGAATTCTGGCTCCTGTGGGGTCAACCTCTCTGTCCATAGTTTACCTCCTGTCCATGGTTCGTCTCCATGGGGTCTTCTTTGAAGTTTTCACACTGCTCCATCACTTTCCTGCAAACATGAAAACAGTTCAAGTTAGCTACAGGTCAGGTACACCGGGGCTTTCTACCACACATGGTGTGTATTCAGTTACAACTGCACTCTGTCCGCTGCTACAGCAGAATATTTCTCAGTCACAGTGAAGAAGATGCCAGATTTTACATTAAACAGGCAAAGATTTCTCAACACACCCTTCACTTCACTAGTGTCTATAATGAAGGGTGATGCCCTCCGAGCTTTTCTCACCATTCAAGTTGTAGCATTCAAGCAACTACAGATGCATTTACATTTTACATTTACTCAGACGCTTTAATCCAAAGAGACTTACAGTGAGGTTCACCACTGAAGCTTCAGAGCAGTAGAGACCTTGGTGTAAGAACTAAGCACTACATCTGTTTAATTAGTGAAGGAGATCAGGTGAAGAAGTGCAGTGAAAGTTCATAGTGAGAGCTAGTTATAAACTTTTTACACCAAAATTAACAGGTATAAGCAGGTTTTTAAAACGCAGGTAAACCCACTAAAAAAGGCAATTAACACCTTTTACACTGCCACCCGAGTTTGTCAGAGAGGACACACACACACACACACACACACACAAACGCAAGGGAGAAACAATGAGGTGCTAACTGCCGTGCAAACTAGTAAAATGAATGCAGATTGTTCAGTTTTCATGACTGACAAAAGCCTGATGTTAGCAGGTCGTAGTGGGTTTTTGATCAATGGAAAAGAGGCCTTAGACATGTGCAGGTGTTAGAGGTGTTACAGAGGAGGTTCTCTCTGAAGAGAGGAGTCTTCAACAGATCCTTGAAGACAGAGAGGGACGCTCCTGCTCTGATAGACTTTAGTAGCTTGTTCCACCATCAGGGAACCACAGACCAGAACAGTCTGAGACCGTCTTGTGTGCAGAGATGGTGATGACAGACCACATTCATTAGAGGAACACAGTGGCTGAGAAGGAGCATGAGGCTGAATGATTGAGTTCAAGTATGGAGCAGAGCCAGAGGTCCCTCTGATGGCAGCATTAGTGACTGAATCTGATTCAGGCGGGCCATGTGTAGTTAGTGGAGGTCGAGTGTCATGTGACCCTTCAGGTTGATCAAAGACCAGACAGGCTGCTGCATTCTGGACCATGTGTATGGGTTTGACTGTGCATGAAGAGAGGCCTGTCAGAAGAGCATTGCAGTAGTCGAGGTGAGAGATAACCATGGTCTGGACCAAGCAAAATTATGTCTTTACTACATATAACAGAGAGAATCTAAAACCAGGGTCTTCACACTTCTTGGCCTACGACTGAATCATCAGCTGTAGAATTGATCTTATTAATCAGAAGCTTCCTACCAGAGCACTAACGAGTGTGAGCAGTACGCAGAGGTGAGGGTGAAGCAGTTTGTACAGAGAGCTGTCAGTCTTACCTGGCCATGTCCTTGGTTTCTGGCTGTGAACTGTCCAGTTCCAGAACTTTCTCCAGGAGACTTATTCCTCCTTCTTTTATCAGCAGGGGGCAGTATTTACTCGCTGCAGCCACAAATAAATGAAAGAGAAAGACTTGAGAATTACACCTGTGTATTACTGTATACAACACAATTTAGACAAAATGTTAGTAACAAGTGATGCTGGATCACAGTAGATAATAATATGAATGTGTCACAACACAAATATGTACTAGTGTGTTGTTCTGGTCTAATATAAGCGAGCTCTAAGTCAAACACAGGTTTACAGTCACAAGCGTCAGAGTCTTCAGGACTCTTCTGAGGATGTAAAGACAGATTGTGATGCCTGGTGTAAAGCAGATACTCACGGTAAACTGACACCAGGTTGTAGAGAGCCCATGTGGCCCAGTGCTGACTGACCGGAGAGATGCCTTGAGGCAGCAGTCTCAGGATGGGCTCAAACGACCTGAGAGACCAGACTCCAGTTAAAAACTCACATTAAACAGCAAAGAAGAAG
Source organism: Seriola dumerili (assembly GCF_002260705.1). Lineage (NCBI taxonomy): Eukaryota > Metazoa > Chordata > Actinopteri > Carangiformes > Carangidae > Seriola > Seriola dumerili. The sequence goes on from NW_019174336.1 coordinate 2,253,506, forward strand.
ACACTGTTCAATAAAGTCAGACATCTAATAAAATAAATGCATCAAAAACTTCACAAACAATGTTAGTGTAATTATATACCTACAATCAAAAAAAATGTATTACATTAAATATAACTTTTACTACCTACTACTACTTCTTATCATCTGCATTTCATGGAATTTGTCCGACGCTTACGACCTAATATCTGCAAAACTAAACTAACGTTCCCATCAGCCTCAGCTGTGCTTTATGTTAGCTGCTATTAACAAATGTTAACTCCAGCATGGTAACACTGTCACTGTGAGCATATGATGTTAGCTTAGCATAAGCATGGCCTCACAAAGTCACTGTCATGGCTGTAGACTTAGAGATTACTGAATAATGTAAAAACCTTGTGATTACAAATTTTTAAACTTCACGAGAATTTCTACATTTTATATTGTCACTAAATATATGGTACTAGGTTATAATCACTGATTGATATGATAATGTGAAGCATTTAATTATTCAGTAATATGTTTTAAAAACATATGTTTTAAACCTATTTACATTACACTGATTTAAACTGTACTCTGTCTAAATCTAGGCTTGGGCGTTATCCAAAATGTAATATCTTGATACAGTCCAGCCCAAACATCGCAATATATGTTATTATCGCAGGTTTTTTTTTTTTTTTTTTTTTGTGGGGGATTTTTTTAATACAGTTATATTACTGTATTTTGTGTTTCAGGTGTTTTTTAAATAACATATAATAATATTATTGTATTTTATGTTTCAGGCAAAGCAGTAAAATGAGGGTTGGACTCTGCAGCAATATTATGAAAGAAATCACATATAGCAGGAATAAATTTTCATTGTAACATTTTGATATAAATACATACACACTACAGTATAAAATGCATTATTAATATAATACAATATGAAACAGTTTAAATTACGCTGATATGGCTCTAACAAAGACATTGGACAGAACCTGTAGTTGATGTTGCGGCGGGAGCTGACATCCCAGCTCTGGATGGCGTCCCACATCTTGTCCATCACTGTGTCTCTTCTTGGCTCGTCCATAGACCAAACCTCCGGCCCATCAAACATGATGTGTGACAGCACGCCGCAGGCGTTGTACGACACCTCGATCCCATCTGCCTTACTGTCCAGCAGGTTACTGTCAGACCATCACACAGTGGGGGTGGGGGTGGGGGTGGGGGGTCGGATGAAAAAATATCTAATAAGAGGTCTGACTTCTAGTTTGTATGAAAGAGCAAAAAGTCAGTTCTCACTTGCAAACACTAGATTCACTCAAGCTGTTTGTTAAAATATGTAAAGGGTTCTATCTCTTCTTTTTTTGCTTCACATGGTGAGGATGCAGTGAGGATGCGGTGAGGATGCGGTGAGGATGTAGTGAGGATGTAGTAAGGCTGCAGTGAGGATGTAGTGAGGATGCGGTGAAGATGCAGTAAGGCTGCAGTGAGGATGTAGTAAGGCTGCAGTGAGGCTGTAGTGAGGCTGTAGTAAGGCTGCAGTCAGGCTGCAGTGAGGCTGTAGTGAGGCTGTAGTAAGGCTGCAGTCAGGCTGCAGTGAGGCTGTAGTGAGGCTGTAGTAAGGCTGCAGTCAGGCTGCAGTGAGGCTGTAGTGAGGCTGTAGTAAGGCTGCAGTCAGGCTGCAGTGAGGCTGTAGTGAGGCTGTAGTAAGGCTGCAGTCAGGCTGCAGTGAGGCTGTAGTGAGGCTGTAGTAAGGCTGCAGTCAGGCTGCAGTGAGGCTGTAGTGAGGCTGTAGTAAGGCTGCAGTCAGGCTGCAGTGAGGCTGTAGTGAGGCTGTAGTAAGGCTGCAGTCAGGCTGCAGTGAGGCTGTAGTGAGGCTGTAGTAAGGCTGCAGTCAGGCTGCAGTGAGGCTGTAGTGAGGCTGTAGTAAGGCTGCAGTCAGGCTGCAGTGAGGCTGTAGTGAGGCTGTAGTAAGGCTGCAGTCAGGCTGCAGTGAGGCTGTAGTGAGGCTGTAGTAAGGCTGCAGTCAGGCTGCAGTGAGGCTGTAGTGAGGCTGTAGTAAGGCTGCAGTCAGGCTGCAGTGAGGCTGTAGTGAGGCTGTAGTAAGGCTGCAGTCAGGCTGCAGTGAGGCTGTAGTGAGGCTGTAGTAAGGCTGCAGTCAGGCTGCAGTGAGGCTGTAGTGAGGCTGTAGTAAGGCTGCAGTCAGGCTGCAGTGAGGCTGTAGTGAGGCTGTAGTAAGGCTGCAGTCAGGCTGCAGTGAGGCTGTAGTGAGGCTGTAGTAAGGCTGCAGTCAGGCTGCAGTGAGGCTGTAGTGAGGCTGTAGTAAGGCTGCAGTCAGGCTGCAGTGAGGCTGTAGTGAGGCTGTAGTAAGGCTGCAGTCAGGCTGCAGTGAGGCTGTAGTGAGGCTGTAGTAAGGCTGCAGTGAGGATGTAGTAAGGCTGCAGTGAGGCTGCGGTGAGGATGCGGTGAGGATGCGCTGAGGATGCAGTGAGGATGTAGTAAGGCTGCAGTGAGGCTGCAGTGAGGATGTAGTGAGGATGCGGTGAGGATGTGGTGAGGATGCAGTGAGGCTGTAGTGAGGCTGTAGTGAGGCTGTAGTGACACACAAGTGAGGTACCTGGTACCAAAAACAAGTATAGTCGAGTGAAGTTGAACCTGTACCATGTAACAGAAAGATGCTACCACTGTGTTTGAGTTATGACAAAGACTGTTTGTAAATGATCTAATTAAGTACATGCAAATCTTAGATACTAATCTTATCTAAAAGCAGAAAGTTGTTTAAATTATCTTCAGGAGCTCTGTGTCAAGCAGCAGGTGAGAATATCCACTGGTGTTTCAAAGACATTTGATGAGTAAACTTGTCACAGGTCCTTAAGTTTATTGATGACAGGCAGACTGACCAGAATCATTGAAGAACCATTTTACCCACTCTTCTCTTACCTGAACACAGTGATGAACTGTGGGGTGAGCAGCTGTGGCCTCAGAGCTTTGACTTCAGCAACATTTCCCAGAAGCCCCAGCATGTTGCGGTGAAGCTCCTGCTTGTCTGGAAACTCCTGGATTGAGATCATAGAGTAGAAATATTTGAGGATCAGTGTCTTAGTAGTCCAGAAGCAAGAGGTTTAATCCTGTACAACTACAACACTGTCTCTAACATGCACTGTGGAACTTATTCTGGACTGTGGACTCACCTGTAGACATTCCAGAAACAGACTCATCCCCCGGCAGTTGAGAAACATCTGACAGTTGTCAGGTGTCTCATCAGTGATGTTCCACAGAGCGCTCCAGGAAAACTCCATCACCTGGTCACACTGAGGGGAAACACACACACACACACACACACACACACACACACACACACACACACACACACACACACACACACACACACACACACACACAATATTACATTCAATACTGGAATCATGATAAGTCTGCATTTAAATAATGATAAATTATTCATAACAGACTGCACCAAAATTCATAATCATCCACTGAGTAAAGTGCCAGACAAGATTTATGCAGATAAAGCAATACAACTTAGAACTGAAATGATGCAGGAGTAAAACACAGACTCACCATTCTGTCCTGTAGCTTCTTCTGAATTAAATTCAACATTGTCTGAAAATGGGAAAAAAGAATAAAGTTTGTGTATAATGAATTCAATTTAAAAAAAATAATGATCAGGAGCTGAGATCCTCAGGGTGATGTCACACAGGTAGTAACACTATGACAAAACAAGGTAAAATGCTTGTTACTAAGGTGTAAAAGATGATGTACAGTGTGAGTATAAACATAGCCCCATGTTAGCAACCAGCCTTTTATAAGACATGTTGAAGCTGAAAGAAATCAGGATTGGGGTATTTATTGACGTATTTTTTAGTCATAGAATAAAAGCTAAAAATGTCTTGAGCTTGTGTTAACTACAGTCCTTATTTCATTCATTTAATCAAAAACCCATAAACTTCGGGACGAGAGGACAGGAAGTGCTAATATGCAACTAATTTCTGAGTTTTAAGACTCATTCCTGCAGCTCTCTATAGAACAAAAAGAATTGGTGTCTTCTAACTGTCCTGACACCTGACCTCAAAGAACAGCTGTTTAAACTGGACATCTGTCAGGAAGAGGAGAAAGTTGAACAAAGTTTATTACCTTAACAAATCCCATCTTTCCCACAGCTTCCTTGTGATGGTTGTCCACCTGACAGACCAAAGCGTTACAGAGGTGAACAGCAATTCTCTGGATGGACTCGTCCTGCCTGGCCGGCTCCAGGATTTTCAGTAGCAGCTGGTTGACCCGACTGTACTGGAACTCCAGCTCCTCTGGAATACTGAAGTTACACAGAGTCAGGCAGCAGTTCCTCTGGACCTGGGGAGGGGACACAAGGTCAAACAGAGGACGATTAATAAATGAAAACAGTGTAGATCAAACAGAACCAACAGCTAATCTGATGACAATTATTTGATACACTTTGATTAAGTGGTGTATAAAAAATGTCATTCATCAACTATATAACAAGCTAATGTTTTATGTTTTCTTAAGATTACAATATTAAAGAACTAGACTTTGTAGAGCACTTCTTCCTCACCAGACTGCTTTCACCTTGTAACCAGAGACTGCATCTCTGGTTACAAGGCTACTAGTATAGGAGGTCAACACTGATACTAGCTAACACTCGCAGCATTCACAACCTGTGTATTTAGGCGTGAAGATGAGAAGGAGAGGACTGCAGGATGACACGCCCCCTTCATCAGGCTGTTGCGTCACATGTGGCTTGGCTGGTATTATGACTCAACCATCTGCACATGCGCATGATGTATATCCAGGTATTACATACACACTTTTATTGTGTGATCAGACATACTGACATGCAAAATAAGAAATCATGTTTTTTTGAAAATGTGAATGTGATCTTGTGAAGGCAAATATCTAAATCATCACTTCACTAAAATATCTGTCTTTTAAAACAAATAAACTGAAATCTGAGCCTCCTTCCTCAGAGATGATGATGATGATGATGATGATGATGATGATGTGCAGACAGTACTCACAGTGACCTCCTGGTACTGCTCCATCCCATTCAGCACCACTTGAATGACCTCTCTGCGCAACCGCACACTCTGGTCACTGCGGTACTCTGTGTTGGTCAGGTAGAACAGAGCGGCGCTGCCGGTCACCTGGATGCTCTTATCATATTTATGGCACTTCAGTGCTGCGATGACGAGCTGGGACGAGGACAGAGAGTTTACCGGAGAGGTGTGAGAGAGAGTTACAGGTACAACATGCAGAAAGATTTTATCTCCCCTCCATCAGACAACAACCAGACAGAAATTCATCGTACCTGCAGAGCTCGGAGCAGCTGGCTGCAGTGTTGTATCCTGGCAATGTCAAACAGCTGATTGATGGCTCTGTGGGCCAGTTCAGGGCGAAACTCCGTGTAAGCTTCAATAGCATTCAGGACCTGGTCTTCATTCTTTGATCCAGTCACCTGAAAAAGCAACAAAGAATGAATTTTTCCCATTTCAATCCCTGCTCTCCTACACTGAACCCTTTACTGTTGATGCTCTGATAGATCACCATCATGTGCACCGACTAATGTTAGAAGAAAGAACTAAAGATGTATTTCAGTTACAGTTATCCTGTTTTCTATCTGACCAGTTTTCTTGAACCCGTAACTTAAGATCAACTGTATTTCATATCGTGTGTTCATGTCTGCTTGGTGTCAGTCTTTTTGTTTTCTACTACTTCATCATCACAGGTGTCGCCTCCAACAGTCCAATCGAAGACTGCTTTTTCCTTCTTGGACTGTTTCACTTGACAGAGGGGAAACCGTTGAGGCCTGAACAGGTGAAAGGATCCGGAATTTCACAAGCAAAAAGCTAAAAGTTCAATCAGATAATAACATTAGTAAAATTTCTTATCCCACCAATCCTATTGTGACCCCTCAGATTCATTTTTAGCTGTTAACATGGTCTGGTTAGCAGCGATTGAACTTTTACATTTCAGTATCTAACTATAAGTGGCTAAATAAAGTTTTTTGATGATGGGATCTTTAAGATTCATTTGAAAAGTAAATCATAGACCAAAGTGAGAGTGTTCACCCCTAACCTTAATTACAAAAGAAGACTTTCTGAATCTTTGCACACTGCACTTTTTCTGAATGTCCTTCACACTTATGACCAGTTTTTTAAATTACTGTTGACACTGAACGTCACAAACAAACAGATACAAAAGAAATAAAACTGTATTGAAACAGTAGCAATAGGAATGTTTGGAAGCATCTGGATCAGGTGGCAAAAAGGACTTCACCTCATCATCCAAATATCAACCAGTCCAGAAGTGGAACAGTGGAATCGGAAGTATATATAATATTAAGAGACTGAAAACTGGTCTGTGTGTGTCCGGTACCTTGTAAGCAGGGATGTGTGTCACGTTACAGAGGCTGGTGTCATATAAGCCCAGGAACTGCAGGGGCCTCTTCAGTTCCTGGAAAGGATAGATGCTGCTCTTGCACGGCTCAATGCTGAAACAAAGAACAGCGTGGCTCATTGATATGTTCCCCCGAATCAGACGTACCAATGTATGCTTCTCAGTTAGTCACCCACCTGGGTCGCCCCATAGCTTCATCAAAGTGCGGAACTGTGCTGTTGTCCTGCATCATGTGACCTGAGATGTCCAGTGACACCAAGTTGACCAGACGCTGCACGACCACCGTCAGGATCTTCCTGGTCATCTTAAACTTAGGGGTCCGCCTGCTCTCCCGCGACACGTCCAGATGCCTGAAGTTTGGAGGACAGTGACAAGTTTTAAAATGATTTGAGGACATGTAAAGGGAACTACATATCTACACACTTACATATTAATATGGTTAAAAAACTGGTTTTGTCCAAGCCGTGAGAGGAAGAACTGTATTGGGACAGACTGTACTTTAATCCACTATGACTAAAAGTAAAAAATCAGTAAAGCATGAAAAGCTGGGGATGAACATAGATGTTGAGCTGTTGGAGTCATCTCAGCTGGACGAACACTTCTAGCGAGAGTAGCCACAGAACTGAAACATCTCCATTTATAGACAGTTTGTTTAACTGTGGGCTGATGAAGAGCTAAACTCTGAGACTGTCTCAGCTTCATGCTCATCATCTCTACTTCATCCTCAGTCTCTGAGATCTTTGTTGTGAGGCCTGGTTCACATCAGCTGATGTTTCTCGTCAACGTGTCTCTAACCCAAAACCTCCAATCTGGTTTCACTGACTGACTCCAGGTCAGATAACTGCTGACTCCAGCTAGCTTCTGTTCATGTCTTTAGTCGAGGGCTTCACACACTGTTTCCAGCTACACTGAGAAAGTTTATTTTCAATAAGATTTGTGTTATTAGTTCAACTAGATTGTGTTCATTATTGTAACTAAGATGAAGGAACAAATTTAGACACAAATGAAGATAATTACAAAGTTTCACTGACTTTTTCTTACCACAGCTTTTCTTACACTCACATAATGTAACCCTTAGATCATATATGAAGATAATATTGTGACTGTTTCCATTGCAGTGTAGTTTGATGCTTCGTACTCTAATGCTCAGTGTAATACACTTCATCCTCTGTTCTACCTCCAGCAAACTATGGACGTCGTCTGATTTGGTTGGACAGCATGGTAAATGAGCCTTCTCTGCTACAGCTGCGCGCGCACTCTCCGCCATGAATAATGTACACATGCCTGTACGAGCTTGTGTGTGAGTTGGCATTTTCTCTCTGACGCTGAGGTGGCTGCTGTCAGTTAATCTACAGGAAGCATACAGGAGCACCTATAGCTGGGCAATTAACCGAAAAAGTATTAAACCTACGTAAGCTGGCACTACCTCGTCTTCAGCCATCCCTCCTCAGAATCCTCCTGTCCTATCTCCTCCATGTGGTTTCACACCTTCATCTATGTAACTCTGGTGACGGTCAGATGATTAATAATTCTTTCTGTCACCACAGGTTTAAATCCTATGACTGGCCACCAATCGCCTGGAGTGCTGATGACTTAATAAATGTGTTTAAATTCAGTACCAGTGAATCATTTCATTTTGACTTGGGTGAATGGGATGAGGCTACAAAGAACTGAAAGCCCTGTCCCTCCTTACCTGAGATTAACAAGCTGCACCACTGTACTGACCAACTCCTCCGACAGGTCCAGGTTGTAGAGGACCAGAGAGGCCAGTCTGTCTTTCCACTGGCAGAGAAAAGCTGTTCCCTCCAACGTTACATTAGACAGATCTAGTGAGGTGAGTGACTTCAGGGGTTTGAGCAGGGTCTCAGCATCCACTTCGTCAGGTAGGCCCCCCAGGTTGAGCAGTCTGAGGCGGTTGAACCCCTGGAAGTTAAAGTCTGTCTCTAACGCTTGCCTGGAGGCGGGGCTCTCGTCCTCCTCGTCCTCTGTGTCTTCATTGCAGGCGAGCGGGGCGCCGCCCCTCCTGTAGAAGATGTGGCTGCAGCCGAAAAGACAAAGAGACACCAAGGTCTCGCGGAAGCAGGTGAGAGTTTTCAGGCTGCGGGACGACAGGTTGTTGCAGTAGGTGAGGTGGAGCTCAATCAGGTCCTAGAAAAACACACAAGAGGAAATAATTACTGAACTGACCAGTGAGCAACACACTGACAGCAGCTACAGGTTGACTTAAACTTTATCACAGTACCTGCTTCAAAATGAGAATATGGTTTTTCACATCTATTGGCATCCCTGAATTTCAAGCACATACATTTACATATAATTTTGTAAAACCAGAATATTTTGATAAAATGTCCAAAGTTACGCGTAAAAAAACAAAACACAATTATCAGCAGCCTTCACTGATATTTGGTTGTAGAAGCCTCGGCAACAACAACAGCCTCTGAAAAGAGAATGAATAACTACATGACTCTATAAATAAATATACATACATATTAATATACATATTATTAAATATATATTAGCCCCCAACCAAATACTTTTCCTGATCGACTAGTCATTGTATGTTTATGGTATTAATTAAATTAGGTAAACACATGTTTTTGGGGGACATCTGAAAAAGGTCGGAGTCCAGGGATGGGAAAGAAACATTGCTAACACAGAGCTACATTACAGAGAAATACAAAACCGCCATGAGTCTGGCGCGTGTAGTAAGCGGGCCGTCCGGTAATGACACCGGCAAAAAACAAAGAACTCATTAAGCTCCAATTAAGCTTGGGCCAGATACCAATTTAATTCTTGCCTCAATGCCCCCCCAAATCCAACAGTATTTTTTTCTTTGCGTCCAGACAGCCAGTATCAGTTTACAGTGGGAAAACATGACCCGGAAGATTTTCAGCTGCCACCTTCCTGCAATATGTCGACGACTTGTTGGAAGTCAGTCATTCTGATTCTGTCTTGCTCCGGCACTGACTGGCTGAGCGTGGTCACAGGGCGTCTCTGGCTAAGCTACAGTTTCATCTGCCTGAACCGACCCCCTTGTGACACGGTCTGAAGAATGGACATCGTCTCCTGTTGCCACAGAGTGAAGCTTTCTAACAACAAGAAAGAAGTGCTCTATTATTTGGAGATATCAAATTACTGCAGACTTCTGATCTGGACTCAGACAATCTGCTCCTCCCGCTGTGCAGTGGACAGAGGACACGATCAGAAACACATACTCAGCATAGCCCGAGTCTGGTGTCTGCCTGATTATCGTCAGCTGTTTCATCTACAGGTACATGAGAAGGATGGCTGTGAGTACAGGTATCAGTGCAGAAACAAGGGTCACATGACCAGCCTGGTGTGTACTACACTTCTGGACTTTCACCCGTGGACATCAGACCAGCTTGTAGACCGTCTGATGACAAACATCTTGCTGCTGTGCAGTAGTGAATGCCTGGGCAGCAGTGGGAAGCACGAGTGTTACTTCATGGTACTTCAGCCCACGCAGCAGAACTGTTTGCTCTCACATGGGCTTCATGTGTTGCTCATGGCTGTGGTCAGTTGCGGAAGATGAGAGGGTTTCTGAAATGCTCTGGAAAACAAGTTCGGCTTCATGATTTGGTCACAAATAATTTTGTTCCCATCTCAACTTGCATTTGTCAAATGTGCTGCTTACACTTCAGGGTAACATGTGGAAATGCCCTGGTTTATTCTGCAGCCAAACAAGCAACCATTTCCTCTTTCTCCATCAGTGAACGTCTACACAACCAGCAAATGCAATTTGTGCACCATCAACGATGTGGAAATGTAAAACTCCAACTCTGACCATGTCCTCGCTCTCTCCTGGCAGGAGAAGGGGGGATAAATGGGGTAATTCGCTCACAATGGTTTGAACCACTGTGAGGTTTATGTGATGAAGATTTGGAGTACTGCAGGGAATTAACAGTGACAACCTTTGGCACAGGTGGCGAAGATAACTCAGATTCTTGCCTTAGTGTTTGGATTTCAGTGGCAGAGGCAAGTCTCTAATCATCCACAGAGCTCAGGTCGAGAGATGATGACAACAGGTCTAACATGGCTCCATGTAGTGCTGGGCGATATGACTTCAGATCAATGCAATATAATTATTTCAAACCATTATCTCGATTACGATTCATGAATGATAACTTTGGCTGCGTCGCATCATCTAGAGATTCCGTATCTCGCCTATTTGTCACATGTGGGATAAATAAAGTATCTATCTATCCATCCATCCATCCATCCATCCATCCATCCATCCGAGGAGCCTTTTCGTCTGTCTCACAGAGGTGATTTTGTATTAATAAGACCTCTGGACAAAGACAAGGTCTCCCAGGTGGAAAAGACTGTTCTAGGTGCTGCTGACAACCACAACAGCTCTTAACATCCAGGGCAGAACAAAATGGATCCATGCTTCAAGGTACAGATCAGAAAGGAGGTGGAAAGCCATGGGGAGTGAAAGGGTGGTTGTACTTCTTCCTTCTGCTCGGTGAACTTGGGGACCATGCAGGACAATCCGACACCGACACGGTTACAGAATGTACACCACACATTGAAACACACTCTTTGCAGTGCGCTTCAGATCAACCGATGAAGACAACAACTGAAGAAAAGGAAACTGTTGTGATGAGAAAGCATAAAAAGGACGGTTCAGAAAATACGGATGGACTTTTTCCTCCAGATCTAGTCCAGACAAAAGGAGAAGTGGATCCCATCACATCGGAATGTTCTACTGATGGATGTAAAATAGGTGGCTGTAAGGTAAGTGGTGGTCGGCTGCACACACACTACACACTACAGACTCGGTTGAGTTAGTAAAAGCTTTGCCAAAACTAGTTAAAGAGCATCACATTACTCATACCCCTGGCTGCAAACTGAGGGGTGTTAGCTGTCTGCGGGATCACAGTGAGTTAAAAACCTACAGAGTCAATGACGATGTTGAAGATGGAACCGGCGCACTGGTTTGTAGCCAACAGGGTTGCTGCAAAGCACCCGTCTGCCCCCTCCATCACTTCTGAACTTCTCGCTGGCGGACAAATTTCACATCCTGAGTTTGCAGGAGGCTGCACCTCACCACTGCCATGCCCCCAGGTGGTCAGGCGTGCACACTCAGGTCCAGCGCCCGGCCTCAGCGCTTGTTGGCACCTCTAAGGTTCAGCACATTGCGGTACTCGGTGGCCAGGCTGATGTCCAGATGCTTATATAAAGCATATAAAACCAACCGCTTTGCAACTGACAAAATAACTCTACCTCTGCAGTTGTTGTTCATGTTGGCACCAATGACATCAAAGGTCATGAGGCTGAGCTCAAAGACTGTGTCTGCTGGACATCCATCAGGCAACAGGTGATTATCTCCCATTTTGGTGACATGAAAATCAGTCATTTCCACCAACTCCATATCTGTCTAAAGGGTTTTTGCACCAGCAGAGAATCCCCTTTGTTGACAGCTTTGCTGCTTTTCTAAATAGGCCTCAGCTGTTTAAAAGACTTGGTGCTCCTGCACTGAGTCTGACTGTAAGAAGGTACAGTCAGATGGACTTCACACACTAATTTAAATGAATACCTTCAAAATCACCAGTTTTCATTTTCACATAATAAGACTGCTTGTGTTATGTTATCATACACACAGTCTACTAGTGTCGTTGTGACTCTATTGTTCAGTTGATAAATAGAATGCTATTATAACCTGAGGGGTCTGATTGAATTCAAGTTTTCTAGTTGAGATTCTCCACAGAGGTGAACTGGAAAATGAAAATGTTCTACTCAAGGTGTCATCAGCTTATTCTGAAAAATTAGTTTGTGGCATCCCACCTGTTTTCTAATTGCCTCCAGATCTCTGTCATGTACAAAGTCTTCTCTCAGCTGTACCCTGGTCAGTCTGGTGCTTCGAGGGTCTGAGAACAGCTGGAAGAAGTTCTCCTCTGGTTCAAAGTTACTGTCTGTGTGGACCAACTCCATATATCTGTTTCAACAAACAAACAAAAGAAACATGTATAACCTGCAACATCATAATAAACACAGAATAGTTTGAAATACTGAAAATTCAGAAATCAGATTAACATCTCGGCAACATATCTCTTCACGTACGTGTTGACCAGCTTGTCGCAGATTTCGCTGGGAAGGAAGATGTCTGAGCGCAGGCAGACCTTGTTCCTGAACCCCTGGTAGCACATGGTCTTCCTGAGGTTCCTCAGGCAGAAGACCGTGGCCAGAGTCATGAGGCTCTCAGGGTTGTCTCCTGCTTTGGCTGCCATGTTAGCCTCCTCCTCTCCGGCGTAGATCAAAGACAGGGCAGTGCAGGGGACCTTAAGAGGCGAGCACTGATCAAAGTCAAGGGTCAGGAACAGTGTGATTTAAATACAAATAGTGCACATGAAGACACTAATTATAAATAGCACAATAAGCTATTGTCTGCTTGATTTTATTATTATCTTTGTCAATCACTGCAGGTAAACATTAATGTTTTAGATTATTATACTGTATATCCTCATAGGGAACATGTGACAATGAAAAAAAATAAACAATGTATGCAATAAAAAGAGAGACAAGGAATTAAAGACATTACATTTGATCTAAACATCAAAGTGCAGCATTAAAGATATTAGCTGGACGTTACAGTTTTTGTTTTCTATATTACATGTCCCGTGTCTGCTTTGTGTTTAATTAACTGATGATCATACTGCTGTTAAAAGGCCTCACTGCCATGAGAAACCAGTCCATATGTCCATTTTTGACCACCTATTTGCAGACACTGCAGACCTGTGCATACTAAGCTAAGTTAGCTGTCATGCCTACTGTTAGCAACTATTGTTACCTACTTTGCAACAACTTGTTTCAACATTAATAACAAAATCATTTTATAGTAATCATATTACGCTGAATGGCTGCAGCTGATCAGCCGGAGCTAGTCACCAGCCCGCTGTGTTTTGGTCTGTACTACGAGTTTGTTAGCTAACCATACATAGCCCTGTATCCTGAGGGAGACAGCAGACTGTCACTAAGTTAGCAACCAAGCTAGCTAGCAACACTGTAGAATAATTTACTTTAACAGCACTAACGCTTCATAGCTGCTGACAAGCGGACAACAAGTGTTGGACTACTCACTCACAACAACCCAAAATCCCACAGAGCCACACGTGTTATTGTAAATGAAGCCTTCATTTGCCGATACGGTATCAGCAGTGCACTTCAGCGTCCAAATTAGCTTGTGGCTAACGATGACTTTCCCTGCTATGGTGTTAGCTAAGTTAGCTGGTGGGGCTAGCGCTAGCTAAAAGCTGTGTGTGGAAATGCGGGCTACAAACAGTGGTCAGCGGTGTTTGAGTGCACGGCTCAGCAGCCGGAGCTCTACCTTAGCTTTCGCCAAGGCTGTGTGTCCCGATGACGGCGAGAAGTGGAGTTATTATCACCAGTCTTCACTCATCTGATTTTCGTTTTCGTCCGATGTCAACAAACAGACTCCTCCTCCTCCTACTTCTACTCCTCCTCCTTTCCTTCTCTTCCTCTTCTCCATCTCTCCTCCTTCCAGCTGCTATTTTTACTCTGCAGTAGTACAATCTGATCATTCTGTTCTACTTTAGTTTTACTCCAGTTTTATTAACCAATACATCAGCCTGTTGTAATTAATTTTAGTTGTAGCCTACTACTAGTAGTAAAAACTGTATAAACAAAAACAAGCTTAACTGTACTGATAAAGCAAATGGATGCAGATATTTTTAAATCCATCCATACAAAAGATTTTTGAAAATAAATTTCTGTTTAACGAATCTTAATTAAAATATATTTTTCTTTCTAATCAAACCTATTTAGAAGAACTTTATTTGTTCTTGTCATCCAACCTCTTATGCTAATAAACTGTGTGCCAAGCTATTACAACAATTTTCATACTCTATATATAATTTTTTGATATTTAAGATAAGATAGAAATATTATATACACTAACAATATAAAATACAATATAGGCAATTCTTTGTATGTGCAATATAAAAATAAACTTAACAATAACTTTTTATTATTATTTTTTATTATTTATTTATTAAAACATTTGACTTATATGTTGAATGTGTCAATATCTGCCAATAGGGAACCAGCAACCCACTTTGCCCCCCCCCTTTACTCCAGATATGTCAGTGTTCTCTCCACAGTACAGGTATACACGCTAGACATAGAGATAGAGAACTGTATCTATGACTACCATGCAAACACACATGGTATAAGATCACTTACTCACAACACTGCACTAAGAGAGACATCACGCAGCCACGTATACAGAATTAATGCATGTACATGTATCAGTGTGTGTGTTCAGGTCGTGGCCTGCAGAAGCAGAGCAGCTGTTGTAGCAGGTCTGTGTTCATGTCTGCTCTGTGCCAGCACAATGAACCACATCAGTAAATGATGGGTCACAGAACAGAAGTCATTATTATACAATTCATATCCTTTTGGTTCAAACTGCAGCACATTCATGTTCCCACGGTGATAAAGTCCCTCATTATGACCCTATAACTTCACCTCAAGCTCCAATCCCATATTTTAGTCCCACTACTGTCACTTGCCCTGGGTTGATCAAGAGTAATGAGTCACTGACTCCAGACTTGGCTGAAGAGGGTGCTCAACATGGGATAGAGTTTCACAAAGACATGATGTTCAAGAAACTGGAACTTGAAGTGTGTATTGTCTCCAGTTCTGCTTGAGGACTCACATGTGGTCCATCAGGTGTTCACTGTGGACTGGCACAATCCTCCCTGCAGCCAGAAAACAGAAACAAAGCCAAAGTTAGATTGACGCAGTGCTTAAGAATGATGCCTAAACATAGATAAACTCACAGCCTTCTGTTGTTAAAGTGAGCTCTAATGAAGAATACATAGAAGAAACCACCCTGGAATATAGTTTTGTAGGTCACTTTTATGATTTTGGTTATAATTTTAATTTGCTAGTTGCCAACTACCAGAGGCCTGTATTACTCCTGTTTATGTTGCAAATCAACAGGGGTGAAACAACTGCTGATGATAGCTTAGTGCTGGAAAGCTACCCGTCATCCTGATACTCTTAAAGTGATCTGCAAACTTATACTCCAGAGTGCTGGTTTCTTATGTATATATGCACAAAGTCGTTGGCTCGGACCATGCACCTGAGTAAGATTGAATGAGTGAAGTACTTGCATCCACCTACCATTTTCTACATCAAACTATACCACTGCTTACCTTTAATTAGCTTTGACAAGACGGTGTCCACATCAGTGGGTCCAGGCTTGAAAGCAGGTCGGACAGAGTGTCATACAGACATGGTACAATGTTCAGGAAACTGGCACTTTGAGTAGGCGTTTTCATCATCGCTGGGGATTTATTTGATCCTCTCTGCAGCCAGCAAAACAAAGAAAGCATTTAAGGGCAGTACCAGTTCATAAGTCTATCAATTATATGTACTCACTGAAGCTGAGAGGTGACAACGCTGATGACAAATCAGACAGCTGGCCATTCCACATTCCTGCAAAGTTGGCAGCCTTGCAATCTCTAGCTGCACTGTGCTGAGGACAGAGTTAAAAGATTTTGTAGTGTTAAAAAAAAAATGTATGGCTAGGGATTTGGAGAAATTATCAAGATAAATATTAAAATCTATTGAAAAATCCAGCAGTTAAAGAGACAGAAGAGGTGGTTGAACTAAACAATAGCTCCCGGTGTTGGTGGACTTCAGGGCACTCAGAAATGTGTAGCTAGTTGGACAAAGTAACACTAGGGGGCAGCAATCTGTTGGTTTGTACTAAGTCTCCATAAGGAATTTAATATCTACATTACATTAACATACTTAATGAAATAACTGAGAATAAAATATTTATTACGATAATAATCAAATATTGAAAAAGCCCAAAAAACTGAAGTGGATGGCTGAGACTGGTAAGAAGATACAATCATATTAAATTATACATTGCCTAGATTTATGCAGTTCTTAACATCAACAAATTGCATGCACAGTCTGAACATGAAATGGCTACACAGTGCTTAGAGACTAACTGAACATTTTCAGCTTTAAAAATTGTAATAACTTTCCACAAATGAAATACGAAAATGAAAAATTAGCTTGTGGTCATTGTTGTTTGTTTATTTACTTATACACCTGCCAATATAGGCTGTACATTAACAAGTCCCTTTCAAGTAGAATGAACTGACTTTCTCCATCTCCTAAGCACTTAAATAAACAACGTGGTTCATTACTGTGAAGTTTGTAATTAAGTATATAGACTTGCCACAGAAACTGCAGCTAAACATTTTCCCCAATAATCGTTGAATGTTAGCTAACGTTAGCTAACATTCAACTACATGAGACAAAAGTCAACTCTCTCAACTCCCAAGACGGCCAACATTAACTTAACCTGCCCTTAAATAAGTAGTTTTTCAAAAAACTTCAGAAAAAACCCAGTTAAATTCAAAGTCAACTAGTGTTGATACTTACCTCAGGAAGGATCGTTGCAGCAGCAGCGTTCAGGACGTTGTGCCACCCCCACAGATCAGCAATGCTAGGCGCTATCTTCGCGCGGTCGAAAATTTAAAATCCGTCCTTGGTGAAGTTGAGTTTCTTTCTCTTCGCTCTGTCTTTCTCTCCGCCTGTCTAACTCCTGCTTTCCACCTGTCTGTATGCCCGTCCGCTGTGATATTTGGTCATCCTTGCACAAATTTTCTTTTGAAGTGTCCTTTATTTGTTCTATCCCATGTTAAGACAGTATATTCAAACAGGCTATATGTTTTACCTGATGGTGTACCATATTTTTAACATGGTCTTTCTGTAGAAATTAAGGTATGTTTTTGCTGAATGGTGAAAAGTTTTGGACTGTAATTTTAAATGTACACATCTGCAAAATATGTAATTTAAATTGAATAATACTGTTAATCGTAGAGTAAACATGTTTTTGAAATTAGGGTATTTTCCCATTATTTTACCAAAAAAAATTTTTTCTCAGTAAAACAGTGTGTTTACTACGTATTATGACAGTAAAAATTAACATGATGTACTGTTTCTTGGTGTAGGGTAATTTAATGTATCTACTACAGCGATATCCGTCTTCAACTGTTGCTGTTTGACAGTTTTTTACTGTACTTTCTACAAATATTTTTTACAGTGTAATATGTCATCTCATTCATTATCGCATCTCCATATGTACACATATGTACATAGTAATTTAAGTAGTTAAATTACATTTTCTCTTGTGCCAACACACTGCAAGGAATGGAAAGTGAAAAGGGGCCCTTCTGCCCACAGCAGGTAACTCCTGCCCTGTTCACTTCAATGGCCTGAAGCATGGTGAGCTGTTTTTTCTTCAAAGCTATACCAGAACATCAAACTGTGCTCAATTTACATGTTGTATTTGCTTGTGAGTGTATTATTAGCCATCTATGTGTTGGAGTTTGTGTTTTTGCAGAGAAAGTGCACTGTACAGATGTTCAGATGGTTGGATGTTATCCTTTTAAACTCACTTTTGGCTTCTGTAATCACATAAGCCCCCCTCCACTCAATAATGTGTTTGGATTATGTATGTATTTATGTATTTCATTTATTAATTTAACATTTTAATTACTCAGGTTGGATGTTTAACCTTTGGTGTGGAAAATGTACATGCAGTTTTCAAAAGAGACCAACAGAAGATCAAAAAAAAACATGGATATAAAAGAGGATGAAGGAACTCTGTACTTTATCCATGCATTTATAGTCCTGCACTCAGAATGTGTTTAGCTTATTGCTTCTTTATTTAGATGTTTGAGGTTCACTGTGCAGAATGATGTTCATTCAGACTCTGACATTAGAAACAAATATGTACAAGAGAATTTTATGACATCACAACTAGTCTGAAAGCCAATCCTAGAAACTTGAAACCTCCAGTGTACATACACTGAGAATGGACTCTGACATACTGCACTTAATTTTGTGTATTACTTCTAATGACCTAAAAATGTTTTTCATATGGAATGAACGTTGAACGTTTCATTTTGTTCTTTTGAAGCATAGATTATACAGTAATACAAATGTTTTGTTTTACTACCTGTTCATGTGCAGCTGAGTGATCATAACACGTCATGTCTGTTTTAAAGAAGTTTTCCTCTGGATGAACTGTGGACACAGTGAAATCAGAAAGATCAGTCATAGAACTGTAGTTACACAGAATGAGCAGCAGGTGTCAAACTGTGTTAACCTCCTAGTCAATAGGTTTGTTCACTCAGTGTCTCAAAAATAGAAATGTAGATGTTAACACATGGACAATAAAATAAATATATATATATAAATATATATCATAGGAAGCATCAAGTATTGTGCAGTGAGTCTGTTTGGGAAGTCTCATCTAGGTGGTATCAGGTAGAATCCAGCTCTCCATGGACAGTAGCCTCCATTAACTGAGATCACCTGGAGCCATTTGATTTTTAAATTCAGGAAGAAAGAAAGAAATAATATCTCGGTATGAGTATAGAATAAAAGTATGTGAAATATCTGTATATTTTTCTGTATTTAAACACATATTAACTATACAATTGACTTACATATTCAGAGGGTATTTTTAATTTATTCACAAGAGAACATCAAACACTGAACACTGAGCATCAATAATGTTTTAAATAAAGACATGTAAATGAGAAACCTGTTGAAAAAACAGCAAAGTGCGAGGGCATTATGCTCACAATAAAACACTGTTGTATTACTTATGATCTATGGAACAACAGAACAGCGTGAAAAAAAGCATGTTCATTTGGTGACCTAGACATTATTTTTAGGTCATGATGATAATAATAATAATAATAATAGTAATAATAATATAATAACACAATAATCTGTAGATGTAATATGATAGGTTTGTACGATAGGCTGTGATACAATGTCAATATTCATAAAACACAACTGAATCAACAAAAGAACAGCCACTACCACAAGCTGTCTGTTTGAAAGTTCATCTGGAATTAAATAAAGTTACAAACCTCTACATTCTTTCTCAAGTTGGATGGCAACTTCATTTAAATGTAGGGGAGTCAGAAGTACAAAATTTGTCTTAAAAGTGTTGTGGAGTAAAAGTCATGTTAAAAAAAAAAAAAAAACCCTTTGGAAAAATACACTGAAGTACAGTATTCAAATAAATGTATTGACTACTGTTTTCATTGTGAAAGCTAAACATTGAATAGTAAATTTGTTTTGTCAATGAGAACCGAAAAGAAGACATCTAGCTGAATTTGATTTTACTTCCCAAAATCTAAATACAAGAAAAAAAACCTGTTTGTGTAAATGCACAAACAAAAAAAAAGAAAAAACAAACCTCGGTCATACTGAATATGAATGTGTTATGTAGACCTACTGAATCCACAGATAAATAAAAATGTAAATAAATAAGAGCTTTATTTTTAAATGAAAATGACATTACTTCCTGTTAAACAGAATACCCAGTTTTATTGGAGGTGAAGCAGATCTGAGGACAGACACCGCTGCAGTGTCCTCCTACACTGAAGCCGTCTGTCCTCAGTGTTGTGGTGAAGACGGAAGTAGTAGGAGGACTTCCCTCTGGCCAATAATTCATTCCTTGTGGACAGAGTTTAAGGAAAACACCTCCACCTCCTCAGACATGTCTACCGCCTACAGGAACAGGTGAGACACACACAAACCCTTGTTGTTTCAGGACGGATGGTCAGAAACTTGTGGTGCATCATTTAATATAGCAGCTAGCATCCTTACCGCAAAACTGACATTAACTTCAGTGTTAGCTAGCAGCAGCTCAGCTAACCAAACATATGCTAACTTTAGGTTTTAGACTGAAGCTGCAAGAAACACACACTTCGTATATGCTATTGTGAGTTTTCTCAGTTTGAGACGTCACATCTGGGCGTTTTAGGTGCTAACTGATCCAGCAACCTCATCGTTTTAAGTGGCTACGTTAGCTCCTTGTTAGCGCATCAGCTGACACATCATACTCTCATACTTCCTCAAGCCTTAGCCGTTTAGCAGCTAGCTATCATCCAGCTAACTGAATCTGCTGACAGTGTGTTTCTGACAGGGTGGAAACTAATGTGGATTATTTACAGTTGAACTGACGTTAAATGAGCTAATGACTGATTAGCCTGTTCAGAAAAATGTTTTAATCCATTCTCCATGGATTTGTCATTGTCTCAACTTATTTGTATTACAAACCACAGTGGAAATCTATATTGTTAATTATGAGGAAGAACAACTGAAAGTAGTTAGTTATATATGTTTTGAGCATCTCTTTTTATTTTAGATGTTGTTTTTATCCCGTCAAATATAAACCATCCCATTACTATCCTCCATCTCAGCCCATAGTTAACAGGTTCTGTTCTGGCTCATGATGAAGTGGTGATCTGTCCAAGTTTGATTAATATTTTCATATTCATCATGTGAATGGTAAATTTTGCATTTCAGTTTCACTGAAAAATTCCTCATAAAAATTAAGATGAGGCCTATACCAAACAAACGTGTTCCTTTACATCTGGAGAATATAATTTATAGGTTGCTGTGTCTCTGTAGCACCACAATGCTTCCTTTGTGGTCAGTTGTGACACATTTGAACTGAAGTGTGACACACTGAAGTCCCAGCTCCTGTGATGTGGATATTGCACTTGGCCATATTAAGATTTTGATAGTATTCTGATTTAATTGTTCAGCCCTAAATGAATGTAAATATGCAGATGGGTCTTAACTGAAAAAATGACAGATCTTATGGTAGATAATTCAATTTTTATTTCTATAGCACAAAATAACAGAGGTTATCTCAGGGCTCTGTTCATGTACAGCAGGTCTAGACTCAATAATATTATTACAGAGACCAACATTCACCCATGACCGGCTGGGATAGAATATGCGTTAGGTCAAATAATACAGGCTGTAAGCTTGTCAAATGATAAAAATACAAAGAATATGTTTTATTGACCACTAAATACTAGGTACAGTCAGTTATGGGAGAAATAAAAGCACAGATTCTCTCATTTTATTATGAAATACTGGATCATTTTACCTCTTATGGCCTTCAACAGTTTATTTGAGTTTATTTTATTTCAACAGTTGACATTTAAATGAAACCTTTAATGGAACCACAAAGGGCCTTAATTAGAATTTTGTGTCTAATCTTTAAAATTGCTACTTAATCCATATTGATATGATACGGTGAATTATTTCCCTCTGAGATGAAGCAGAGTTAAAGTATTGGTATTGATGATTATTAATCTAAACTCTTTCTCTAAACTTCCCGTCACTAAAGATTTATTCCAGAGAAAACAGACCATGAGTTAACAATAATGATTCTTCCATCACATTAGTGTGAGAGTTGTGCTGTTGTTACTGAGCAGTGATGCTGTCATTAAACTGGTCCTGACCTGGTCTTGGTTCTGGTTTCAGAATACAGGAGTTCAAAGTGGCCTTAAGTGAAGAAAACATAAACCTGAAGACCCTAAGGGAGCTCTGCTTCAATGGTAACTGTCACACCTCCATGTGTTTTGTCTTGATGATATTAGTGTAGTTTTATTATGTTGCTGTGTTGTGTTTGACCTTCTCTTTATTCAACTCAGGAATCCCATTTGAAGGAGGCATTCGAGCGCTCTGTTGGAAGGTAAGTCGTCCTGCTTCTGTTTCAGTAACGATATGTTTATACCACAATGAGCCTAATGCATGACCTTTTTCATATTCTTGACCTAAATGTCAGGGCTGGACATTGACACTGATCAGTGACTAGTATAAAGCTGTTTCAAATTTCAACATAATATAAAACAGTGTAAAATACAGGCCTAAGTTTTTAGCAAAACAAAGATGTGAAGCGCTTACAAGGCGTCGTCATAAGTCTCTCCCATACAGATACACATGGACTGTCAGACTTTAATGATCACTGAGCACAGACAGAGCGAGACTGACAGTCTGTCACTGATTCATCTGTTGGTGTTGACAGGACGTCAGACTGACAGCTGTGGACAGATGTTAGTTGCTGTTCACTCTCCAGCAGGGACAGACTGAATAAAGTAGAATCCACACACTGTTAAACCAAGTCACATTTTATGTATGCACACCAGTATCACAAATCACAGATCTTTGCCTCAAGGGGCTTAAACATCTGTACAGCATCTGGAATGAGGCATGACAGAGAGAGAGTTCAGGATGGTCAATGGTCCTGCACAGAGAGGGAGTGAGGAGAGGAGGAAAAAGGGAGGGGGGGGGGCACACTTTGAATGCTCATGTGCTTGAGGTGATAAACAAACAGAGGGTTAGAGAGAAATCCCATAGTTAGTACAACATGGACTCTACTGTACATACAAGGTTCTAGGTTTTAGAAGGGCAGACAGGTATGAAAAGCCTGCACATGAAGTCTGACCTGACATGGACAGAGAGACGAGAAACTAAAACTGGTGTAATATGGTCACATTCTCTGAATAATCAGGGCTCAGTGAAACAGAGGTGTGAATTAGGCTCCTAGCACCTGTCAGACTTTAACAAGTCACACAGTTGTGGAGAGCAGTAACTGAGTTACTGTGACATGAGCTAAATGGTGTCTGTGTCGGGCTGATGACCAGCACCCAGTTTGATCTGAATTTAGCAGCAGGATTTTGTGACACTCAGGCCTGTAATTAGATAACTTGAAAACGATCATGTGCCTTTACTTTCAAAGTCTGGATAAGTTCAGGGTGGGAGATCATGTGTGAGAGTAGTGGAAACCCTGGAGTTGACAAAGCCGTTTAAAGAACCTTTTATCGGGGCATCGTGTGGCGTAGTGGTCTAGGCGGGCGCCCCATGTGTAGAGGCCGCAGTCCTCGCTGCAGTTGGCCCCGGTTCGAGTCCCGCATCGGACGGCCTTTGCTGCATGTCATTCCCCCTCTCTCTGCCTCCCCATTTCCTGTCTCTCTCTACTGCACTATCAAATAAAGGCATAAAAAGCCCAAAAAATATACTTAAAAAAAAAAAGAACCTTTTATCCACCCACGTACACGCATACTCAAACATCAAGGGCAGACGATCCGTCATGCAAACCAGCTGGAGGACACTTCCAGATGTGGACAGGGAGGAGAGCTGCAGCCAGCTCAGATAAAACATTCACATTTCATGAAAACATATCTGACTCTTCAACAGGAACAAACCACATACAGAACACTACACTTCTTCTTTTATCTGAAGACTTTTAAACATAAAAACGTGGTTTGAAACCATGAACATATCCACTACTCCACACTAGTTTTTTAAACATTTCCTAAAGCTTAATTCAGAATGTACGTTGTGAGTCTAAAATAAATTTTAGTGGGTTTGAACACCAGGTGGTAATGATGCTTCTGTCAATGGGTGCTGCAGTGTGGGAGATGTTCACAACACATTTTGGGCAAAGCAGCATTTTTACATCTTTATTCTACAATAAAGAAGATTTGACTCCATGGACTTGTAGCATGTTGTGATGTGTGTTGTTGACTGGAGCTTGTTTCACCCTGTCCTCAGATCCTTCTTAACTACCTCCCTCTGGATCAGACATTGTGGGAGTCGTTCCTGAAGAAGCAGAGGTCAGTGGGGACATGTTACTGATCACACAGCCTGTAGGTTTAGCAGCCACTGCTTCACTTCTATTCGGTGGAACCTTTATTTAGTGTCACTAGGCAACCACACAATCACCTGCTATCAACCAGCACAGCTGATGACATTAGCTAATGTGGTTAGCTGATCAGAAAAGAAAAAGACACTCTCTTTAACTGTGACTAACCAAACCTGCTGCTGTTTATTATGATCTCAGTGTTTCCTCCTCCTTGTTTATATCTGAGCTGACAGAAAGGTTTTCACCTCAGCTTCTTCACACTGGACAGTGAATGTTAGATGAGTGTTTTTAATGCTAGGATATGAACAAAATAATTATTTTATTGATAAATTGATTAAATGTTTAGTCAATAAACGTTCAGAAAAAGTTGGAAAATAGAGATTATAGTTTCCCAGAAGCGTCTTCATGCTTGTCGGCTTAACCCATCGAGACCTGATGCATCCTCTAAAACCTTGAACTCGACCTGCTCTTAAACCTTTGTTTCTCTGAAACAGAAACATGAAATAAAAACCATCTGACACTTCTATTGTAAATCATTGGCCAGTACTATCTGCTTCTCCCACTGGTGGATGGTCCTGACTCCACCACCCCCCCTACCCCAAGTATCTGTTTTCCTCCTAGACTGTAAAAAAAAAAAAAAGGAGGAGAAGGGGAAAAATATTAATACCTAACACCCAACTGGGATGAAAGGGAAAAAGAAAGAAATTAAAAATGTGTATATATACATGTATATATATATCTACTGTAAACATATATAGAAGGTTTGACTGATGGGTTCTCTCACAGGGACGTGTACTCCCAGTTCTTAAAGGAAATGATCATCCAGCCCGGCATCGCCAAAGCCAACCTGGGCCTGTCCAGAGAAGATGTGACCATGGAGGACCACGTGAGTCCAGTCTCCTTTTGTCCTGGTGTTCACTAAGATGAGGCCTGAGTGAATGAAGGGTCTGCTGTGTGAGGTAGAGTGTACCTCAGTGACTCGGTGTGATTAACACACAGCTCTTATAGAGGCAGTGAGCAGACTGTTCTTTTCTGATGTGACTGTTTAACTGAGCAGCAGCTCTACAGCTCCTGAGACTGTACGACAGCTGATGTTAAGATTCAACACTAACACACAGCAGAGAGAGGAAAAGTCCAGACACACTGTTTAATGTTGTGTTATGGTAAATATTTAACTGTGACTGTGTAACTGCTCCGCACACAGCTGATTACAGTCACATAACTTTATACTGTGTGACAGTCCAACCTTCAACAACCTGCCAGCAGTTTCTCCTGCAAGGCTCCAGAAAAAAAAAAAAAAAACTTGAATTCATCTGGGTTATAAAAACAACTAATTGAGGAAAGATTTTGTATTTGTGGTGTATTAACAGTGATTATAAAGAGCATAATTTTAAATTGAAGTCTATGAGAGGAAGGATTCATCTCAGTTCAGACCACAGACTGTAAATAAAGATGGACGTATCCTCTGTGACGTCACCCACAGGTTTCTGAAGAGCAGTTCTGAGGCTGTAAACATGTTTATTTCTGCTGGAAAGTTGGACATTTTAACATGGGAGTCTATGGGGACTGACTCACTGTTGGAGCCAGACTCTAGTGGCCATTAGAGGAACTGCAGCTTCTGGTTCTTCAGTGTTGGCTTTCTAAAGCTCGCTGCTCTGACATGCAGCGACAGACTTCATTCAAACTGTAAAATGCTCTTGAGACTTCGACCTTTCACAGTCGTGATCGGTGTCATGATAGGTTGATGCTCTTTGACAGAATTAAGACCTAAAGTTGACAGTTGTCCAGCTGTTTTCATCAGTCGGTCATGTGATCACCCAGACTGTGGCCCTGTGGTTTTTCTAGCCCAGGAGAAATTTCTAACCTACTCTCACGCTATAAACTACGAGTTTATACAAAACCTTAAAATGAAGCTACAGGCCTCTTCTCTCTCAGAATGTCTAAACATCTAAACATCAGTAGTTACAGGTCTTCACATATAAGCTTTAATACACAGGTAGAGCACTGTCCCACTCTCATTCACTGCTGTATAAACTGCACACTGACTGCCACTCACAGATTCTGCCTTGATTTTAACACTAAATATGAAACACACTATCAGCTCAGCTCTCACTGCAGCTGATAATGTAAACACTTCGTTCATACGTGGGACAGATTGTGTCTGACTGGGGAAGAAACTGAATCTGTCTCTGTTTTGATTTGAACTTTTTCAGCCTCTAAATCCAAACCCAGACAGCAGGTGGAACACCTACTTCAAAGACAATGAAATTCTGCTGCAGATTGACAAGGATGTGAGGTATTACTCTATCCCTTTGTTCTTGTTCTAGTCTGTGATTATAGAAACACCACAGCCTGGCTGTATGTAGAAGAAATACATTTCTTCTGACCTATTGAAGGGATCCAGGTAGCTGAAAAAAGTGTTTGCATGTTTCCAGGCGGCTGTACCCGGACATGGCGTTCTTCCAGCGCCCCACCGAGTACCCCTGCCAGCTCATCTTGGACCCTCAGAATGATTATGAGACGCTGCGTCGACGAGTTGAACAAACCACCCTGAAGGCTCAGACTGTGAACCGTAACCGCAGTGGAGTCACCAATGTAAGTGACTGTTTCACTGTATTTCAGGGGGTCCTATATATTAGAGGGTCCAGAGAGGCAGCCCTCTCCTTCCCTCCAATAAAAGGGTTTTTAATTTGGAGGGACTTTTATTCAGGGAGAGGTTAATATTTTTGTACAACATCCAGACCGTTTCAGGTGGAGTCTGGAGGAGGGAGGTCCTGGGCTTGGCAGGATTTTGATCTAGAGAATGAAAACAATGTTGTACGTAGCTGCTGATGATGAATGATTTCTTATTTTTACACTAGTCGACTAGTCTACATTTAAATTTCAGTGTAATGGACAGAGATTAGTCTTTAGGAATGTCCTGAGAAATTGAAGGATAATCAAATTTGACTTCATAATTTATGAAATATAAATTCACTTTCAGCGCCTGCTGTCACACGGCTGTCCAACAGATCAGCTTCACAGAAAGAGAAACTATTAGATTATTGTTTTCAGGTTACTGCTAATGTCCAGTTTTCTTTCATAGGGATTTAACATTGAAATCTCTTCTTGTTTTTCCTTGTATTCCCTCAGTAGCATTGTTTTTCAGTTAGACTGTATCACTGTACTTTGTCGTAAACATTGTCTGCTTGGTTTGGAGAGCTGGTCACTTCCTGGTAACCTGAATCTGTTCTCTCAGGTGAGCTCTCCTGGAAAGGCCTTAAACCTGTATCCATCTAATGAGTATGAAGTGCTGCCCAATGGGAGTGAAGCACACTGGGAGGTGGTGGAGCGCATCCTCTTCATCTACGCCAAACTCAACCCTGGGATCGCCTATGTGCAGGGCATGAATGAGATCGTCGGGCCGATTTACTACACGTTTGCCACGGACCCCAACAGTCAGTGGAAAGGTCAGTGACCCCTGAGCTGAACATCATTCACCGTGTTTCACCCGTAAGGAATTAAATGTAACCCTGGTGTGATTCTGCGTCACTGTTCAGAGCACGCTGAAGCTGACACCTTCTTCTGCTTCACCAACCTGATGTCGGAGAACAGAGACAACTTCATCAAGAGCCTGGATGACTCCCAGTGTGGCATCACCTACAAGATGGAGAGTGTGTACTCCATGCTCAAAGATAAAGACATGGAGCTCTATCTCAAGCTGGTGAGGTCGAGGCTTCGTGCCCATTGTTTGCCCGTTCTCAGATGCTTTTAGGGGCATTTAAGTTTTAAACTGTCTCCAAACCTCAGTGATATGAATCAGAAATCAAGCTGTCAGTTCAGACCTTATGTTTTCAGCTGTAACAGCCACTGGTTCCAGCTGTGTTCCCTCTCTTTTACAGCTGTGGACTCTGTGTGACCACAGCAGCTCAGTCACAGCTCCTCTCTTGGTTCTGCTGTCTGCCCATGACAGCTCTATGCTGCTGGAGCAGCTCGGATCTCTGACGCATGAATTCACTTGAGATTGTAGATCTCGGTGATGAGACCAAAAAATGGAATCATAATAAAACTTTTCTCGAGGTTGCCGTGTAAACATGTTGGTCGTGACTGACAACATGTTGCGTAATGCAGATGGTGGAGCGGCTCAGACCCTAAAATAGGTCTGATGTTTGAATTAGCATTCTAACAAATGATTATTTCCTTGATTGATTATTTATTGATTATTTGTTCACAGAGCTCAGTGACTGAAACCTAGAGATAAATAGTTTACTATCAAACAAGACAAAGAAAGGTGAATCCTCACGGTTGAAAATCATTCAATAACTCAGAGTTGAGGAAGAAAGTGAGATGGAGGCAGAGTCTGAGCCTCATAAAGGATAGGTTCACATCTTCTGTCTTAAAACAACACTCACAACAACTTGTACAGTGTTTAGTTTACTTTTTCTGTCAGGAGATCCCTTCTTATGTCACTGCTGTCTAAGTTCCTGTCTTAAGGGAACAAAACCCACAGTCCTCATTCTATGTAAAAATGTATTCAAATATGGATTTTCATTTTGAATTCTTTCTGTGTGACCAACTCTCGTTTACAGACCAATAACCGTTAACCAACGAGATTAAAATGTACTATTTAGAAAAGACGAGTGTCCGTAACCCTTTAAAAAATACTAATACACAGGGGTTAATGTGGACCGCACCAATCCAGAACTGCATTAAGCCACCTTTGATTAATAAGTGAATACATCTGGAGTCTGAGAGTGAGACAGACGAGCACACACAGAAGCAGGAGACAAGCCCCTCCCACAGATCGCCACACAATGCGATGGTCCTTTTCTCTTTATCTAGCTCTACGTGTGAAGCTGCTCACCTGACACAGAGTCAGACTGGCATTAAACCTCAAACTAAAGTGAACAGGTTCAGTGCTCAGCAGAGCAGACAGCTGGTGTCCTGGTTTTTATTCAGACACAGCAACATGTGGACGTGATGTGGGTCGGTCTGTTAACTGTGACACCTGCGGTGGAGAACATCTGCTCAGATGCTTCTGATGTCCCAGGATATTTAACTGTTTAATGGATAAGATTAATATGTCAAATTCTTATTATGGGATAATGGTTAATTATGAACAACACTAAAAGTTCAACTGAAGTTCATATGTGTCCTGAGCTGCCTGGGTTAGTGTAATGAAGTGTCTGTTTTTAATGGTACAGATCTTCCTCAGCTCTGGAGGTCAGTGATTAAGTTTTTAGTGCAGTCTTCATATAATAGTAAAATGTCCCGACTGCTAATGAACAGTAACCTTTGTAAGTCCTCCAGTCATGTGAGGGTCCTGTGTGTCCTCTGAACAGCTTCCGTCAAATTCAGTGACTTTCTTTTTCCTCGTGTGTCCTCTCAGGAAGAGCAGAACATCAAGCCTCAGTACTTCACCTTCCGCTGGCTGACCTTGTTGTTATCTCAGGAGTTCCTCCTGCCAGATGTCATCCGCATCTGGGACACCCTGTTTTCTGACGAGGACCGGTTCCACTTCCTGATCCTGGTCTGCTGCGCTATGCTGGTGTGAGTTTCTCAGACTCTGTTCCCTCCTGCAGCAGCGACTCTGACTCTGTATGAGAATCATGGCTTATTTTCTGTGTGTTCACAGACTGATCAGAGAGAACCTACTGGCAGGAGACTTCACAGTCAACATGAGATTACTGCAGGTGAGACTTATTAACGACACACAGTGAAACATATTCACACAGCTGAGATGAACTGACACAGACTGATGTATCTCCCTGATGCCCCTGCAGGATTACCCCATCTCTGATGTCCACACCATCCTGACCAAGGCCAAAGAGCTGCAGGACAACTCCTAACCTGTCCACCCTGTCCCCCTGCCTCCCGCTCTGACGTGGTAGGTGGGAGCTCAAACATTACAAACATTGTCATGTCAAACGTGTCATGGGAGGATCGATGAAGACCCTGGACGGATGAGCTGGGGCAACCAGCACTCTGCTTTTTAACTTGATGTGTGATTGGTCAGTGGGGGCTGCTGTGAAAAACTGGAGGACGTGCTGAAACAAATGCCTCCTCAAAGCAAGCAGGAGAGGCCACTTGCTTCCTGGTGGATTGTGGGTAAGGGCTGCCTCGGTACACGGTCCTCCTCCTCTCACAGCCGTCTCTCCCACGGAAACATGTTGTGCTCAGATAACTGTCTGAGGCAGAGGGAGCCACATTTAACTTACACTACCGATGTTAGTCTGTCATGAAGACCTGGTTCCAGACCTGGAGCCTGAGAATTTGACATAAATCCCACTGCGATCATGTGTGTAGAGACGGAGCGTTTAAATGGGTTGAGCAATAGTGTGTGTTTTTTAATTTTTAAATGTTTTTTAATGTCAGAAACATGTTTGCCTTAGCTGTTCAATGATGACAGTACAGTAATGACAGTATTTCTGGGTTTATTTCCTGTCTGGTTAAACATGAAGTGATGGGTCTGTTGGATGTTGTATAAGTAACCTTCAGAGAATCATGACTTCCTGGGCATCATGTCTCAACAGAGCCGCCCAGTCCAAATGGAAATAAAAGTCCTTTTACTTTGAAAGAATCAGAGGAAACTGTGGAGCTTTACACACTGAACATTCTCCAACCTGGGTTTACATGTGTTACATAATAGTAGTTTATCTTGAGTAATTTATAATGTGGCACGGAGAATCGTTATTTTACTGACTCTAACAGACATTAGTGTGATATGACATCAGTGGGTTAACAGATGTTTTAGTTGATAAAACTATTTTAGTGTTTTTTCCTTTTTGAGAAATATAAAATGTTTCTCTACAATTTCCAAAGAAGCTGAAGCTCTGATTTTTAAACACAAACACGTTTATAAAATTATCTAAAATTGCCAAATTTAAATTCTGAACGATCTGAACAGAACAGACCTTAACTGCACATGACACACAGTCAGATAAGTCCTGTTCACACCTGTTCACACCTGTTCACACCTGGGGGACCTGTGTCAGGGAGGAGACCAAGGAGCAATAGTCAGTGCACCAGAGCTGTTTGCTGCTCCAGCCGCCTCCTCTTCATTTACATGGCTCAACCTTTTCAAGTTAACTAGGTAGGTCTATTAAAATCACTGTGTATGTTATTTTTACTTTGTCTCTAGTGACCACTTGTGATTACATTCCTCCTGCTTCATATATAAATAAACACACGTGTCGGTGTTTTTAACCAGTCAGACTTTTCGGTTCATGATGAAACTGTGTTGGGACTAACCAGACTGTGTCAGGAGACGTCAGTAGAGTAGTTGAGTAGAATGTGGACACGTGGTCCAGACCAGCTCCTAATGTGGTCTGAGTGATTAGATCTCAAATGTGACCTCAATGTGCTCTGGGTGCGTTCATACCTGAACTTAGAGCTGACCACTGATGATCAGATGAAGACAAATTTGAACGGGTCCGAACAGGTCCGAACAGGTCCGAACAGGTCTGAATGGGCCAGGGCATGTTAAAAAGCTTACTGTTTAGTTTGAACCTCTTGTCTCTATTAGATTAAAACGTGAAACAGTGGAGTGGACTGAACACAGATCAGCTGTTGTTCTGAACTCAAACCTGCAGCTGTTTGTTTAAGGAAATAAAACACTTTTTAACTCTTGGTTAATATCTAGACTAGTCCTGTGGGTTAAACATACAGATTAACCTCTTGGTTCATTTTCAGTGTGAAAAAGCTCGTGTTGATTCCCCCCTCTTTATTCAGTTCATCACGTGATACAAACATATAATCTGTGTGGCAGGTTGGTCATGGCTTCATTAACTACAGATTAATCTTAAACCTACCACAGCTGTAACATCCAGTAACCAGCTGGTGCCAAGTTAACAGGTGAATCTGTGGAGGTATCTATACTTTGACCTCATTGACTCTCAGTGGTGTGAAGGACTCAGATCTGTGATGACCATGAACCTGAACCAGGATGAAACAGGAAGTCTTGATCTCATCTTGTAGATAGTTCAGACTTTTCAGACATGACCCTTCACACAAGCCCAGAACAGTAAGAGACACTGTTTCCAGGGCAACTGAAGAATTTCTGTAATGTATGATTTTTTAAAATAATTTTTATAAACACTCCTCTGAAGTGGGATGGGGCATTAAAACTCATGATTTACCCCGTCGGATTGTTCTGCCACAGAAGATCAGACTGGACCACCCTCTTCACACACTATTGAATTGTGGTCTTTAATATTGTGGAGGGCTGTGTGTGTTTGTGTGTAACATACAGTGTGTAACAGTGCAGTGCTTTGAAGGTGTTTTAATAAGCTGCTCAAAGATCACGTTTATCTGAAGAGCTCTTTCTTTAAAACTGAGGAGGATATTCTGAACTGTGTCATGCACTGCATCACATCACGTAACCAATCAGAACTGTTGCATTAGACATCAGATACAGGAAACAGGAAGTTGAGAAATCTATTCAGTGTTTTCAAATGTGAAACCGGTAAATTCCAGTGAGTTGGTCAAAAGCTGTTTTATTTTTAATGCCACATTTTATTAAAAAATTCATTCTATCCACCATTCTTTATATAAAACTCTAACTGTAAATCATCCAAGAGGCTTAGAGTCAAATGATGGATCATGAGTTAATATTCAGTCCATAGGAGGCAGGACCTCAGACTTCAGGATGATTTAAACACCAAACTGTAAACTGAATAAAAACAGTTTGGAAGCTCTGACCGTCAGAGAAGCTGAAGAAAAGAACAAAACCAGAAGTGACTTGTTAATCCCCTCGATCGGTTGTGAGCCCAGGACTAACACAAATAAAACAAAAATCCATCAGGGTGTAAAATGTGTGCAAATGACAGAGTTTCAGCTCAGAATTCAGCTCTCTGAGTGTAGGAGAAACCAACATATGTCATATCTCATGTCACATGCTTTGAGCCTCATTCAGATTGAAATAAGAATAATGGAGACTTCATTAACGTGGCAGTTGTACATCAGTATAGTAAAAACTGTGTTGGAGATGAGACCTTTAAACTCCAAGTTTCCAAAGTTTATGTGTTCAACAGTAACTGGACAGATTACATGAAGCTAAACTAAGTCATAATATTTAATAATAAGTGGAAAATCCTCTGCAGTCAATGACTCTACTGGTAAACTCACATTAAAGCTGAGACTTGGCACTTTAAATGTCCCATATTTTCCTCTTCTCTGTGTTTTATTTGAAGTGTTGATCCACAAGAAGATATATTTGTGGTTTTAAGAACCAAAAACCATCGCAGTGTAGTTTCACATCTCCTCTCTCAGGCTTCTCTCTGGAGCTCTAGTAACAACCAGAAGTCCTGACGGCGGGGTTTAAGGCTCAGTTTCTGAATACAGGCTGTGTGCATTTCTCTGTGGACTGAGGCTTTGACACTTTCACAGTATTATAAAAACCTAGTCTATAAATAAATCCATAATTACAAAGAGAAAACTTTTTTTCAGAAATGTATGCAAATTATCAGAAATCAAAAACGGAAATCTCATTTACTGAAGTCTTCAGACCAAAGTCTTCTATCACAGTGATTTTATATCACAGTAACACATTGATTGTTCTATAAATTCAATTACAGTATGGTTTAATATAACCATACTGTGCTGTCCATGTGACAGAAGTTGTTTCTGTTTCAGTAACGAAAAGCAAACTGGAGGAATTATCAGTCATAACTTCCATAATAATTAAATGTTGTGTTTGATTTCCAGGAAAATAAGATCTGTAATAAGAAACGTAACAGAGCTTTAGAAAAATATGCCTTTTAAAGAGCTTAATTTGAGAAAAATGAAATAAAAAGTGAAGCTTTTGTTTCTTTTTTTCTTGTTTAACTCCATTTCACATGTGAACAGTCTCATTAACGTTCACATGTGAAAGAGTGGAGAGACACAGTCATATCACCAGCCCTGTGATCTGTGTCCAGACAGACGAGTCCAGAATATTCTGTTCAGTTTGAAAAGAGCGGGAAAACAAATAGTTTGTGCCTGACAGTGTTTTCACCATGTGTAGAAGTGTTGAATCTTTGATGGACTGTTACTAATGAATCCACATGATCCTCCTGTAATGTGTATTTATTTCTATCCGTGCGTGTGTGTGCTTGTGTGTGTGCGTGCGTGTGCGTGTGTGTGTGTGTGTCTCTCTCTCTCTATACTACCGGAGTTATTTGCATGTTTCCACTCTTTTCTAAGCACAGTTTTGTATCGTCTTTGTGTTACACTTGTACATATGTTTTTACATGTTTGCAGACATGCATTAAAATGAATGATGGTATTAAACAAACGGCTCCTCGTTGTGAAGCGGTCTCATTAAACCAGATTCAACCAGATTACGCCTCGCGTTTGTGTGGAGGTGGCTCCGCGTTTCCCCCTGTGGCCGCTGGGGGCAGTGATGAGCTCCTGTCGGCCTGACGTGAAGAAGACGTCAGAACGGACCTCCTCGGCGGGGCTGTGTGAACCGGTTCAGAGAGGTGGTCCGTGTCTGTTTGGAAACGGTATTACTCGGTTTTAGAGACGGAGAGACTGAGGGACCAGGACTGGGTGTTTTGTTCTGGTTTACTCCCTGTACAGCTGTTTCACTGACCTCGGAGCCGGTGTGGTTTTCCATAAGCTGCTGCAGGTCAGTACTTACTGCTGTCTGGGTTTACTTCTCTCTGCACTTTCTCCATGAAACTGTCATTAAAATAGACAGTTTTCATTATCGCTAATAACTTCTCTAATGGTAATTAAAAGTTCTGACTTCACAAGGACAAACAGTCCTCAAGTTTAACTTTATTATTGTCTTTAATCCTTAAATCGACTGTATTAAAGTTTATTAGCTGTTGTGTGAAGTGATGACGTCAGCATTTGCCGTTAATAATAATAATAATAATCCGGATCTTTAGAAGAAAAATCTGATTCCACATACCACATAGCTGTACTTGTAATTAATACTGAGTAACAGTGCTGATGATGACATCAGCATCTCATTCAACATGTAACTAACAATAAAATTCACCCAAATAACAAAGTGAAATTTCCCGGACCAACATATACCTGGATCCTTGGCCCGAGTCTGGCCCATATACTTCCACATCTGGGCTGATTCTGGCTGTTATCCTCCAGTATTGTCTGTCAGCTGGAAGATTTTCTGTGTGCTGCCAGAATTGGTCCAGATGTGCAAGTAGCATCTGACAACCATGCTGTATATGAACCAGATTTGTACACAGGGTCTGAAGAAAACAAGCATGTGGCCCAGGCCGGATTTATTTTGCTATCTGGAACACAACTACAATGGGTCTGAGTAGAGCTCAGACCTCCACCAAGACCAAACAGTCCTACACGTGGATCTGCACCAAACTGTACAAACTCATAGATCTCGTCACCATTAATATGTCTGATTTTTTACATCAGGAGCCAAACTTTATTCCCTGAGAAATTAATTAAAGTTTTGATTAGTGTTCTATCATGAAAAGGGATAAAAGATTCTTGGATCTGCCCTTTTAACTGAATCAACACCAAAATCTACCGGGTTCTTTACTCGTCCGTGTCCCATCCGTCCACCACGTCTGGTGCAAATCAGTTCAGTAATCTTTGTGAAGTCCTGCAGACAAACAAACAAACATACAAACAAACAAAAAAACAGAACCTCCTTGGTGGAGGTAACAATCTGACAGAGCTTGAGAGGATCAGCAGAGAAGAACAGCAGAAAATCCTCAGATCCAGATGTGTACAGCTGGAGGCTGTAATCACTGACAAATGAGCTTCAACTGAGTACTGAGTGAAGAGTCTGAATACTTATGTCAATGTGATATTTCAGTTTTTACTTTTTAGTAAGTCTGCAAAGAAATTCTAAAATTCAGTTTTATCATGGTCATTATGGGATATTGAGGGTAGATTGATGAGGAAACATGGATATAAATGATTTTATCATAACAGTGAAACATAACACATGAATGATAATAGATTCAGGTCGACCTGACAGTGACAAGTCGACAGGTCGACCTGTTGTCCACGGATCAGGTTCTCTGTAGAGAGACCAGCGGACAGACTGAGGCCACGTCATCTGACTGAGACTTAAACCTGGTTCCTCCACAGTGCCGAGTGAGAACTGTTCATGCTCTGTTCATCAGTGTCTGCTGTCATAGGTTGACTGTTGATGTACTGCTGTGAATTGTGACTGTCTGATGAAGAAGATCCTCCATAACTGATGAATGATGCATCAGTTTCGGACTAACTGTTGTCTGTCTGCTGGATTAGTGGACCCACTCTGCTGTGTTCGGCCTGCTGTGGTCACATGTTCACCATGAAGAGCTTTGTGTGTCACAGTTCAGCTCTGGACCTTTTGAAATCAGTCTGTCACTTTAACATCTCAGGTTTTCACCCTGGTTCTTACACTTTCACAGAGACAGATTACCTGAAGCTCCTGTGATCAATATTTTATATCAACAATAATGTGAATAAGAGTCATCACTCTGCAGTTCCCCTCAGCTCTACAGATGTTTTTAGTTTTGGGACAGTCTTTATGACATTATACAGATTTTATTTTTGAATCTCTGTTTGTTGCATTTTTTTAAATGATGAGCTTACAAAAACACACGTGATGCAGTATTTTACACTGTAATAGCCCAGTGCACATATAGAGGAGGTGTGGACTCCTTTTAATATAGTATCCCAAGTCATGCTTTCACCCAGGTCCTGCTCCCATCTCTGTCTAATGATGGTGAGTGAGGAACAGCGCCCTGTACAGTTTACATATTAAGCCTTTAAATGATTGAAGAGGTGCTAATAAGTTCTTTAAAGTGAGGGAAGTGTTTCCAGACAAAATCATGCATCTGCATATCAGAAAAAAATGTGAATATGACAGTATAGACAGGTTTCTGTCTGCAGGTCTACGTTTGAACAGGGAGCCCAGGTGTTTCTGTGAAGTTAAAGTCGGTACCTGTGGTGTACAACAGTGTCACACTCTTCTCTAAACTGGGTTTCCATCATGTAGGTCTGTCCGATGAAGTACTGCAGTACTCGGGGTGGGGTCCGTGGATGGGACTTCGGGGACGTGCTGTTCTCGGGGTACGCTCCAGATGGGGGGATGTTCATGCCAGAGAGTGTACCTTTGCTGCACCCAGATACCCTCAGGAGCTGGAGGGGGCTGCCCTACCCCAGACTGGTGGTGGAGGTTTCCTCACTGTTCATCCCCGCTCAGCTGATCCCCAGACAGGACCTGGAGGGTGAGCTGGAGGAATCCTCGCCGGCATCACTACATGTAGCTCAAAGGTCCCATAATATCTGCTTGTGAATAAAGAATTTAGCATTTAGAATTATGAAATTAAGTAGATATTCAAGAGCGCCATCATTTGGGGTATCATAGTAACAAATAATATCTTTAAGGTTGAAGGAGTAGAGAGAGTTAGCAGCTTCAAAAAAGTGAGTTTGATTTCACACTCAAAAAATAGGTGAGAAATTGTTTCTAAATCATGTTTATAAAAGGTACAGGGGGAATTAATGTCTGAAAATTTGGCAATAGGATAGCTAGCAGGGTATACTGTATATTATGTATATTTTAAAATGAGCCTTGATATACTGTATTTAAAAGCCAAGCCCTTCTCCAGTTTGCATTGTCAATTTTAGATCAACAGAAAAACGTGCCTCTTGGTGCCGCTTTATTCTTTCTTTGGCTTGGGGCGTGGCTGAGAGCAGTTACTGAAACCTCAATGATTTTTTTACCATG
Organism: Seriola dumerili; assembly: GCF_002260705.1. NCBI lineage: Eukaryota > Metazoa > Chordata > Actinopteri > Carangiformes > Carangidae > Seriola > Seriola dumerili. Next base: position 2,291,104 of record NW_019174336.1, read on the forward strand.
AAAGAAACATGTAAAATTGTACATAACATACATTCAAACATGGTCGCACACATGAAGAACATTAAGAACAATCAGTGAATAGTACGAATGTCCTCCTCTCCCTCCCTCAGTCCTGGTGGCTGAGGCCCTGTCTGGGTTCTCGGTGCCTGAGGTGATCCGCGTAGCTCGACTGAAGGAGGGTCTGTCGCTCCTGGAGCTCTTCCATGGAGAAACCCTGGCCTTTAAGGACCTGGCTATGACCTGCACCGTGCGTTTCCTCGACTACCTCCTGCGAAAGAAGAAGCACAGAGCCACTGTTCTCGTAGGTGAGAGGCTGCACCTCAACCAGTCTTCTCCTCTGGTCGGAGACACAAAGAATATTTACATAAATACTTGAGGTGATGATTTATCCTAACTGCCAAACTTAAACTCGCTCCACCTGTTCCTGTCCAGGTACGTCAGGTGACACAGGAGGCTCAGCCATCCACAGCGCTAAAGGTCTGTCTGGGCTGGATGTGGTGGTGGTCTACCCCCGAGGACGCATCACTCCGGTCCAAGAGAAACAGATGATCACCTGCCTGGAGGATAATGTCCACGTGTTTGCAGGTAAAAAGGACAGTGGTGGTTCTTTACCCACAATGCCACGAATCTTTGTCTCAGTGACGTCAGGCGTGTTTGTGCTGCTCCGCCTCTGCAGCCGACGGCAGCTCAGACGACATCGACCAGCCTCTGCGCCGTCTGTTCGCCGACCAGGAGCTGGTCAAGTCTCACGGCCTCATGAGCCTCAACTCAGTGAACTGGTCCAGAGTCCTGATCCAGCTGGCCCACTTCATCTACGCCTACCTGCAGCTGAGCGGGCTGGAGCACACCGAGGCTGACGCTGCCCTACCTGAGCTGGAGGTGGTGGTGCCCACGGGGGGGGCAGGAAACATTGCAGGTAGGTGATTAAACCAGACACTACACACACACACACACACACACACACACACACACACACATACACACTCTTATCTTCACACTAGAATCAGAGGTTTACTGGAAACGAGCTGCTGTGTTTGTTTGTTTGTGTGTGTGTGTGTGTAGTGTGAATGATTAACTTGATTAATCAATGAATTAGAGCCTAACTGAAAGACTGAGGACATGTTTCAGGCAGGACACACTGACATCTTACTCCATTGGTCCTTCTACAGCTCCTCAACACCTGCTGTGCCTAGATATGGTAGTTAAACTATGATTGGACAATCCCTCTTGTGAGGAAGGGTCTTTGCCCAGTCAATTATCAGAATCAAGTCCATTATTGTTGAGTTACTGCTTCCGCACTAATTTCTACAGTTTAACGCAACTTCTGCCTCTAGGGGTCTCAATCAAAACACTAACAAAAGACGAGGTTGGGTGACGTCATGATATAGCGTGTTGTCTTCACAACCATCACCATAAGCTCCTCCCGGTTTGGATTCCTTCAGTGTCAGTGGTTCAGGAAATCAAACAGACCTGGTGATTCTAACTGTTAAAATCACTGAATGAAGCAGTTTGACATTTAAAGTCAGAGTTTGAGCGACGCTGTACGGAGGACAGAGACTCAGGGAAGAGCTGGAGCTGAGATCGATGCTAACCTTTGTTCTGATTGTTCCTCTGAAAACTTATGAAGCAGACGTTCAGCAGGTTTTTACCAGCAGCTGAATTATCCACAGAGGTGTCCTCCTCTCCACAACAAACATTTCCTCAGCTGGTTTCTCTGATAACTTCAGATCCAGACGTCCGACGACTAAAATCCTTCATCTGGTTCAAATATAGAGCTGAAAACCACCAAGGTGGAAAAAGTGTATGTGGCTTAAAACTAGATAAAAGTCAATGTTGAGCTTCTGTCAGACAAACACACTGACACATGATCATAGAGGATATGATGTCACTGACAGGCGACCAATGAGACGTTACCATGATTAAAATCACAGATTCCTCTGGTTTGAGAATTGAAGGAAACATCTGAGATGATGTAAGAACACAACTCAACAACATATAGAACACAGGTCCAGTTGTTTTAAAAGTTACAGATTACAACTTTAATAGATGTTTATAGTAAATGTTTGCAGGAACAAAGACGTTAGTCTAATCACTGATTCGTTCAGTTTTGTGCCGTCATGAATTATTTGGGACTTTTGTCTATGATGTCCATGTGGAGGACGATACATCTACCCTGCAGAGACGTCCTCCTGCCTGAAGCACAGGCTCAGTGACAGAGTCAGGACACACAGACTGACCCTGTCTCTTCTTCTCTGTCTGCGTCTCAGCTGGCTTCATCGTAACGCAGATGGGTGTACCTCTGAAGCTGGTGGCCATGGTGAACTCTAATGACATAGTCCACAGGACGGTGACCTCTGGTGACTTCTCCATGACAACTGACGTCACACGGACCCTGGCCCCTGCTATAGACATCCAGGTAGTACACTCACACAGTCACAGCTGCTGATACCTGTGAGAGATTCACAGACGTTCATCTGCCCATGGACTGAAGGGAATGTGACCTATTTTAAAAAGTATTATTAATGTTTATTTACCACCGGATTTATTCTGTTAACAGTTTGACTGTGATCACATCAGGTGCCGTCAGATTTGAAGATGTCCAATAATCCTGATCAGTACAGCTGCTTTTCATTACAAACACCAGGGTTTTGAAATGACATTGAGTTTAGGTCTGTTTATATTTATTTATTCTTTTATTTGGTGAGAGCTAAGAAGAGTTGTCAGAGGACACTCTTTCTGAGAGTGAGATGAGAAGATTGACATGATTCACTCGACTGTGTTAAGCACAGAGCTGATTAGCATGATTAGCCTACTTTTGTGTAGAGACTGGAGGCAGGGGGAAGCAGCTAACGTGGCTCTGTCCGAAGTTCGAATACACACCTCTAAAGCTCGGTAACTAACACATTGTATTGTACGTGTTTGATCTGTATCTATATCTATGTGCCCAGCATGTGAATGAACCTGTTATGCTAATTCTGCCTGTCACACTGTGAGATATCCATGTATAAAGGTGACATGTAGAGCTGTGGGTGGGGGAGAAGGTTCAACCTCTGAGGAGCACCCATCTGATCAGTAACGTATTGAAGTCAGCACAGTAGATATTTCCTGAAACACCAAAGTGTGTTTGGTGTCATGGTGGCATCAGAGGAAAGACAGGGCGCTTACCAAAAACATCAGGGTTCATCCACTGGGGACAGTGAACTTCTGCACCTGTGCTTCATGTCTGGCTGGCTCGTGGTTGAGATATCTGGTTCTGGACCAAACTGTTGGACGGAAGGACTGACCGTCCACCCACAGAGGGCGGGGCTTCAGGTTCTCATGGCCACTGTGCGTGTGAGGTGGTTACGAGTTAAACGTTGTGTTACTCCTGATGCTGTGTCTCCCTGCTGGATTGTAGGACCCGTACAACATGGAGCGGGTGTTCTGGCTGCTGCTGGACGGAGACGGAGCTTCAGTGAAGAACATGATGGAGGAGTTTCAAAACACACACAGACACACTCTGCCTGAAAACCACCACAAGCTGGTACCGGCCGTTCTACATTCACTGCACCTGATGTTCGCATCCAGGTGTGCTCTTCCTCTGCGTGTCTGAGACCTCATTTCATCGACCATCTGCTTTATTTCCAGCTGTCACAGGTTCTATCCACTGGATCAGTGAGTGATGACGGGATCCTGGAGACCATGAGGAGATGCTGGGAGGAAAACCAGTACCTGCTGTGTCCACACACAGCTGTGGCTGTGTGGCATCACTACCGCTGTCCTCACAGCCCTGGACTCAACAGGTCAGACATACTGTACTCATCAGTGTAGTCACATACACACACAGCTCTGTCTTCAGTGGAAGACGTGAACCAGCAGGGGGAGGCTGGGGGCCGTGTAGGAGAAAGATGTCCGTGTTAACTTAAAGAGAGAAACACAGTCCATCATGATGTCTTATAGAAACAATTACTCATCAGTTTATCTTTGTTATTGTGGGAATCTTTGGTCATAATTATGGAGATAGTTCTATCACCCAGACATACACCCAACATTAACATCCCTAGAGATCTATGCCAGTGCGCACAGGTTGTGGTTGTGGTTCTGCTCAGTTATGATAACCTGATCCTCACCAACATCATGAGATCTGGGAACACTTTCATATAAATGACTCCAGCAGTCAGATGATCACGCAGGCTGTAAACAAACTAACAGTTTATCCAGATGATCTAAACCAGGTTAGTTGGAGGTAAATCTGACTGGCGGTAAATCTTCACTGTACAGGAAACCTGTGTTTACAGTATCGTCAGGCAAAGCTGAAGCAGGAAGTGGATCTGTGAACTTTGATGGATAAACCTCAGGGTTTGTTTAAAGTCTGGATGCTTTAATTCCTGCATCCTTCACAGGATTGTGAATGGTGTTGGACAGAGACATGTGACCAGTGTTGCCACTCCCACCTTCCTCAGGTTGCACCAACACCTGGATCACCTGTGGAGAACGGGTCTTTCCGCCACTCTTCTGAGTAATCTCTCAAACCGTTATTGCAGGTGTTACATTGCGACAGCATCTCCAGCCAAGTTCCAGGCAGCGGTTGAGAGGGCCGGCCTGACCGTTGACCTGCCTGAGGCGGTGCGGGCGTTGGACGAGTTGGCCACTCGTTACCAGAACCTGGAGCGAACCCCGGACTGGTGCAAAGACTGGGAGGAGAGCCTGAGAGAGAAAATTCGGTCTGTGGGCTCGTCCAGGAGAAACACAGGGACAGCAGCTGATTATTAAAGATGTTGTTGTGGAGGGACACAGGGTTTTACTGCAAAACCCTGACCCTGTGTGTGGAGGAGGTCAGGTGACTGCAGCTCGTCCTTGATCTGTGCGCTTCCTTATCTGATTCAGTAAATGATGTTGATGGTGGTCTCTGTGATCTTTACACTATGGAGATCAGAGGTGTTGTACACACCTGTGTTTATCTTATCTTAAAAGCCATTAGACGTCGTGTTCGCCTGTTAGTTTGACCCATATCGACTCAGCAAAATGAGACGTTTTTCACCTGAGCAGGTGCAGACAGAACATAAAGACATCAGAATGTTTAATGTCTTTAATACAAAACACCATTTGGAACCACATTACCCTCAGTTTATTAAATCTCTCATCTCAAAGGCAGCAGTGATGCTTTCGTGGACCCTGAAAAGAATCATCTGCAGCACTTCTCAGTCAGACACGTTTGTTTTGGTAAATTCTAAAATCTGCAGAAGCTTCTGTTGCTCATGAACGCCTGTGCTGCTGATCTCAGATCACAATGCAAAAGACCTTCTGAAACATAGTAGAAGAAGCAATATAATATACGTGAATAACACTGTTATCCAGTTCTGTGAAGTGTCCCAGTAACAAATGCACAACACTGAGGCCCTGAACCCATTGATAACAGGAGCAGCACCACACTGTAGAAATACTTCTTCACTGAACAAGCCATTAATGTAATTATTAGCAAAATCATGTATCAAAAGCAGAGCAATGTTACCATATATTATTTCAGTATTACTGATGCATTCATGTGTGAACAGCATTTTCTTGTTGTAATCTATAACAACACGTCACAACCTGCAGCCATGAGCTTGTTTTATGTTTTGTCTGTAAAATACAAATTTACAGAATAACTAATAACCCCAGCTGTCAGATACACGTGGTGCAGTAAAAAGTACAATGGTAGAAATCAGCAAGAAAGGAAGTACTCCAGTGCATGTGCCTTAAAGCTATATTAACTACCTACATCTGTGCTGTGAGTCAGGTCTGTTGTGTGTAACATAAATGATGTAAATCTGAATAATGCAATGATAACACTGCATTAAAAACAAGTCTGTGTAGAGTTGTACAGATGTAATGAAGTGATTTGAACAAATCCAGTGAAATAAAGAGCAGCTGATGTTGGACTTTGACATGACTCAGACTCAGTGTGTTAATTATTGACCACTGTTCACTTTCTGCACCAGTAAAGCATGAAACTGTTTGGTGTAGAATATAATCTGTCAATATATTAGGTTGTGTTGATCATAAATTGACTTTACCTCAAAATGAATATGATAAATAAAAAATCTAGCTTCTGTAATTTAACGTGCAGTCTGCGTGGTAACTTATTTCTGCCTCGAGGTGGAGCCCTGCCCACATGATGGAGACTGGACTCATTACATAAGACTGGAGGTTTCATTGATGCTAACTTGAGTAGCAGCAGGTAACAGAGGATCATTACAACACGTTCCTTAGACTTTAATGAACTGAATACATTGTGTGTTTGCGTGTGTCAGTGTTGCACTGATATTTTCGAGGTATTTATTTCCATTACAAGTGTCTAAGTCATGCAATTAAATACATAAATAAATAAAAGTATAGAAAATAATGAATAAAATGTGTATTGTGTTTTCTTAGATCGTGTGTTTTTTCCGAGGAGCCCTGAACGTAGCACGAGGTTTGACAGCTAGACAGCCAAACATGGCGGCTGCTAGCTAGAGCAGCTAAACAACACCTGTGTCTTTTATCGTCACTGTCAGCGGTCAGAAGACCAGCAGGCCCAGGAAGGAGTCACGGAAACACACGGTGAACGTCGCTCATCTCGCCCCTGTCCTGGTTTTTATTTCCCCGTTGTCCGGTATGTGACGGCGGGCTGTTAGCCTCAGAGGACGGAGGACAACAACAACGGGCTGAGGGCGGACTGTTCCTGTTTAGCTTCTTCACCTGTCTGCCGACATGTCTCACAGGTAAGACGGTGTCCCAGTGTTTGAGACGTTGTTGCTATGTGTGTGTCAGCTCATGTCTGTGTGTTTCAGTGTTGTTGTGTGTTTGTCTGTGTGACTGTCAGCTGACACGTCGCTCCTGGCAGAGTTTAAATGGCTCCCAGAGACAAGATACGAGAGGAGAGGAGATGACTTGGTTGTGATAACAGACCAGGTCAGGTAGTTAGCTCAGGTGTCTTCTCTACAGAGACCCGGGGCCACATCAGCCCGGCTATGATATGGAAACCATATTGTTGTCCATACAGTTATTTGCTAACTTATCTCTAACAGTAACTTTTCAAAATAAGAGTCACGTTTTAATTCTTGTCTATATCGGTTAATGAGACACTGGTATTCTCAGCCTGCTTTGTTGTGTCTACAGTCACCTGGACTCAAACTGGAATTGTTGATCCACCCATGGCTGATTCATATCAGATAAATCCCTTCATTTAATAATCAGCACTAGATATAGTAGGAGTACAACATCACTTTGTCTCAATAAAAAATTACCTTTTAGTTATGTCATTCTCTTTGATTTGTGAACTCTGCTCATCCTTTGTTAATGGGATGGTTGGCCGAGATGATATAGATGAGATAGAGACTATATAAATTAGGACTGCAACCAACAGTTTACCTACATTTACATCATCGATTTATCTGCCAATAATTTTCTCTACTAATTATTTAGTCTAATAAATAATGACAGTTGCTCTTCACAATATCCTACATTTATATTTACTCATCTGTCAGAGGCTTTTACCCATAGCGACTTAAAAGTGAGGGAAATCACTAAAGCTTCAGTGCAGTAGACAGAGACCTTGGTGTAAGTATTAAGTACTACATCTATTTCATAAGTGCACCTTTAATATTTATAATTGTATTAGACCACCCAGGCTAATTGGGCCAATCAGTGATGGCAGCAGTAGATTAACAGGACAGCTTCTTCAGTGTAATAGGTAAGTCGTTTTTCAGGTATTGAATGAACTGGATTAACTGGAGTACCCAAAAGTTGTCATTGCAATTAACAAATACTGATGGACTCTTGGTGCCTCATATCTTACTACAATTTATTATGATGAAATCTACCACATGTTAAGATGATTTTATGTCTCTATTTATTTCATTACTTTATGCTGTGTACTAGTTGTGTTGATGACTACTGTTGAAAACCAAATTGCTCCTCAGGGACAACAAAGACACATCCATATTTTATACTTCACAGCCCTAGAGGACGAACACATGGAAGCTTGGAACTGTTTTCCAGTCGTCTCGTTTTCATCTGTTTTTCTGTCTTCCCTCACCACAGCAGTCAGGTGCCTTCAGGCCGTCCCCTCTGAACAGACCAAGTCTGTTGCAGCTGTCCGACACACTCAGTGGCATCTGGGTGGAGACAGACATTCCACAGTTACATACCAAACATGTTGCAGGTTCCTGGGCTCGGCCCCAGTGGAGACAGGAAGTACAGTGGTCCCTGAGCTCTGCCTCACATGTTAAAGGTTTAATGTCACTTCTGACATGAATCCTTCTCACCCTGCTCTGGTCTTACGTCACCTTCTTTGATTCCTCTGCAGGTAATCTCAGGCCTCTATGTGAACCAGCCCCTCACTCCTTCCTAATCCCCACCAGCAAAGACCTCCACCTCACCCTCCACTGGGTCCCAGCTGCAGCCCTCGATGGCCCTTGACTCCCTGTCTGTGTCTTCCCTCCTGTCTGGGGATTTAGACGATGAAGGAGATGGTGGAAGAGGAGAGGAAGACCTTGGAGACCTAGAAGTGAACCCATATGATGGTTTGCCCTTTTCTTCACGCTACTACGCCCTGCTGGAGGAGAGGCAGCGGTTTCCTGTATGGAGGCTCAAGCAGAGTCTGCTGGAACACCTGGAGAGCCACAACATGGTGCTGCTCAGTGCACCCAGTGGCACTGGAAAGAGCACCCAGGTAACCAGGAACCAACAGAGCTACAAACCAAATCACATGTAAATCTTTTCTATACCAGGACCAAGTCCTAATTTCAAGCCTTGGTTCAAAATAGTAGTTTGTCCAACACCTTACTTTACTGAGGAAATGATCCGTGTCTCTTAACAGAAACTGCTGCAGCTATTACAACTATAAACAGAGTGTCAAATTAACCAAATAAATCTGTCAATGTGTGACCAAAACATCAGTGAATATTAGACCAACTCCGCTGCAGACACAACTCAGTCAGTGCTACTGTGGCTGAGAGAGCTCAAGCAAATAGAGACAGCCTGTTCACCACTGACAACACGTTCATGTTGATGAAGCTGCTAATAAATAAAACACACAACACTTTCAGCAACAGCATTTCCCTAGTTGATAAGTTGTTCTTCAGACTTCGGTGTGTTCATGTGTTTTTAGTCAGAATGTAAAACAACATGGAAGCTACAGAGAAGATGTTCTCTCTACTCAGAGCATTAAAACAACATGTTGGCGCTGAAACCAGCTGACACTAGACTGAGACCAGCTTTGATTAAATATTTATTCAATGTCCAATATGAGTAATGTTTATTTTCTCTATTCATCTAAGGAGTTTACTTCAGTATCTTGTTCATTTATGAACATGAAGCATGTCCTCACCCACAGTGCTGGCAACCATGTGGATAAAAACATGGAAATGTGTGATGGTTGTGGATACAGTCTGCATCACACAATGTGTGAATTTAATGATGATGTTTCAAAGACAATACAACACTTACAAATGACTACATGAGGAGGAGTGAGGAGGTCTCAAAGCCACATATAATTTCTCACCCCTCTCTGTACCTCTGATGATCTATTCAGCCACCAGATGACCTCTGGTAACATGATGTATAATGTTCATTCTTTTGATTTTATGGCATATGTTCTGTGTGCTTCAATCTCAGCTCTCTTCAGTCCTCTACCTGTCGAGCAGCAGACTGTCAGAAAGCAGCTGCTGAACATAGTGGAGCATTTAGATAGCTAGATAGATAGATAGATAGTTACATGCATTATTTATCCCCTAGCTAAAGAGCCAGATATTTCCCTGGAGACCAAACGCAGAGCTAAAAATGCTTTCTCTTGTTGAACTACCCTGAACGTACACTTCAAGAAGAAATAGAATAAAAAGTAAGAAATGTCTAGAGATGTTTGGAAAAAGGTGCTTCACAGTCTTGTTAAAGTAGCATGTTACCTTAGGTTTTAAGGTTTAAGGTGTGCCTTTGAAGAAGTAAAAGGGTGTGTGTGATCACTCATGTTAGTGTCATATTACTTCTTCCTCGTCTTGTTGACCTCGTCCTCTCCCCCCTCCTCCCTGCAGGTGCCACAGTGGTGTGTGGAGTACGCTCTGTCCTACGAGTTCTCCCAGGGTCTGATCTGCTGCTCCCAGCCCTACTCTGTGGCAGCAGTGAGTCTGGCCCTCCGTGTGGCTGATGAGATGGACCTCAGTTTGGGTCTGGAGGTGGGCTACAGGGTATCTCACGATGACAGCTGCACACCTGACACCCTTCTCAGGTGAGGATGAGTGGACGATGAACACTGGATACACATTCAGTCATTTAGCTAATGACTCTCATTTTCAGTTGTACTATCACAGCCACCAACAGCAAGATGGTAATCTGTTTCTTCCTGTCAGTCATTCACTGGAAAGAAACTGAGCTGTTACCATGGATACCCCATTATGACTGAAAACTGAAATACATCATACTGAGACAGTCACTTCAACAAATATCCAAAGTACAAACACTGATGTTTTCAAACTGACAGTTGATCATAAATTTGATAGAGTATTACCACCTGTGGAGCAGGGAGTCGACTGGCTTAGCTTAGCACAAACAGCTAGCTGGACTCTCCACAGAGCTGGTTTTGCAGGAAATAAAAACTTGAGGTTTTAACAGTTGTACCAGTAGATGTTGAAGTGAGCTGAAATCCAAAACTTACATTTAAGAGTGTAATCCTTGGGGTCTCTGTCAGTGTTGTTTGCTTTCATTACCGGCCTGCAATGAATCTTGGGATAGGTTGGCCAAAGAAAAGGACGCATTTGAAGGAGAAAAACCACCTGGTCAATTGTAATCTTGTAACTTAACTGCTATAAATTTAAGCTAGCAATAAAGCTCATGAAAGTAGTTTAATGGAAAGACTACAATATGTAAGTTTCTCCAATCACAATGTCGTTGCTCACCTCCCCCATGGAGTACAGCAGCAAAAAGGAGAGAGGTAAGGGCAGGAGATCACAGGGAATTGAACATAGGGATACAGAAACTGAGTCTGAAACGTTCCACATATTAACTCTGGAGGGGTAACTTGTCAGGCTATAACTATCAACACTGATTTTGTCTAATTATAATACTACATATTACTGCTGTATAATTGACTCTGTTACATAAGCTATACTAGAAGTGTCCAGCAATAACTCCATAAACCATAAACAGGCAACATGCTAAGAGCACTTTTTTGCCTCTGACTTCCTGGAAGAAAAACACCTGGAAAGGTGTGACTCTGAAACCCTCAGTACTCCGTGGAGATTTTTTTGACACTTCAGTCGAGCATTAGTGGAACAAAGACGACCTAACTGATCAAAATGTGCTTTGCCACATGAAATGAAATGTTTTTCCCGGCTGATGTGTATCAGGTTTAATGGTTTCCTCCTCAGAATTATGTAGACGGCTTCCTTGTGTTGTATGATGTTACACAGTCTTTGTTTAGCACACAGCCACACCTTGACTTGTTGTTCTCTTCCTACAGTGGCAGTAAAAGTGTCAGTTTCAGTATTCACTGAAAACTGATCCCTGATTAAATAAATCGGGGTATATCCAGAAGGTCACATTCTTGGGTTTCATGCAATTTAGCAGGTTTTTGTTTTTTCCATATCTGAAATAGAGCACAAACGCAGACAACATCTCCAGGAGAAAACTTAAATGGGCTTGATGAGCAATTTTTTTTTTTTTTTGCAATTTTAGAGACCACAGGCACAAACCAGGCACAGCTGAGCTCAGCTTGGCACAACATGGAGGAGAGGATGAATACATTATGAGTAGAGGGAATGCAGAATCAGGTGGAGGTGGTGTGAACTTCAGTAATGACCATTCACATGAGCTCCTCTCAACCCAGCAGGAACAGAGTGATGTCTCTGAGAGAACCTCTGTGAAACACCAAAAGTTCCAAAATAACAATTTGCAACACCTCAATTATTTATATATCCTACATGTCCAGAAGATACAGAAGCCCTGAGAGGAATTTTTTGTCAGTGTTTGCTGTTGTAATACTCATTTCTGCCACAAGAGGCTGAAGTTCATCTCTACCCCAGTCTGAATAGGACTAAAAGCATTCATGTTTCCTTTCAGGGGATGTTTACTTTCTCCATGGACTCTAAACACATGTTCTATAAAATGTGTGTTAGTAAGTTATGTAACACCACTGTTCTGTTCCTTCTTTTATTCAGAAAAATGTGTTTTGATCAGCAAAGTCTTTCTGCCAGAAACACTTCAGGAAGTTAGGTGAGATAGTATAAAGTCCACACAAGGAAAAAGTTGTGATGGAAGAATGGATCACACATAGGACTTTCACCCAAGAGACTGGGGATTGAATCCTGTTATATTTATTGATTTATTTGACTTATTCTTTTTATTTTTTTCTTTATTTTTATTTCAAAGCTTTCTGCCTAAAGGCCTGGAGGGCACACTTCCCCCATATACAGGAAGGGCATGCTCTCATGAGCACCCCGAATGACAGGCGTACAGAGAGGTCTGGTAAAGAGAGACTGAGACTGTAATTTAAAATCACAGAGAAGAAAACATGAGTACTGTTAGTCCTATTTAGACTGGGATGAGTGATGCACTTCAGCCTCTTGTGGCTGACATGAGTATCACAAAAACAAATCACCTGTTTTCACAAGTTTAAAAAAAGAAAGAAAAAAAATGATCCTGGCAAAAACAAAACAATGTTCACATCCCTCTCAGGGCTTCTGTAACAAAGATGCTGTCAGTGGTAGAATAAACAGGCAGCTGATGTGCAGGCAAATTAATTTAAATTCCATGGTTGTTCTTCTCTGCATATTTAATAACACTCATTTATGTTTGCAAAGTAACAGACAACAAATAAAATGCAAAATAGGCTAGTTTGTATTTAGAGAAACTAACTTCCGTTAAATCGTGTTGTCTTGGTAAACCTGCAGTGTGTGAATAAAAGCTCTCCAATCTGATAGGTACTGACCAATCTTGTCACTGTCTGCAGATTCTCATTAATGAAGTGCCCAAGGATTAAAAATCTATGAAATCCATTTGTTTATATGTTTTTGGTTCCTCCATTATTAATTTACTTGTCACTCTCCTCAGGTTTGTCAGTGACTCTCTGCTGTTGGAGGAGTTGATGTCAGACCCTCTGCTGCATCAGTACAGCGTGGTGGTGTTGGATGAGCTCCAGGAGCGCACCGTGCCCACCGACGTACTGCTGGGCCTGCTGTGTGACGTCTGCCGCCAGAGGCCGGACAGCTTTCGGGTGGTTCTCCTCGCTCACCCAACCCTGGCACCTCGCCTCTCTGCCTTCCTGGGACCCTCTGTCCCTCACCTTTCCCTGGACGGCCTGCTGGCTGACCCTGCTACCAGACATCAGGAGGAGGGGGGAGGGGTGGAGGAGGACAGGAAGAGTATGGAAATGAACAGAGTAGAGACGTTGTACAGGGAGCTTTCATCTGGGAAGGAGCCTGTGGCTGCTGCTTGTCATATGGTGCTGGACCTTCACAGAAGAGGAGAGGAAGGAGACGTGATGGTGTTTTTGGCCAGTGCACAGGTACAAGTCTTATAACTCATATACTTCTGGGAGGATAGAAAATAAACCCACTTATAAATACTTTTCAAAACTTCCAAAGTTTCAGAAAAAGTGTATGGACGTGTTATAGATTCTGGGGTGAAGAAAATGTCGTGTTAAATTTATACCAACCAGCTTTTTCAGTCTGAATGAACATGTATGTATTTATGTTAAGACAAAATATCAATATGTATTTGGCCCAATATCTATGAGATTATGTTTCTGACGGCCGTAACATTTCGGTCCAGGTTGATTTGACAACACCATCTGTGGTTGTAGGTGACAGCAGCACCAGACATCCCAGAAACCCCTGAGTAATCAATTCCTAACATAAAATGAATTGGCAACTGTTTTGTTAAATGATTAATTGATTGATTGACTTCTTTTCAAAGTTCAAATAACAAATATTGTCTGGGTGCAGCTTCTCCAGACTTTATGAGTTCTAGGGTCAGCGCACTGTTCAGGGAGTCGCAGAGGACAGAGCAACAATAAGCAGTTTTCAAAACTTCTAGTCACTGTGAAGCGGGAAGCAGCCCACCGCCTATTTTTGCTCTGTCCTCCATGACTCACTTGAACAGTGCTGAAACTAGCGACTGTAGGTTTTTCCCTCATCATATCAGGAGAATATGTCCTCACAGCCAGTTTAGATATTCATATGGACAACTGACTATTGATGTAAGTGAACCTATCCATTATTACAAGACTGGTGGCTCCTCCCACAGATGTACAGTATTCATTGCCCCACGTTGTTTTTATGAAGGAGGAGACAGCAGTGTACTGATGCAGATCTGCTCTGGTACCAGCTGTGGTTCATGTTCAGTATGTATGTGCACCATTTCCTGTTAATCCCTTATGAATAGGTACACAGTCTGAATCCTATGTGAGAATGGTGGCCAGTAACAATGATGACTACAGCACACTGCGGAGAGGCAGGTGCTGAAATGCAAACACAATGAATAGCTCAGGGGGAAGCGACAGATAAACCAGATTCTTAATTTATTAAGTGAATGACCAACACCTCTCTTCCTAATAAGGATGCTTAACAAGGCAGCTGGTTAACATTATTCTGTTTACATACTGCAGTAATTACCACATCCTGGAGTGGGCGGGGTATAAACATCTTCTGACTGGTTTTTTTGCAGAGGCACACTCTTTACATTGGTTTGATTTAGACATGGCTCAGGATAGACCACTACTGGTTACAGGGAAGATTCTGAGCATCCCCACCTAATATCACCTCAAAACTAAAAAGGAAAAGTAATTAGATATTGATCTGAGACATCAGGTCACCTGGTTCCCTCGGTGCCTAAGTTCCCATGGTTTACCTTTTTAAACTCACTGAGCAACAAAGATGAAGGAGCGACAGGCTGCTGACCCCCACACTATAGAAAGAAAACAGAAACCTGCAGGAAGATCAATCATTGGTTAATCTGCTGCCACTGATTGGTCCAGAGCTTCATGAAGCAATGAATAGATGACAAGTTAACAGAATCACAGCAGACAGGGTATAAGAACGAGTACTTTGAAGTTGTGGAAGTACTGTGGAATTATTTATATGAACAACAGTCATCAGAGGTTTAATCCAGATAATTAATGTGTCCCCTGTCTTATTGCCTGTGTGCAAAAATACAAAAACCAGTTGTCTGCAAATGACAAGTCTCTCAGTAGTAATAGATTCAATTATTGTGTAGTAGAAACTTCATCATTGTCCATTAACACCTGATCATTACTGTTGTTGTTTTGTACTTTAAACAAAAAGAAAACTGGTCAAACCTTCTCTCTGTGGTTTCACCACCTTTGTCTCAGAGAGGAGTGAAACCAGGACACAACAACCTGAGAGGCCTCTGGCGCACTGCAGGTGTCTGGTGTCCTGGTTCACACACACACACACACACACACACGCACTACCACACACTAAAGGTAGATGACTGTATACAACACACACACACACAATATATCGGCCATTAGTCCTCCCCTCATGTCTAAAGCCTCTGTATCTTTACATATTGACCTTCAGCATCAAACTCTCATGAAGGTTAACTCCCTTTATGTCAACATCACCACACCTGCTGGTCCCGGACTCTCTGTCAGTCCCGGTGCTGGACTCTCTGTCAGTCCTGCCTCCGGACTCTCTGTCAGTCCTGGTGCTGGACTCTCTGTCAGTCCTGGTTCACTGTGTCAGCTGAAATAAACGCTCCTAGAGTCTGTGGAGGGTTAGAGGGCTGCTGTTTGGATGAGAGGATTAAAACTCTCTCATTCTTCCTGTTGTGTAGGAGATAGAGGAGTGTGTGACTCTGCTGGAGAAGGAGTGCGTAGCTCTCAGTCCTCAGCTTGGTCCTCTCAGGATCCTCCCCCTCCACGCTGGACTGGGTGGACAGACCCAGCGGGTCTACGAGTCCGACCCAGAGTCTTCAACACTGAGGGAGAACGACAGCTCTCAGAGCACGGACGTCAGCTCGGTGCTGGGAGCTGGGGGTGCAGGGGTCAAGAGGAAGGTTATCGTCACGGATACGCTGTCAGAGGCTTCGTTCTCCCTGCCAGGCATCCGCTACGTCATAGACACAGGCCTTCAACTCAAGACTGTGAGTCCATGTTCAGTGCTGACAAAATGATTGATTAAATTACAGACTGTCGTAACTCTGTTTACTTTTGTCTCTGATGTCTCAATTTAAGATAAGCTAAACTAGCTAAACCAGCTAAATATGCAAGATTTAAATTGTGCTTAGAGAGACAAACAATCATTGGATTGAAGTGAAAACAAAACATCTCGATGTTTCCTTCGTGTTCAGGTTTACAATCCTCAAATCAGAGCCAACTCACAGGTCCTGAGGATGATCAGCAAACACCAGGCCAACATGCGAGCTCAGAGGGTCAACAGCCACCTCCCAGGTAGGTCAAAGGTCACTGCTGCCGGTCTGGTGACTCCATTGCAGACTTTTACTAAACCAGGTCTAAAAGATGGATTTCATGACTGAAAATCAAACTGTACAGCTCCAGTATTTTACTGTGTCCTGACCATTTACCACTTGTGTTCTCCTGGTTGGTCTGCAGGGCTGTGTCTGCGTCTGTACCCCCAGTCTCTGTATGATGTGGGGATGGGGGAGGCTCATTGTCCAGGGGTGGTGGAGGAAAACCTCAGTCACTTGGTGCTCATGCTGAAGAGGCTTGACATCGCCGACATGGGACAGTGCAAGTTCCTGGACAGACCAGGTACCTGCATGAACTACTGAATAACATAGGAAGAGTTAGAGGAAGATGAGAAGATTGAGACCACTCTCATATCTGGGGATATATCAGAGGGAAACGCCTAGACTGGATCAAAATCCACCAACACTGATTGTTTTTTTGGAGTCAGATAGGTTCACCATAGGTCTACAGTTTCAGACAACGAAGACTCCTAATGAGTGTTGACACAGAGTGTTAATGTAGGCCTGGAGACTGCAGCTAAAGCCTGAAGACAGAGCAGGTTTGGGAAGACTGTGCAAGATGACAGAATTTTCAGATGGAGAGGAGAGCTGTACATCCCCCGCTGTTCTCAGCTGTTCTCAGCACAGACATGAAACGGAGCTGATAGACTGAGACTGAGGTTGTGAATGGCAGGTTGTAGCAGGGCTTCTGTCTAGACAGTGTTCATCCAGACATCCTGAATAATTCTGTCTGCAGATGTGTGTGTGTGTGTCATAGTCTGATGTATTTTCTTCCTCTGAGCCTCAGAGCTCCATTGTTCCCAACAACTGTTAAAACACATCGGTGAGCCACACTGTTGGTGACATGTTCCCTCATCACCTGCTGCCCCAAATACTCACTACAGCACCATATGTGCATTAATCCGCCACTGAAAATAGTCCCCAACAAACGAACAAACAAACAAACAACAACAATTCCCTCCTATTTGAGAAATGTTTGATTAAAAACTACAGTAAGTGTCAAAAAGATTTTCATGGAATTTATTGACAGAAATAACAATATAGACAAACAGCGAAGTTTCAATAAGGTCTTCGCACCCTCGGTGCTCAGGCCCTAATTAATACGGGCTTTATTAAACCCATTGAAGGTGACCACTCGACTTCCCTGCCTCTCATTCCCATAATCCTCACTCTCCTTCCCCTTCCCCTCCCCCCAGCCCCTGAGGCCCTGATGCAGGCTTTGGAGGACCTGGACTACCTGGCAGCTCTGGATGATGACGGGAACCTGTCGGAGGTGGGGATCATAATGTCGGAGCTGCCGCTGGAGCCGTCGCTGGCTAAAGCCCTGATCGCCGCCTGCGAGTACGACTGTGTAGACGAGCTGCTGACTATAGCTGCCATGCTCACAGGTGACTGAAGAGGAGGGAATCACTTCACTGTAACACACACTGACACATACAAAGTGGAGTCAACAACTTATCTGGGAACAAAATGGAAAAATGAATGACATGTGATCTGATGTTTGTCTCGTCAGCACCTTCCTGTTTCATGATGGCAGACCCCAGCAGAGAGGAAGCTGCTGTGTCTCACTGGAGACCTCTGATGCACACAGAGGGAGATCACATGACCCTCATTAACATCTATAAGGCCTTCACAGAGCGTACGTACACTTCAGCCTCCATCACACACATACATGTCAGTGACAGGGTCCCTGCTGATGGGAAGCTTCAGTTCTCAGTGGAGAGATGATGTCAGCTGCTCTCAGAGCTCAACAGGAAGATGGGATGGGGTTCAATATTAGCAATATTAGCATTAGCCAGACATAATGGAAAGTAAGCATCATGATCACAGTGGGCTCAGTGACTTACTGAATGGTCTGTGTGTTGTGATTTCAGATAATCAGGATGAGGCGTGGTGCACGACAAACTTCCTCAGTCACGCCTCCTTACGATTGGCTACAGTGATCAGGGCGGAGCTGCTGGAGGTGATGCAGCGCATAGAGCTCCCTGTTTCTCCTCCTGCTTTTGGTTGCCAGGACAACTGCACGAATATCAAGCGCGCTCTCATCTCAGGCTTCTTCCTCAAAGTAAACACCCAGTTTTGTTTCATGTCAGCATCCTTCACCCCTCGTCCCATCGTCTCATCTCCTCCTCTGAGCTCATGAGAAATGCTTCTTCTTCTCCTCAGGTTGCTCATGATGTGGACGGCTCAGGTAACTACCTCCTGCTAACTCACCGCCACGTGGCTCACCTGCATCCCTTCTCCTCCTACCTGTGTCGCCAGCCGCGCCCCGACCCCCCCAGCTGGGTCCTCTACCATGAATTCACCATCTCCCGTGACAACTGCATCCGCATCGCTTCAGAAGTCCACCCCCAGATGTGAGTCCAGCTGTCAGACAGGTTCTGGGGACAGTTTAAATGCACCTTTTTTATTTTAGATGATTTTCTTGATCAAACAGTTCAGATTCTAAACATCCATCTTGTCCAGTATGTTTTGGATGAAGCAGGACTCTGTTGGTTTTAGGGGGGTTACAGGTGTTACGTGTATGTTTGAACTTTGGACACTGTTAGGTGAGCTCCCTCAGAGTCTTTATGAGGCTACAGGGGCTCCAGGTGTTTGATCTAGGAGTCATTCAGACAGTAACTGGCCAGTCTGAGAGATGTTAGAGGTCATAAAAGGAGTCACTGAGAACTGCTCAGTCGTTTTCTGAAGGTTAAACTCCTCGTAGAAAAATACAATGATAATGAACTTTGATGGCGGGTAAATTAATAAGGATCCAGTACTGATGACCTTCAATACCTTAGAGTTATTAATAAATTGCATTTTTCAGTCATTCAAGAAATAACAGGTGGGGAGGAGCTGATGGCTCATTGCAGAGGAGGAGAGGACCTGTAGCGGGGTCTCATACAGCCTGTTATGAGCTGAATGGAGACACAAGACCAAGACTACATCCACACTAATATGTTTTGGTTTTAAAACGCATCTCTTCTGCTGCGTTCACTCCTGGCATCCACACAACTCCAGAGTTTTTCAGCCCTATGTAACTCTGACCCTAACGATGATGTCACACCACGGTCGATCCCTGATTGAGTCTTATCAGCCTTGACGACCAGTGGTGAACACAACATGATAAAGAATTGCAGTGTTACTGACCTTGTTGTCTTTGCTAGCAGCTGTATTTTAACACTAAACTGTCTTTGCTGTTCCTCCGTCAGAGTATTTTATTAACTAACTGCAGAGTAGACTGAAGGGCAGAACAGAGAGAAGTGAGGATGACAATGAGGTCGGTGATGATGATGTCATATCATCTCTCGATTTTACTGACTGACTTGTTTTTATTATTATTGTTAATAAAACACTGAGGGAAACGGGAGTCCAGCAGACAACATTCAGAGTCACAGTAAAAGAATCAACATTAACATAATCTACTTGAACAAGCCGTTGATATTGACTAGCCGCTGTGCTAACTGTCTGCTCCGAGGGGAAAAGCCAACAGCAATCATCCTCCCACATGATCATGTTGGGATTCAGAGTGCAGGAGGAGAGAGGAGCTGTTCATAGACGGCTCTGTCTTCAGTTAGTCATTTGAAATAGTAAAAATAGGCACAAATTAATATTTCACTGATATCAGGGGAGCCACAAATAGATCAATGTATGGGAAATAGGGCCCAAGGTGGGCCCCTTCAGAGTCATGGCCCTGCTGCAGCCCCCTCCCGCTCACTCCACTACAGATCCCAGGATTCTCTTCGGCCCTGATGGACAGTGTCTCTCAGCAGCTGTATGAACACAGGAAACTTTAGCACCTTTCAGGTCAGATACGATCCTTTAATGCAGACAGAGCAGTGCAGATAACAGACATGAGACTGGTGTCAGTCTTCTGATAGAGAGAAAGCTGTGTTGTGTATTATCCCAAATGTTGAACTGTTCCTTTTAATGAATACTGCACTCCTAACACGGTGGTTCCCAACCTGTGGGCAAGGGCCCACCAGTAGGCCGCGAAAGGTATTGCAATTGGGCTGACAAATCATTTGCAAAACAGAATGATTTTGGTGAAAAAATATAATTAGGAAAGATAAAAAAAATTCTATATATATATATACTGTATATATAAAATGTTTTAAAAAGAATTGATCTTTAAAAATGTAAAATTTCTATGTTTTTCTCATATTATGATCTAATACATGATCATGTGATAAACCATTGATAGGAACTTCTACGTTGTCACTGAACAACATCGTTGCTGCTCTAACAACATTCAGGGGTTTATCGTTGTGTGTGTGGAGGTCCAGTACTTCATGTAGCCCACATAACAACAGTCCTCTAATGTCCTCAGTGATGTCCCTCTGTCTGCTGCAGGCTGGTGGAGCTGGCCCCTCAGTACTACCTGGGGAACCTGCCGTCGAGTGACGGTAAGGAGCTGCTGATGGAGCTGAGGCAGAGTCTGCAGCCGCAGGGCTACGAGCGGGACGGAGGGTCCGACGAGCTCAGCAGGACTCACAGAGACTCTGAGGGGACGGGAGACGCCCACAATCAGTCGAGTACCGAGCTCTGCGTTGTCCAATGAGTCGCAGCCGCCGGGGGACGACGCCACACACAGCTGTCACTTTATTGTTTGATCTGAGATTTGGTTCTTTGTATGAAATAGTCTGATGTGTGATTTCAAATGACTGAAAACACTAATGTACAGTAATACATCCTCCACTCAGTGGCTCTGGAAAATATTCAAACCTTCATGTTCTCCATGTTTTCTTGTGTCTTAACTTTAAATTTTTTAATTTTATTTTAAATCCTTTTTGTATTTAATAAGGGATTTCTATGTTTCTAAATTATTCTATAAAATAAAACCTGTCGTCACTGTGTCACTGACACAAAACTGTATTTTTAAATTGAAAACTGGAAGCAGTGAAGCGGTTAGAATATATCAAACCACTGAAACCTGAGATTCCCTTTAGAAGCAATACATACTACTTCAATGAACTGAGACACTGTTATGGTGCGACCTTTGACCTTTATCCCGATGCCGTTCACAGTTGTGGACTGATGAACAGCTGCTCAGGGCTGTGATCTGTAGCAGTGATGCACAGAGCTTCTATTTTCTGCTTTTCATACTCTTTGTATAATGTTTCCTGTGTTTCTCTCTGACTGTCAATGATGACAAATCTCTGTGAAGTGGATTGGACAGGATGTGTCTGTTGATACAGACGGAGCTTTAAATAAAAGTGTGTTTTCATGTTTGAAACATCTCAGCTGAGTGCTTTTTACCTTTCAACCACCTCACTGTGTTTCCTCCTCCTCTGTCTGTAACACTAATAATCCTGTGCCGTATTAAAAACCACGTGCAGATTTATTTCTGTGTTCCTGCGTCTGTCGAGGTGAACTCGGGTCGTCAGGTGGAAGATGATGTGTTCAGTCCGGTGTGTTTCAGCGAGGACAAAAACATGTGAGTGCATTTTATTTATAAAGCACAGCACCTCAGAGATGTACTCTAACATTCCTCTGGCAGTCACTGGAGTCATGTGCTCCCTGCACTGTGTCTTTGTCAGGAGACGGGCTGCAGGGTTTTGACCATCTGTATAAAGAATGGCAGACGTTCAGTCCTGAGGACACAAAGGCATGGATTCATTTTTCAGCGTTTATGAAAGATAAAATATGCTCTGAGGGAAATCTTCCATGTGTGATAATATTGTTCAATATTGCAATAAATATTGGAGTGTGCGTATACATCCCTGTGGCTGTTTTACCAGGCTCCAAAATCCTTGACCACTTAGTCTGCAGAGTATCTTGTTTTGACTCGTGTTCCACTGAATGAGCCAACCTTATTGTGAAAACCCAGTGTACTAATGCTCAGACAGGAAAACTTGAACAAGTGTCTATTTTCTTATACCAGCGTCACAGCAGGTGATTTAATTTTACATCTCAGCCTGGTCCGATGTGGCCACGACTCAGCAGCAGTAGACTGAAATAACAGTCACAGCTACAAATCAGGAAACTAGAGTCGTTTTCCACGATTTTCTTTGTTAAGAGTTTAAAGGAGTGAAGGTCAATGATTGAAAGACTTTCCCTCAGAGTGGAGAGAGCTGAGAACAACAGTTATATCACATTCTATATCTTCACAAAGAACATAATTAAATAACTTCATGATAAAGAGGGTCACTTAGACTTATTGTTGGTTTGCGTGTAAGTGATAACAACACATGTTGTAACTCCACTTTTATTGTAGATACTGTACAAGCAACATGTTGTGTTACATCTGCACATGTTGGTTTACACTGAACAGTGTGTCTTCAGATATGGTGGTGATACAGAGACGGTGCAGTGCTTCGGAGAGCATGCAGTATATGTACATGTCAGTGCACAGACGGAGGTTTTATTGACAGGATCATTAGTGCTGAAGGTGACATCATCAGGAGGAGCTGCTGGTCACAGGCTTCTTCAGAGCAGCGTCCCTCATGGTGTGGTACTCCTGCTCATTCTGCTTGAACATCTTCAGCTCCACCTCAGTCTGCGTGCGCATGGACTGAATGTATAAAGACGCAACATTACTGACAGTATCGCACTTACACAATGAAATGATGCTGAAATATTGAGATTTTATTGGCAAACATTAAACTAAATGAGAGTGTAACGCACCTCCAGGTCTCTCGTCATGGCGTGGTTGGGCCCATGGGTGACCATGAGGATGCCGTAGGCCTTGCAGATGAGGCTGTGGCCGGCCTCTATCTGCCCAGCGTGCCAGTGGGTGACGCCTGCCCGCATGATGGCCATGCCCAGCTGGGCATTGTTGGGGTGGTACAACTTCCTGTTCAAGAGAGGAGGATCAGTTCCCCTCTGAAGCTGTGATCATGAACTCAACAGCAATAGATTAACTTGTTGGTCCCAGAATTAAAACAGTGTAAAACTGGAACTTTATACATGAACATTATTCATAGGGAAATTTAGGGTCCAGGAGGTTGAAAGGCTCTGAGCCTCTCTTCTGATTGGCTGACTGTTTTCTGAGTGTTCCAATAAAAATAAAGCAGATTTCAGGTAAACACTCAGAGAAACCAAATCCTGCAAGGTTAGATGGTCGGTCCAGGTGGGCGGGGCTTGATGACTGCTTTGTTGTGACATCACAAAGTTCCAGAAGTCCTGACGGCTGGTTTTAAGGCTCAGTTTCTGAATACAGGCTGTGTGCATTTCTCTGTGGACTGAGGCTTTGATACTTTCACAGTATTAATATAGAACCTAGACCTGATCTATAATCAAACAACACATGGACAGAGACCTTTAGACTATATGGGACTCTTAAATGGAAATTTACGGTGACACAGTAACTTTTGTTTTGGAAATGTATGATGGGAGTTTATGTGCAAAGAATTATAGAATGAGAAGTTATTGTGCAACTTTAAGATGAAATGTGTTTTCTTTTTGTTCACATTCTTAGCGATGGGGAGTTGCCATGCAGATTCATGACGATATGGCTGTTATGTAAATTTGTACCAATATAGGGATTTCCTGTGAGTTGCTATGGTAATTTAGTAGTTTCTATAGAGATATAAGGGCCATGGGGAGTTTTCTATCATCTTAACAATAACTCTATACTGATCTCATCTCTGTCCTTGTGTCTTCAGCAGTGGTGATCCTAGACTCTAGGGGGCCCCAGGCAAAGAAGCCCATCCAAATGCCTCACATGCAGGGAATCAGCAGACACTAGCTGCAGCACACATCAGGGGCCCCACTTAGGGGGGGGGGTTGGGGCAGCAGCAGTGAACCGTATAGTCTTTATGGCAGGTTTAAGCGAATTTATAGTTGGAGCCCCCAAACATTTGCCTGGATTGCCTCTCCTGACGGTGCCCCTCTGGTCTTCAGTTTCCACTTTCATGGTGTGTGTAGTTACGAATCCCTCCATGACAACGTGCTCTGTCACCACTCACGTGTATCCCTCCACCATCTTGCGGGCGTAGCCTGCAGCCTCACTGAAGGACCGCATGTATGACAGAACCTCACTGGCCACGCTGAGCACACGCAGCCTGTACAGGTGAGTGTCAGCCAGGACGTTCTCCTGCTTCCCCAGACACTCATGACACAGCTTCACCACCTGACAGAGGACAGACAGAGGAAGGACAGAGGACAGACAGAGGACAGAGAGAGGACAGAGAGAGGATGGACAGAGGATGGACAGAGGACAGGGAGAAGACAGACAGAGGACAGACAGAGGACAGAGAGAGGACAGAGAGAGGATGGACAGAGGACAGACAGAGGACAGAGAGAGGATGGACAGAGGACAGACAGAGGACGGACAGAGGACAGGGAGAGGACAGACAGAGGACAGAGAGAGGATGGACAGAGGACAGAGAGAGGACGGACAGAGGACAGACAGAGGACAGAGGACAGGCAGAGTTTTGGTTGACAGATGAAACAAATGCTGTTGGGTGAAAAACAAAGAGAGAGGGAGATGGGGAGAGCTGACAGCAGAGTGGTGTACCTCATGGAAATCTCCCTGAATACGAGACTTCTCGATCTTCTCCAGACACTCTTTACTGAAGGCGGTCACCTCTTTCACTTTATCAGCAGAGGGCTGAGAGAAAGACACAGCAACAAGAAAAACCATCTGTATGAGTGTGGCTGTTTATGTGAGTGTCCCTCTGTTGGAGTGAGACCTCCCCTCACTCACTTTGCTCTCTGCGGCATCCATCATCAGGTCGTCCTTGATGTGCTGGCTGCAGTGACTACAGGTGCACTCAAAGTGGAAATGCTCCTTGAGCTTCTTCTGGCGGTCGGCAGACAGGTTGAGGAAGTCCACGTAGCTGACTGTCAGCTCCTCGCCCTCAGGGATCTTCTCCAGAGCCCGCAGCTCGATCCTGGGGAGAGGAGGACGGCACGGGGTCTGGTTCTGTGGATCTCATCATACATGTTTCATGGCTCCCCTCTGCACTGCTCACTGTCGCTTTTATCAAACAGGAGGACATAGTGCATTTGATGGGGACTATTTTCAGTGGCGGATTAACTAGACTGGTAAGTAAACAGCTATTACTGCTAACGTTAGCTATGTAGCAAAGTGCAATTAAAATAATATCTTATCAGATATAATATTATTAATAGCTAATAAATCATGTATTATTACCGTATGGTTTTACTATGAAGAAAACATTTCAACTATCTATTGCACCTATTCTGTAACAGATCAAATGGACTGAACACAGTGTTGTGTGAGTCTGTGTCTGGTAGGTGTCGTCAAAGCCACATCATGTGACAGGCTGAGAGGTGAACAGTTGTGATACTTACCTCCTCTGAGAGTGGAGAGCAGAGCTCAAAGCTGATTGGCTGCAACAGAAAGTGACAGTCAGTGCCTGTGAATGGATGATAGTGGGCTTTGGTCAATGTGGTTCCTATGATCTGTCTAAATCAGGGTTTACTGTTGCTCTTTATGTTGCACTCACACAATACAGATCACATATCACAAACTAACTGACACACACAGGAGCCATGTTGTTTTATTCCAGCACAGGACAATGGTTTCTGGCTCTGTGTTTATATAGAGTCTATACTCTATAGACTCTATATATTGCATATACTCCCCTGGAATCACTCTTTGTCTTGTGAATATTTGTTGATGTTTTCTTAATTGTCATGGAAACACCAACCATGAGTAAAGAGTGAAGGTGGTATCAGACAGCTGTGTTTTGATTGGACAGCAGCTGTTAACGAGCTGTATCACACAGCAGCTGCAGAGTCAAACTGAGCAGGTGACAACAGAGTACTTACTCACATCACTTATCATCACCATACAATGGGCTGCACCAGGCGAGCACACTGTGAAGCTGATGTCGTGTTCACTGGTTGTAAACTTTAATTTTATCCTCTATGTTTAACTTGAGTTGACAAACCCCTCAGACACATACTTGCCGTGGTTGAGGACGACGGTGCAGTTGGGCCAGCAGTCGTGGTTGACCAGACACAGGTTGGGGAAGAGACCCACACCAACAGCCTGCAGGCCTCTCTGGTCACTCAGAGTGAAGCCATTACACTTGATCTACACACACACAGGGGGAGGAGGGTGGGGGGTGGGGGGGTTGGTTGCAGTCTGGTGACATAATTCATGAAGTACACAGGGATAATGACACATGATGAAACATGCAGACTCACGATGCCAAAGATGTGTGAGATGTAGTCGGCAGAGTGCTGCTTCCTCCCACGAGACCAGTACTGCTGGAAGTTGTGCACGTCAGTCTGGAGCTTCTTGAGGTCTCCTTCAGGCAGGTCGGCGACGTGGTCCTCCAGCTGGTCCACTGAGATCAGCTGACTGTCTGACGCGATGCCTGTGTCCTTGTGAATACGCCACAGCACGCGAGCTGCCAGACTGCACAGGGGGAGATAGATTTTGTTGATTTGTCCATTCATTTTGCTCATTCATTTGTCCTCAACTCCATGTGACTCGTAGTGATAACATAATGTACAGGATGTTAGAATCAAATCTATAAAACCAACACAGCTGTATCTATATCAACCCTAAAGGAGCGCAGACCAGTTCTTCCTCAGGCGTACAGATATATCACATATGACGTCTGTATGTCCCTGTGTCAAGAGTGATGTTGCCATATATGTCACCTATAAGGAGATATATTATTATCACATGTATACATCTTCTGCTATAAGAAGATATAAGTTTATAACATACATATATATAACATATATATATATATAATGAATTTTTATATGATATAACATGTTTGTCAATGATAAATCTTTAATTTATATATGTACGTTTATTAAAACAACATCCCTATATAAATTCTATTTGTTTATATGTTTTAATCATTAATGTCTCATTAATTGTAAACATGCCTCTTCTCATTCTGGGAAAGTGGTCTCAGACTCCTGGACCCTATTGTTTATAATGTCAACATACAGTATATTAACAGGCTTTAGGATGGATATATATTTATGTCACATATGTCTACAATATAAGCATACATACATGAATGTGTCTATTAATATAGTCCAGACATGATTTTTATATATGTTTTTATTTTATATGTACATATATTAAATTTGCATGTGGGGCCCCCAGGATGATATTCAGAGGGAGGTTTTCCACAGCAGGGCATTAATGTAACAGCACTACAAGTCAGTGGCCCTTCTAGTTCTCATTACTGTGGTGACCTCTAGGCACACACATCCACACTAAAGAACTGACGGCATTCTTCAATCAGTTTTCTTAGATGAATGTATTTTTACTTTAAGGAGTCATGTGTGGTCTCACACCAGTCTGACCAGTAGTTGACATATCCTGACACCAGTCTGTGGAGGGCAACCTGCTAATGGTTCTAACACAGACGTTACAGCACTGAGCATGACAGTCATAAACACAGTCACAGTGTCAGAGGTGACACACTAAAACAGGACCTTCACTTCCTCTGATTTTATCCCTGGTAGTAAATAGATTCACGGGACAGTCACAGCGGCAGCATCTTCCTGCAGGACGGACACTTTCTTACCGGACGTGCTCGTTGGGGGCCTTCCCGATCTTCTTGATGGCTCCACACTCCTGCTTATGTTCGTCCCAGCATGCAGTCTGGCAGGTGCGGTCGCAGTAGTGGGCAAACTTACACTGGGCACAGCGGTGCAGCTTGGCCTGATGCCGGAAACAGCTGTGGCACACCTGGGTGGCAAAACTGAGGAGCAAACAGACAAAACAGAGGTATCACAGCTGCACTCAAACATCTGGTGGAGGATTTTATAATCCTGTGAGTTGGTTTCAGTGTCACAGAGTATTAGCCAACCAGAACACAGTCTTCCTTTTCCATGAAACATCACTACCCTGCAGTATATTTACCATCGACAGAAGCTGCTTGTGTTTTGGTGAGTGTGGACAATAAGAAGGAAGCCATTTTGAAAATGTTCCTAATTTGACATATTTCCTGTAGAGTTCAGGTGCAGATGTTTTGGTCCTGCTGTCGTCCGTGAGGTCATTTAATGATTCTCTGTTTCCTGCAGTGAAAGGCTGAAGTGACACAGCGTTAGATTATTATTAGAGTTTGATGCAGTTATGTGTTTGTCTCTGACTTCTCAGAGCTCTTTGTCCCTGAAATGACTAAACCTAACTCCTATTCTGGAGTCCACATGATCAAAGGTCTGTTTGAGTTTGATGACTTTATCTAAGAGGCCTGGAAGAAAAGCATTGATTAGCTCTTACTCTGGTCTGTGTTGCAATCGTCCCCAGGGCTGGGGTCAGTTGCAACATCTGAATTCTTCCATTCAAATAAGTGTGAATGATCCGTCACATGTACTCATCTTTAAATGGTATGTGTAAATATCATTCAGATGTAAGTTTATTATATAAAAGTTTAGTTGGTTCAGAACAGACTGAGAGAAATACAACAAGCGTTGCAACTGTCCCCAGTCTACTCTAATATGTTTAAATATACAGTTTCATTATTCAGAATACTTCATTTAATGCATAACATCATGTCTCACGTGCCTGGTATTTATGTATATCTATGTTCGGAAATCTTGTTTCCTCACTTCACCACGTCATTTTATTTTAGTAAATGGTGAAAGTAGCTCAGTTTACAGATACAAGCTTCTTCCTGTAGAGGCCAAGATGGCGATTGCACAAAGCACAGTTTATTTCTTACAGGAAATACTCACAATAGACTGATGAGAAATTTAATTCCAGCCAGTGTTGAGAGAAAAATCTATTTTCCATGTTGCAGTAATTTTCTTTGATACCAGCTTTAATGGAGGTGTTCTACAGTAATTCAGATGAATGAAGACTGAGAGTATCTGAGGTTGAACAGGGGATTAAGTGTTTACCTCTAATCTCTGTGGATGGGACAGATCATAGTTGAATAAACACCAGTTTGTTCAACTCTCTGCCAAAATGTTACCTCTGAAAAACTCATGTCTGCCTCAGGAATTATTAATGGAGATGAACTTAATCTCTGATGGGTGTCTATCCAGAAATACTTCTCTCAATCCATTGTTGACCTGTGTGACGACCTCCTCTTTACCTGTAGACATCTTCAACCACACAACTCAAACAGGTTCACAACAGACCAGTCTCTGAAAACCTTAGATCAGATTCAACATAATTATATGACCCATCCCCCCACCAAGTTTGGTTCATATCAGTTCAGTACTTTTTGTGTGTTGATAAAGCAACATCAATCAGCTCAAAGCCACATATTTTGTTTTTGTTTGACCTTATTTTTTCTTCAACTCTTTTTAAAAACATAGACTCCCGGAGCACTTTGTTAGGAACACCATAGTGACTGACTAATTGGGTAGAGTGGGTGTATGGGCAGGAACGTGGTCCTGCGGCTCCACCCTCCGATCACTGCAGTGCAGACTCTGGCTACACATGACATCACCAGCTCAAAGATGGCAGTGCTCATATCAGAGATATTTTGGCTTCATTTTTGTACAGTGGGAGGAAGTGGAGGCATTTTGATACTGTTATCACTTTTTATCATCTTTACAATATTCTTAATATATGGACACATCACTCATCACATCACTGTGTTACTGCTGATTCCTGTAAAGATCCAAATATAGAAAGCTACTGTGTCACTGAGGTTTTGTGACTTCATTACACATGAGTTAACTACATATTCACATGTGTTCTACATAAATATTATAAATTTGATGTAATAATTTATTAATCATTTAATATAATAAAACAAAAAAAATATTAGTTCAGCTCTCTCAGTATGTTTCCAAAACCTTTCTGTCCACATTTTCTTCAGCTGCTTGGATGCCGACAACAACAGCAGCTTGCAGTGTGTGTGTGTGCGTGTGTGTGTGTGTGTATGCGTGTGTGTGTGTCTCTGTGCAGACAACAGCATGTGTTTGTGTGTGGAAACAGTTTACTCAGCAGAGTCAGCTCAGAACAGTATGGTACCTGTATGTTTGTTATGATTGTTGGAACACAGCGAGGCCTTGTGCTTAAAAAAGACACACACACACACACACACACACACACACACACACACACACACACACACACACACACACACACACACACACACACACACACTCTAGGACACTCATGAACATGAGGTAAGGTGGTCCATACCTTAACCTTAACCATCACAACTAAATGCCTAACCCCAAGTCTTAACAGCCTGAGGTTGTGATGCCAAAATGTCCTCACAATGCAGAAATGTTCACACTAAGATGACTTCAAACTAAAATTGTCCACACAAACATAGAAAGACATGTAGACACAGACACACACAACGTGTTTGTGTTTTTTATGCTGTTTCTCCTCTGCTGCACGTTGATGAAGAGCTGCTGAAGCAACTTTCCCTGTCTTTGTTCACTATCCCACTAACCTAACCTAACCTAACTTAACCTAACCTTGACCTAACCTAACCTAACCTAACCTAACCTAACCTAACCTAACCTTGACCTGACCTAACCTAACCTAACCTAACCTAACTTAACCCAACCCAACCTAACCTAACCTAACCTAACCTAACCTAACATGACCTAACCTAACCCTAACCTAACTTGACCTAACTGTAACCTGAACAAAACCTTAACCCTCAAACCAGTGGAACTCAATATTTGTGCCCACAGTGACATTAGACCCCACAGGTTTGTGTGTCCCCAGTGGGATATAAAACCAGCCAACCCCCTACACACACACACACACACACACACACACACACACACACACACACTCTCTCTCTCTCTTGGACTGCTCCTGCCTTACACTAGGCTGATGGTCTCAGTGCATGCCTGCTGTGTTGGACATTGAGCTGACGTCATGGAGCTCCTAGCTCTTATATGGCTCTTACACCATGTTACCAGATCTGTTCTAGCATTCCAGCACATGGACAAACCAGGCTACACTCAGTTTCAATACCCACACAACTATTAACAGAAAAGGAGAGTATTGTGGACACTGCAATATGTTGACTACTACAACTTTGAATAACACATGTAAGCCTATTGAAGACATAAAAACCATCAGACAGAAGTCTATGTGAGACATTAGAATAACATAAATAGGATAAGGCACATGTAAGTAAACACACACACACACACACACGCACACACACGCACACACACGCACACACACGCACACACACACACACACACACACACACACACAGGCTTACATAACAATATTACCATCTGGCCCCATAAAAGCACTGAGTAGGTGCATTGAACAAATCACTGGATGGGCCATGACTTCCCCGATTAGTAGTTCATGATTTTGGGAAATACGCCTGTTTGCTTTTTTGGAGAAAGTTAGTAGAGAAGGTCAGAGCCACTCTCCTCTCATAGGGCCAGAAGTCAATAAGCTTTGCTTAGCATAAAGAAATGAAGCAGGGGAACAGCTTTTTGCTCCAGCACAAAAACTTATAACCACCCATTTTTAGACTTTTGAGATATATTGTCTTAATCAGTGCGATTCATCTGTATGTGTATTTGTGAACTTAGGACAGAGCCAGGCTAGTAGCTTCCCCCTGTTTCCAATCTTTCTGCTGAGCTATTAGATGGCTGTCTCCAGGTCCATGGTTAAAGGAGCCACTTGTAAGTTATGCTATTGCTATATAAGCATTGTTAGCATTAACAGCGGTTTACTTAGCAGTCTTGCAAACAGCTTCAGCCATCTTTACATTTACAAGATAAGAAGTTATAATACGTGAAGAGACAGCCTGACTGGGCTCGGGCTAGCTGTTTAGCATCCTAGCATCCATTAGCTATGTAGCAAGAGCTAAACTTACATATAGGTCCATTAATGTACAGACATGAGAGTTGTTATTGTTGTTATCTTGGAGCAGTTATAGACTCAGACCTTTTTTATTTATATTCAAACTTTAATGTAGACTCTTAAAAACCTCAGACAAAATTGATTTAAAAATACTACTATTGGTTTATAAAACACTGATTCTGCTGCTACATTGTGAATCCCCCAGACTTATCAGCTAATCTGGGACAGGTCTGCACTCTGTCCCTAGAAACTAAACATGGAGAAGCAGCGTTCAGATTCACCACACACTGTATCTGCCACAAAACTTGGCTTTTTATATTTTATTTCAAACATTTTTTTTGAAAGGTAAATAAATGAATTTGAAAGCTGCAGGTTGTCAGACTTTTGGTGAAGCCTCCTCGCTCTTGAAAACTGAATCCAAATGTTTGTCATGCTCAAGTTCACATGACATCCTGACAGTGCTGTCAGTGCTGGCATCATGAAAATCTGGGGATCTAGAAATGAGGTCAGAGCCCAGAGAAGAAGAAGTCTGACCTACTGTCCACAGCACACCTGTACTGTGTCAGTCCTCCAGTCTTTCCATCTTAACTAATAACTACAACAACCGGGAGACTCGTACCTGTCGAAGACCACGGCGGAGAAACTGGGCTCGGCGAAGACCACCTCCCCAGCTCTGAGCTCTCTGGACGCCCTCAGGCCTCGACCTTTCTTCCCTGCATCAAAGAGTGCAGCAGTCTCCATGTTCCCCACAGTCATTGTACTGCCCAAACAAAACACAGAGGAAGGAGAAAGCAGCTGAGGGTGGGACGGGCTGAGGGGTAATGCTGCAGGGAGAGTTGTTAGGAGATTCTCACCAACATTCAGGAGCACTTGCCCCCTCTCTCCTTAGCCAAAAATAAATTCACCCCCTCTAGGGGTTATACCACCTCCCCAGAGTGGGACGGGGGGAGAGCAGGGGGAGATGAGAGGGGCTGGGGGAGAGCAGGGGGAGGCAGCAGAGGTAGAGGTGGTCTGTGGGTGTCGTCCCCTTGTTTGGGTTGGTTCCTCCTGCGATATTTTGGTCCATCACAGCTGTGACTGTCTGTCAGAGCCACATGACAGGAAACAGAGCTGCTCAGACACATTCAGCATCTCTGCTCTGGTTTTTTTATATTTCCACAGTGGCTGTGGTTTCATCCAGCCAGGAGAACCTTAAAGCAGCATCGGTTTGCTTTTTTGCCACAAGGGGCGAGAGAAAGTAAATACAACGCTGACATATTATCATTTAAAGGTCCCATATTGTGTAAAGGCAGATGTCCATGTGTTGTTTGATTATAGATCAGGTCTAGGTTCTATATTAATACTGTGAAAGTATCAAAGCCTCAGTCCACAGAGAAATGCACACAGCCTGTATTCAGAAACTGAGCCTTAAAACCAGGCCGTTGGATGGTTTTTGAAAACCACAAAATATAAATTCTTCTGGATCAACACTTCAAATAAAAACACAGGAGAAGGAAAATTTTATGGAGCTTTAACATTACACATACTCATCCGACCCATTGGCTCAGATAAAGATATTTGATTAGTGCAGCTTTAATGAAAGCTGCTTCTGTAGTAAGACGTCATCATAAGTCGCTGACTCATTCTTGTGGTCCAGATTGTGACTTATTGAGGTCATTTGCTGTTGACATTAACGGTTCACAGAGCAGTGTATTTGAATATTTGTCTTTTGTTTCTTCCATCACTAACGTTAATTTGATAAAACACTGTTAATTTGCTTCTATAGTTATTTTTATTGTTTATTTTTGGTAAAATATCAGCGTAGGTAAAGTTATACACACTTAAATATAAAAATACAGATGCAGAAACATACAGTTCACACTGCCAGTGTTAACATGAGAGAGAAAATGTGGAGCCACTGGAGTTTATGTTGTTTATACACCTCAGTTAACCTGCTGTTAATTCTGTAAGAAAGAGCAGCTGTTTGACTTGATGTCTATGGACACCTGCTGAGGTGTCCAGGTGTTTCTATTATTTTGTCCCATTTATAGTAGGTAAGCTAAATAACATGAACACCTGTATAATGTCACACAGCTCCAAACACTACATCCTCCACAATGATCTCACAGTTGAATCAACAACTGTCTTAAAACTATTTTAATACAAACTGAACATTATAACCTTCATGAAGGAGGATTTACTGCAGGACTGTTGCATTAGACTACATCAGTTTTAGCTGCATGTTCCTAATAAACTGGCAACTGAGTGTATGTTAGTAATTATCAGTTGAATGCTCAGGCTGCAAACAGCCTGACTGGGGTTAATTAGTTGCTTTTGGTGCTGGTCTCACCTGTGAACGATGTATATGCACTGAAATACTAATGTATATACACCTACATATACACCTGGTTGTCTGAAGATGTTTTTAAATCTAATAGTTTTATCGTATATTATCATTATCACCATATAACTTGTTTTACCCCTTTCTCATTTCAAAACTGTAATGCAGTAATAAGTTTACAGCAGAGAACATTTTACCTGATCCAGTTTTTTAAAATGATTTTATTTAGGATTTTTTACATTAGAAAAACACACACAGTTAGAAACACAATAGACATAAATCACCCAAGTACAATTACACAAACAGCATAAAAGACAAGGGATTCATATCCAGAGATCCCAACAGCAAAGTATCAACAAATGTCAAAGAGGTGAGATACGAGACTGTCCCGTCCATCAGGAGAATCAAAAAACATAGCAGGGTCAAAAATGGCTTCCACGCCTTCGAAAAACATTATGTAAATTCTGTTTGATATAATGAATCTGTTCCATCTCAGCAACAGAAAACATCTCATTCAGCCTCCTGTTTAAACATGG
Source organism: Seriola dumerili (assembly GCF_002260705.1). Lineage (NCBI taxonomy): Eukaryota > Metazoa > Chordata > Actinopteri > Carangiformes > Carangidae > Seriola > Seriola dumerili. The sequence continues at coordinate 2,326,088 of NW_019174336.1, forward strand.
GGACGACAGAGACTTCCAGTTTATTAATATTAATTATTAGCTGTAGCTCTGGCTGCTGTAAGAGCTGGTCTCATGGGAGGGAGCGGCCCCGTCCTGTCAGAACAAACTAATATTATATTATTATATAATCTTAGTCCGTTGTTTTATTTAAAAAGCCAATTAAATATGTAAAAACAGAAATGACCTGGTCCTGGACAGAGCCAAGAATAAGTGTGGCAGTGATCCTTCAGCAGGATCTGAGGACAATTTTAACAAGTAGTTTTTACTTCTACCGGAGTAAACAGTACTATAAAGTATAAGGGCTTTTACCTGAGAACAATCTTCCAGTACTCTTTACCTCTGGCCTTATGGTAAACGGTGTAGTTTTGTTTTGTCTCTCAAAACTTACCTGTGTAACTTTCGTTACAGCTTTTCACAGTTCTGGTTTCTGCTGGACCCTTTAACAATGTGGTCCCAGTGGAAATGTCTGTGTGTGGTGTCTTCTGTCATTATCTTAGGCGAAATGTCAAAAGTAATAAAATAATGGCTGTTTCCTCCTCCTGCATATAACCAGGGATTAGTGTTTAATTTAAAGAAACAATCCTAAACTAAGATGGGTTTTCATTATTTATGAACGAATGAATGTCATGTTGTAAATTTGGTGGACATGTCTCAAAACCATTGTGAATCCTGACTGATGTCCTGGACCCCGAAGTGAAGCAGCAGTTCATCCACAAATGACATCCTCTTCATAGAAAGTGTTTTAGAAAGACAGCAGAAAGTGAAGACACCAGCAAACCTAACCCACCACCACCAGCACCACCACCACCACCACCACATGGATCTGACAT